>NC_056498.1:3780911-3807303 GCF_014905685.2 Nematolebias whitei
ATATATATGTATATATATATATATATATATATATATATATATATATACAGTGTTTCCCCTAGTTAGCTTGCCATGGCGGGGTGCTCATCTCATCCATGATTTTTGCTGATGGGGGGGAGGGAGACATGTCTGAACGCAGCTTGTACAGTTTTTGAGCGGGGGAGGAGGGCGTTCAACATGAGGGAAGAGGCAATGTGAGTGCTGCCTTTGGCTTTTTAGCTAGAGAGCTTGTATTTTGTGCCGCTAGCTTAGTGATATGTCAGTGCTGGGTGGGGGTGGGAGGGGCAAATTAAGTTTGGTAGGCGGGGTGCTCAGTTCTGTTGACAGGGTGGGGCACCCCGCCTATATAATGGTAGGGGAAACACTGATATACATATGGTTATATTTATATATTATTTATACATATATTATTTATATTATATGTATGGTTTATATTTATATATACATAACAACTATATCTATATATATGTATATATTTTGTAGTGGACTAGGCCTCCGACCAAAACCTGCCTCTGAAGACCTTCATGGGACAGGAACTGTTATTTCATTGATTTGAGTCCAGAAATACAAATTAGCTCATCCAGAGACTGTCTAATTGTATCCTGAAGTAATCAATTGAAAGAACACTCTTCTTTTATATTATCATCACTATTTTACAATATCTTGATAAATCAAAAGTGTGTTTAGTTCATACCATTTCTAAATGTGAAGTGAACCACTCATTTTAAATCAACTGTGAAACAGTATTAATGATTTTTTTAATCCTCATTTAAATTAGAAATCAAGTTAAATGTCTATTTACAAAGTAATTATGCATTTTGATCTTCTGTCTGAATGAGAAGTAGTGATGTCGGTCAAAAGTCGGAGACAGTCAAAAACAAGTTGTTAGAACGGGCTGTATTTTTTTTTAAACTCTCAGACAGTAAATAAGAAACTGGCACCTGCAGTGTTTCTCACTTCGCCAAAACATTTCTCTGTCTGTTCCTAAAACATTCCTACTGTTTTCTTGACTTGTAATGACCCTCTGACATCACTAGAACCACTCCCTGTTGGTTGCTTCAACCAATCAGGAAGTACTAAAAGTGACCAGAAGCAGAACTCTTTAAAAGTCGACACTTCCTGGAACTATTCATCTTCTGGAGTAGAGTTCTAGCAGTTCTGGAGTCGTCTGAAGTCTTCCTGGAATCCGGTGAAGTTTTTCCACTGCTGAGTGGAACTTCGGACTCAGTTTTCCAGTCTGATGGAGCCATCCATCTCTGCAGGAGTCACGGCGCCTCACTGTGACTTCACCCGGGCGAACGCCCTACAACTTCTGAGGAAGTTATATATTTTGGGGACAAGGGGCAGATATTATAAGAATTCATTCTTCTTCTGCTGCCTTTCATTTTATTTCGGTGATTGTATCTTTTTTCTTTTCTTTAAATTGTATTATATTTGTTGTTTGGATGAAATGAAATGAATAAATAAAACATACATACATACATACAAGTTTGTTCTGTTGAACGGAGTATCTCACGACTTCTGCCGAGTCGCAGTCGCCCTGAGGAGACGCTGAAAGGTAGCGTGCCAGGGACCTCTTGACCGTAGCGGACCCATCCTCTGCCAAGGTAAAGAGTCGTCACGAGCTTCACTACAAGTGTACCGCGGGCGAGCTGCATTTGAAAGGAGTGTGCTATTCTGGTCCACAGACATACATCTTCCTCCATTTTCCACTCTCCCTTTAAACTCCTCCATTTTTCCCATCTTTAAACTTCTATCTTGCCAGTAATTAATCTAGATGCCTTCAGAAATGTCTGTTGTTTTTATTAAGTAAAACGTGCCAAGTTTTATTAATCAGAACCAGATCAGTCTAATCAAGTGTACAATGTTTTGATGTTAAATTTTGATTCTGTTCAATAAATGACCACATTTATTTTGATGGGTCAAAGAAAATTAACGTCTCATGTCACTGATTAAACCATCGATGCACAGTTTCTTCTGTCACATGGCCGTAATTAGCTCGAAAAAGAGAGAACTCGTTATTTAAATATAATTGTAGTGAAAAATAAGCTAACTGAGCCCTTGACACACTACATCTTAATTGTATTAATGTTTATATGTCATTTTTCACCACTTTTATTGTCTGTCCAAACAGGTCTCACTTGTAAATGAGTGTTCGAGGCTCAATGTGACTTATCTGTTTAAATAAAGGTTGAGTGAATATATCCTGATGCATGCTCAATAATCCAGGTAGAAAAATTTTAAAAAGTTAAATCTGGTCCTCTGGACATTCAAAAATTTGAATGTCCAGAGGACCAGATTTAACTTTTTTAGGTTGAGTGAATATGTATCAACAAATATAAAGTTCTTTCGGTACTTTGTGAAACAAAAATGTTAGAGTTTCAAAAAGATCTACAGCTGCTACAAAAAGCAGTTTGTGATGGAATTTTTGCATGACCCTTTATATATATATATATATATATATATATATATATATATACATATACATATATGTACATAAAAAAGGAGAAAAAGCCACAGGCAAAGCAGAATGTTCAAAACAGAAAAAAGATCATTCATTTTGGTTGTGTGCTCTTTTCCAGCTCTTCTTTTTCTAATACATGTTAGTGGTGGTTAGTAAAGAGCTTAATGTAGCACTAGCACCACAAGCTGGTAAGGCATGTTGATATTAACGATCCACCCACTAAAGTTTAACTATACGCCCACTAAAGGGGAACTATGGGCACTGTGGAGACAGAAATAAACCGGTCCCACCAGAACCGGCCTAAATAAGGCCAAATAGGGTCCTACAAGAACTGGACCTGTGGATAAGGGGCTATACAGAATCTCCTCTCACACAGAAGAACAAGTGATACTGGAACACGAGTTGTTGGCTTGTGACCACGGGAGAGGGAAGACTGATCATCATTCTGCCGCAGCAATATTGGCCTCCATACCTGAAGGCTTATGGGCCACCTCCCCCACGGATGTGGGGAAGACACAGTGCAGCCCAATCACCTTTCAGGTATCTTTAATCAGGTGTTAAAAGATGTACTGCAGTCTTGCCCTCTCCCCAGAGACGCCAGCCTGATCCAATATGTGGACAACCTGTTGTTGCCAGCACCCACACCTGAAACCTGCATAGAAGCCACCAGATTAGTGTTGAACCATCTACAGATTAATGGATTTAAGGTTTGTAAAAACAAGCTACAAATTGGGAGAAAACAAGTTTCGTTCTTGGGACGAGTAGTATCTGCAGGGACCACTGCTATGTCAAACAAACACAAACAAAGCATAATACACCCAAAATCCTCACGAGTCAAAGACATGCTCTCATTCCTGAGACTAACAGGATACAGCAGAGGCTATATTCCAGCTTACTCAGATCTGACACAACCCCTGAGGGACCTGATCGAAGAACAGGGCATGAGAAACTTGAACAACATTCTAATATGGACACAAGAAGCTGAATAAGCCTTCATAAAACTCAAACAGCACGTCATCTGCAGCAGAACTGACATTATCTGATTACAACCTACCCTTCTTTTTAAATGTTTCTGTAACAAAACTAGCCATAAATGGCGTTTAGTTCCAGAAAAAAGGGGGTGAGAGAAAGGTACTACAGTACTTATCGACAATGATGGATAATATGTAAAAACGGCACCCCCTATGCACACAACACGCAGCAGGGATTGCAAAATTAATTCAGAAAACAGCACATATTGTCAAGGGACACACCTTACAGGTACTGACCACACACAATGTAGTGGCATTTGTAAATTTAAGACAACACAGGTTATCTAAAGTACTAGAAGCCTCAACATCACCTTCACACATGAAGGAATTAACATGACGGACTGTATTTCCGAAGGAGAACCGCACCAGTGTGAAAAGCTTGTGACCACACTGGAAAAAGTAAGACCGGACCTGCAAGTTGACTAATTTTTCTCTAAAATTTAAGCTTCACCCAGTTGATTTAAATGCCTGTATTTAAATTGTTGTTTGTTTGTCGATGACATGTGAAGGATCCGACGTGGCTGAAGGTTTAAAGCCCCATGTAAAAATTGTGACGTCATTTTTGCTGACGTTAAAATCTTTACAAGAAGCGTGCTCAGTCCGAAAGATGTTCCGGGTGTAATTGCCCGTCGCTTTTTACTAGAAACACGTTAAAACTTCGACGTCTGGAAAGCATCAAGAGGTGTGGTCATGTGACAGTTCGAAGAAAACTCTACTGGGTTTTTGGGTGCCTATGGGGAGTTTTTTGCTAACTCCTCGAAAGAAGTTGATGACCTTGGGTTTCTGTTTATTATAGCCTCCTTAGGTCTGTAGTTGAAAACAGACTGGTCAGCAATACATCCTCGAGCAACATTTTTATTTTTTCTCTTGTGCTCGAGGCTGTGCTTCTGATATGGCAGAATCCTTAAAATAAACACCTGTATTTGGATGATTCCTAGAAAGTATATAGAAGAAGAATACCTGCAGATGACCATATGGAGCTGCTATGGTTAAAGACAGGGATTGATAGCTTTTTAGAATAGGCAGTGATAGAAATGTGTTTTTATAAGTTAAGGGACAAACAAAAACCTTAGTTAGGAAGGTATAGGGAAATATAACATTATAAGATTCAAGTTGTCTGCTGGCCTCCTTAGAAAGAGAACTTTATTAATTGACTTTTAGGTATGTGAATGTTTCTGTAAAGTGCCCTGAGACAACTTTGTTGTTATTTGGTGCTATATAAATAAACTGAATTGAATAAATGTCATGTATATTTGTTGCATGAATGATGTTGGAATGTGAGTGAGTGTCTGCTGTATGAATGATAGTGTGTGTTTGTTAATGTATAACTAATATGGGTTTCTTTACAGATGTATAAGATTGAAAACTGATAACTTTAGCAGCCATCTAGTACAAGGTCACTTAATGACAGGAAATGTACACAGACTTATAAAACCAAAGGCGGAGGAAAAAGTCATCACATCAGGCATATAATTGGTAAGTGACCTTTTTATATTAACATAAATTCATTTAAATAACTTTTCAAGACCAACAGGTACAGTTGAAACTGGCAGCCCAGACAGAAAACAGAAATCTCCGCACTCAAGTTGATAAAAAAAAGGGGGAATTCCTACAATGTTTTGGTCCTGATCTTACTTTTTCCAGTAGTATGTGCAGATTTTTGCATATCCAACTATGGGAGCATCGAGCTGAATTACACCTTGGGCAAGGCAACCACCTTCCAGTTCGACCTGTGCAGTGTCACAGTGTGTGGACAACACCAGGTCAGCTGGAGAGGGTATGATCTTTATTTGTGTGTGACGGCATTTAACCAAAAAAGATGTATGAATAAATTGCATGCGCTGGAGGCCTGGTGCCTGGCCTAGAGCTCAGTGATTGCCTATACTGGCCCATTTTGGACCCCAGACTACTCAGCCACATACGCACATAAGCTACGGGACGGACTATCCCGTGTCTCCCTCCAAAGGGGGCAACTGATTGGCAAACTTAACTAGAGATGCTGTAGAGGGTCTGGCTGAGCAATTAGGACCTACATCTCTGATGGCCATACAAAACCGCATGGCACTGGACATGGTATTAGTCAAAAAGGGGGGAGCCTGTGCTATGATTGGAGGAAAATGTTGTACTTTCATCCCCAACAACACTGCCCCGGACGGATCAGTGACCAGAGCACTGGAGGGACTGAGAAGACTGAGTAGGACCATGCTCGAACACTCAGGCATTGAGAACCCCTTAGAAGAATGATTTTCAAACATGCTTGTAAATGGAAAACATTAGTAATCTCTCTGTTAGTGTCTGTGGCTACATTTTTAGGGATCATGGTGGTCTGTGGCTGTTGCTGTGTGCCCTGCTGTCATTCACTGGCGGTCAGATTCATCACCTCTACAATCGAGAAAGGTGGCAGTGAGCGCCCTCCTGCTTACCAAATGTACAGCCAGGGATGAGACATGGAACTCTCCTTAGTGGCCATTGCACTGCTACTGGAAGAGGCTGACTGTTCCCACCAGCTTTAAAGTTGCCCGTTTTGCTAAAATGCTGCATTGTGTGTTTACCAAGAAAGATGAGGGAAAGTTTCTTTTCCTGTACAGGTGGGGTCTGGGTCAGAAATGACCACCGCAACAGAGGTGTGAGGTGATGTCCTGCTTTCCTCCTTAAAATGAACAGCTGCCTCGGGTTTTTTTTTCCAAGACATGCAGAGCTACACCTATTCAGGGATGGATAGTTAGGAGTAATGGTCTCTTTCAGAGACCAAAGGAGGGAAAATGTAAAGACACTCTTATCTGCTGTACTGTATTGCTCGATTTGTCACAACTGTATCTTATCCTTTATTTGTATCTGCTTGGCTTTTGGATCAGCTTGTCTTTTGGTATCAACAAGTACAGACTGAACTAAGTCAGAGAATGTATTGGAGTTTTTTGTGTACGGTACATGAACTAACAGGGAGCTGCTGGTGTGTGTCTCACCGGATGACAAGATCACCAGTAAACTGGAATGGCAGAAGAAAATAATAAAACAACTCCATAAAAGGACTTCCAGGAAATGAAGACATCAGTTTGAACTAGTTTAGACAAAGAACTGTAAGAATGTGTGACATGTCTCTGGGTGGAGCTTTTGTGTTTAAATACAGAAGAAGCTGAAAGCTCCAGTAAGACATTCTATTGGGTTTAGGTCTGGAGACATGCTTGGCCAGTCCATCACCTTTACCCTCAGCCTCTTCAATAAAGCAGTGGTCGTCTTAGAGATGTGTTTGGGATCATTATCATGCTGGAACACTGCCCTGTGACGTAGTTTCCGGAGGGAGGGGATCATGCTCTGCTTCAGTATTTCACAGTACATATTGGAGTTCATGTGTCCCTCAGTGAAATGTAACTCCCCAACATCTGCTGCACTCATGCAACCCCAGACC
The DNA here is from genome assembly GCF_014905685.2 of Nematolebias whitei. Classification (NCBI taxonomy): domain Eukaryota; kingdom Metazoa; phylum Chordata; class Actinopteri; order Cyprinodontiformes; family Rivulidae; genus Nematolebias; species Nematolebias whitei. The sequence continues at coordinate 3,787,813 of NC_056498.1, forward strand.
ATGGCATTCCCACCATCATGCTGCATCACACACTTACCTTTGTACTCCTCACCTGATTGCCACCACACGCTTGAGACCATCTGAACCAAACAAATTAATCTTGGTCTCATCAGACCATAGGACATGGTTCCAAAAATCCATGTCCTTTGTTGACACGTCTTCAGCAAACTGTTTGTGAACTTTCTTGTGTACAGACTTCAGAAGAGGCTTCTTTCTGGGATGACGACTATGCAGACCACTTTGATGTAGTGTGTGGCGTATGGTCTGAGCACTGACAGACTGACCCCCCACCTCTTCAATCTCTGCAGCAATGCTGACAGCACTCCTGCACCTATCTTTCAAAGACAGCATTTGGATGTGACGCTGAGCATGTACACTCAGCTTTTTTGGACGACCAATGCGAGGACTGTTCTGAGTGGACCCAATGCTGGATGATCTTGGCCACTGTGCTGCAGCTCAGTTTCAGGGTGTTGGCAGTCCTCTTGTAACCTTGGCCATCAGCCGCCCATAAACTTGTAATTGCTACTTGAGGGGGCTGTGGCTGAGTGGTTAGAGCAGTCATCCTCCAATGCGGGAGTTGGGGTTTCGATTCCACCAGCAGTCACATGCCAAAGTGTCCCTGGGCAAGAAATTGAACCCCTCATTGCCTCTGATGTGTGTCCCATTAGTGTATGAACGTGATCTAAAGCTCTGATTAGTCTCTTTAGAATTCACTTAGCTTTGTAGAGATCTACTAGAGTAATGTATGAATGGGTAAATGAGGGCACAGATTTTAGTGTAAAGCGCTTCGCGTATCTCAGTAAGATAGAAAGGCGCTATATAAGTACAGTCACTTGTACTACTATTACTACTTCATGGTCTTTCACTTATCGCGGGGCTACAGGGTACAATTCCCCCACAATAAACGAGGGACTACTGTATGTCACATCGTAAAATCATCATAATCACAATATAGAAAAGTGTTAAAAGTTATTTTTAATTATTTTAGAACTTCTACAGGTCCTTCTAAAAAAATTAGCATATTGTGATAAAGGTCATTATTTTCCATAATGTAATGATAAAAATGAATCTTTCATATATTTCAGATTCATTGCACACCAACTGAAATATTTCAGGTCTTTAATTGTTTTAATACTGATGATTATGGCATACATCTCATGAAAACCCAAAATGCCTGTCCCAAAAAATTAGCATATTTCAGCCCACCAATGAAAGACAAGTGTTTTTAATACAAAAAACGCCAACCTTCAAATAATGTTCAGTTATGCACTCAATACTTGGTCGGGAATCTTTTTGCATGAATGACTGCTTCAATGCGGCGTGGCATGGAGGCAATCAGCCTGTGGCACTGCTGAGGTGTTATGGAGGCCCAGGATGCTTCGATAGCGGCCTTAAGCTCATCCAGAGTGTTGGGTCTTGCGTCTCTCAACTTTCTCTTCACAATATCCCACAGGTTCTCTATGGGGTTCAGGTCAGGAGAGTTGGCAGGCCAATTGAGCACAGTAATACCATGGTCAGTAAACCATTTACCAGTGGTTTTGGCACTGTGAGTAGGTGCCAGGTCGTGCTGAAAAATGATATCTTCATCTCCATAAAGCTTTTCAGCAGATGGAAGCATGAAGTGCTCCAAAATCTCCTGATAGCTAGTTGCATTGACCCTGCCCTTGATAAAACACAGAGGACCAACACCAGTAGCTGACATAGCACTCCATACCATCACTGACAGTGGGTGCTTCACACTGGACTTCTGGCATTTCCTTCTCCCCAGTCTTCTTCCACACTCTGGCAACTTGATTTCCGAATGACATGCAAAATTTGCTGTCATCCGAAAAAAGTACTTTGGACCACTGAGCAACAGTCCAGTGCTGCTTCTCTGTAGCCCAGGTCAGGCGCTTCTGCCGCTGTTTCTGGTTCAAAAGTGGCTTGACCTGGGGAATGCGGCACCTGTACCCCATTTCCTGCACACGCCTGTGCACGGTGGCTCTGGATGTTTCTACTCCAGACTCAGTCCACTGCTTCCGCAGGTCCCCCAAGTCTGGAATCGGCCCTTCTCCACAATCCTCCTCAGGGTCCGGTCACCTCTTCTCGTTGTACAGCGTTTTCTGCCACACTTTTCCCTTCCCACAGACTTCCCACTGAGGTGCCTTGATACAGCACTCTGGGAACAGCCTATTCATTCAGCGGTTTCTTTCTGTGTCTTACCCTCTTGCTTGAGGGTGTCAATGATGGCCTTCTGGACAGCAGTCAGGTCGGCAGTCTTACCCATGATTGCGGTTTTGAGTATTGAACAAAGCTGGGAGTTTTTAAAAGCCTCAGGAATCTTTTGCAGGTGTTTAGAGTTACGTCGTTGATTCAGATGGTTAGGTTAATAGCTTGTTTAGACAACCTTTTCATGATATGCTAATTTTTTGGGACAGGCATGTGGGGTTTTCATGAGCTATATGCCATAATCATCAGTATTAAAACAATTAAAGACCTGAAATATTTCAGTTGGTGTGCAATGAATCTGAAATATATGAAAGTTTCATTTTTATCATTACATTATGGAAAATAATGACCTTCATCACAATATGTTAATTATTTGAGAAGGACCTGTATGTTCAGTTGTTTCAGTGTAATTGATCAAGAATTACATTTCTGCACTGTGCTGCAGAGCTGCATGAAGGGTTAACCCTTTGCTGTCCTGCTGCACTTCTCTTCTCTACAATTTAAATTTAAATACCGAACATCTTAAAATTGTTTATTTACACAAGGAGGGAGATTGGGAGTAACAGGTGATGAGTGAGTGTGATTGCAGCCTGGCACATGTCATGACAGTTTACTGTACTTAAACTGAACTTGGACTGCTGTATCCCTACTTCACTGTTTTTCACTTATCCCAGTGGGGGGCAGGGTACAGAACACCCGCGATAAACGAGGGACTAAAGTGCTATGTGTCGTCATCATTGTATGTTCCAATAAAATGGCAAAATTAGTTCTCTGCATTTAACCCACCGCACCTGGAATGCATCCAGGTGGAGCAGTGGGCAGCTATGTAAGCCTCCAAGGGATTTTTTTTTTCATTCAACCTTTATTTATACAGGCTTGTCTCATTGAGCCATGAGGAGTAATTTACAAGAGGGACCTGTTCCAAACCGAAAGTACAGACAACAACAACAATAAACAATAACAATAAACTACAGTAAAAATGCAGTTAAAACAATTTTTATAAAACAATAAATCAAGGTGCTGTAAAAACAGGGTGAAATACTAAAAACAAGAACATATTTGCTTTGATTTTTCTATTGACATTATCAAATGTTTGAAACCCCTTAAAGAAATCAAGGTGGACAACCTCAGTTCTTGTTGCAAGGTGTTCCAGGTTGCAGGAAATGAGTAGAAGGCCTTTTTGCCAAGTTCAGTCCGCAATGAAGGAATGTTTCATGCAATGATGGCCTGAGAGTGCATATTGTAACTGCACTGACAGTGTGACTTGTGGGAGGAGACATAAGAAGGCAGTAAACCAAGGAAGGATTTGTATAGATGAAAATGAAACTGTGAGAGCCTATGTGTAGATAATGATGACCAACTGACCATGAAGTACAGAGTGCAGTGATGGGTACAGTAGTTTCAACCAGTTATGAATCTTAGAGCACCATGACAGACAGCATCCAACATCTGCAAGGAGCTGGCAAGGGCATTTATGTAAATAATTTTATATATTTTCAAACTGTTAAATGTGAAAGAAAATCATACTTGATTTTGTTTTGAAAAGTATTAAGTAGTTAAATACTCACAAACTCACAATGCAAGATGAAAGCTTCCAGGACCTACCACCTGGAGAAAAGTCCTGGTTCCTACTGTTCCTCTTTAATCTGAGGAGGTTCTGAGGCAGCTTTTCTTGTGGCTGCCTAAGTGGCTGCGTTGACTGAATCTTTTCCCACAACTTTTACAAGAATAAGGTTTTTCACCAGTGTGCGTTCTCATGTGATACAGCAAACCAGTTCTGGCTCTAAATTTTTTTCCACACGTGTTGCAGGAATATGGCTTTTCATTTGTGTGAGTCCTCATGTGAACCTTTAATGCCCCCTTTTGGGTAAAATATTTTCCACATTCTTCACAGCAATGTTGTTTCTCACTTAAATGGGTCCTCTTATGATTAGTCAATGTGCCACTTTGGCTGAAACTTTTATGACAAATTTTACAACTAAATGGTCTCTCTCCTGTGTGAGTTCTCATGTGGCTTAACAAATCATGTTTTAGTCCAAATCTATTCCCACAGATCTGACAAGAATATGGTCTCTCTCCTGTGTGGGTTAGCATGTGGCGCATCAATACATAACGTCGAGTGAAACTTTTCAAACACGTTTCACAAGAATATGTCTCCTTATCTTGATGAGTTATCATGTGGCGCTTCAACCCGTCATGTCGAGTGAAACTTTTCAAACACATTTCACAAGAATAAGTCTCCTTATCTTGGTGAGTTAGCATGTGGCGCTTCAATATAGAACGTCGAGTGAAACTTTTTAAACACGTTTCACAAGAAAAGCGCTTTTTATCTTGGTGAGTTAGCATGTGACGCATCAACCCATCATGTTGAGTGAAACTTTTATTACACGTTTTACAAGAAAAGGGCTTTTTGTCTTGGTGAGTTAGCATGTGGCGCTTCAACCTATAATGTTGAGTAAAACTTTTCAAACACGTTTCACAAGAATATGTCTCCTTATCTTGATGAGTTACCATGTGGCGCTTTAACCCGTCATGCCGAGTGAAACTTTTCAAACACATTTCACAAGAATAAGTCTTATCTTGGTGAGTTAACATGTGGCGCTGCAACATGTAATGCCAACGGAAAGTTTTTAAACACATTTCACAAGCAAAAGACTTTTTGTCTTGGTGGGTTAGCATGTGACACATCAACACGTCATGTCGAGTGAAACTTTTCAAACACATTTCACAAGAAAAGGGCCTTTTGTCTTGATGAGTTAGCATGTGACGTAGCATGTTTCTATGTTGAGCAAAAAGTTTGAAACATATTTCACAAGAATAAGCCTTCTTATTTTCGTGAGTCGTTTGGTGAAAATTCTTGAAAGATAAGGTGAAGAATCTTTTCCCACAAATGTTGCAAACATAACGTTTTCCATCATCTGTTTCCAAATCTGTTTGTTCTTTTAGTCGTGTCAGGTCTGAGAAGAGATGGCCGCTGCTTGGTTCTGACTCACTGCTGTCACTTACCCCGTAATTAGTTGTAACCAGTAAAATATCAGTTTCCTCTTTGATAATTAGCTGCTCCACATCCTGACTGCTGCCAAGTTCTTCCTGTTCCTCTTTAATTTGCGAAGGTCCTGTTTCTTCATGGTCTTCTTTGATCTGTGGAGGTTCTAGTTCCTCCTGTTCCACCTTGATCTGTGAAGGTTTTTGTTCCTCCCAGACCAGACTGTAGTTCCTCTCCTGCTTACTAAGTTGCTGGTCCATCAAAACCTCTTCCTTTGTAAAAACAGGTTTCTGTAGGAGTTCTGTAAGGACAAAGGGACAAAGTTACTACAACCTCTGGAAAAAATTATATCATCATTCTTTGAGAATGTTCTTTCATTTTAATTTTTTTTTAAAAGATATAAAAAAGACATGCCACAAAACCAGTCTTGTAGTCAAGACCACCTAACCCGAGACCAAGTCAAGACCAAGACTGAGGGAGGGCGAGACCAAGTCTAGACCAAGACCTCAAGTCTTGGACCTCAATCTTTTCACAGATTATCTGTCTTATACTGTACTGTCACGACATAGTGACAGTTTTAACAAATATGTAAAAAACACTTGTAACTTTTATAAAAATATTTTTTATAAAAGTTACATACTGCAACTTTGTTTGCTTTTAAATGTATGTATCAGCTTTTATAACACGTCAAAGCTACATAACAAAGAAATCAATCAGTGGTTGTTCAATTCAATTCAATTCAATTCAAAAACACTTTATTAATCCCAGAGGGAAATTATTTGTTGTTGTAACTCGTTATCCTCATTTCATTGAGAGATGTTATAGATGCTGATGGCTGTAGGCAGGAAGGATCTCTTGTAAAGGTCCATCCCACAGTGGATCCTAAGAAACTGTCTGCAGATGCTGTCCGATCCGTCCACCCAGACTCTGCTGGCCTCTCGGTTCCCCCGGGCTGTAGAACCGCCTGAATGCCGGGCAGAACTCCTCCCAGAGCGATGGCCACTCCTCCCAGCAGCCTGCCGAGCTCCTCGTCACTGTGGACAGCCAACTGTAGGTGCTGAGGGACGTTCCTGTCCTTCCGCTGTCATGAGCCGTGTTTCCTGCTAGTTCCAGGATCTCAGTGGTCAGGCACTCGAGTACAGCTGGCAGGTAGATGAGAATGCATCCAAAGAACATCCTTTTCAACTCATTTGAGATTTTGGGCTGAAGTTGAGATATTATTTGAGCTTTTGAGATGTTAATCAGCTGCTGTTGTTGTAGAAAACTGCCTTGTTGCCATGGTTACGCATTATAACAAATGTCCAAAACTAAAAAAGTTTCAGTAAAAATCATTCCAGCTGCACAGCATCTGATACCAGAGGAAACAATAATCCAAACAATGTGATTTATATCCAGATAAACAGGAATTAAAGTTTCCAAAAGCAAAATCTCAGAATGAAAGTAACGGAGCTGCTCCAACATGCAGCCACCTTGATCGGCGCAATTCTAGAACTAATAACTGCAATAGTTTTCAATAATTCAACAATAGAATTAAATAATGGAACAATAATTTTCATGTCATGTGACCCACTGACACAAAACTCATGTTAAACTACTCTACTAGACATGACAGACGAGGCACTCTCATTTATTTCTCATTTTAAAGCATTTTCGAATTTTACATAATTTGTTTGTTCAAAAATCATGGTTTTCCCTCAATAACTAATTAGAAAAAGCGTTAAAATGAGAAATAAATGTGTCTTGTGTGTCTGGTCTATTAGAGTAGTTTATATTTTTGTTTCTGAAGAGTGGTTCGGTAATTTGTGGACGGTTCGAACCATTACGTTTCGGAGGAGGGGCAGACTGAAATCAGACTGCCTGCTTTGGATCCAACGAGAGGAACACCGCTGAAGTCACGGAGCTCGAAAGTCCAACGTCCAACGTAAAACTACCTTCACCGTGGTAGGCTCCAGCATAGCACGAAGAGTTTAGAAACAATTTGAAATGAGAAAAAAGTTATTAACTGATTGTCGTGTTTTAGACTGCTTATTGCTAGATAATCTATTCTGACCCAAAGTGCAGCCATGACTGGTTCTGAATGAGGCTTTACAGCAGATAACCGCTCCCCTCTGTTCTAGGTACTGAGTACCAGCGCAGAATCTTTTAGTGGTATGTAGTACCGGACTGTACCGGCTTTCTTTCATCCCTGGTTGCGATGGTACGTTCTGCTGTATGTATTGTTCTGTTGGTATAGAACCGCATGCGAATGAAAGGGGGTGGGCGTGACAGCAGTAACAAAAACATATTTATCTATGAGTCACGTTATTGCTTGGATTTGAATCAGTACATTTTGTATCCAATAAAAACAAGGATGTGAACAAATAAACTAGACAATATTCTGGCAATTTAGTGACATTTCCACAGTTGTGGTCTTCACTGGTCTTGGAAGTAAAATCCAGAGTCCTCAATGTCCAAGACCGAGACCAAATGCGGTCGAGTCCGAGACAAGACCAAGACCATCAAAGAGTGGTCTTGAGACCAGTCTCAAGACCAAGACTGGTCTCGAGTACTACAACACTACACAAAACCAATCTTTCAAACTTTCAACATTTTGGAAATAAATAATAAAAACAAATTACAGCAGATAAAAGCTTTTAAGGCTTTGATTACACAAGGCTGATTTTGAAAGAAACTGTAGCTTTGTTACTGCGGTTCAGTCATTCGTATACATGACAACAGCCCTTGTTTTCTTTGGAACCAATGCTTTTTGAATCCGGGTCTCAGGCATTGAAACTAAAACGGTTGCATGTAAATGCAGCTTTTTCTTGTTTATTCGCCCCAATCTTGTTCTTTTTTCGTCTTTCCTCCATTTCCATCCTCTTGGCCAATCCACACCATGGCCTTGCTGCTCTTCAACTTGTTCTCTTGAACACATAAAACATCAACGTTCCTTCTCAGCATCATGCCAGCCAGTGCTCTACCTTTGCCTATTATAGTTCCTACTTATAGAATTGCCACCCTCAACCCTGAACTCATCACTTTCCTCCTCCTCCCTCTATCTCCTGACACGCTTCCAGAGATCGTTCTCATATAAACAGGGCTTGAGTTTAAATTGGGGCTTCAATTCAATTCAGTTGTTTATTTATATAGCACCAAATCACAACAAAGTTGTCTCAGGGCACTTTACAGGAACATTCACATACATAAAAGCCAATTAGTAAAGTTCTCTAATGCCCCTTTTCCACCGTCACAGAGCGGATCAGATCAGTTCGGGTTGGTTCAGATCGGTTCGGGTCTGTTGTGTTTCCATGTACATTTCTGGACCGGCTCTGTAGGCGGGGACTAGAATCCAACTCGTCTTACCACCTGGTGGCGGTAGTGCTCCCTTAAGCTACTTACTAGCCACCACTAAACGTATTAGAAGAAGAACACCCTGAAGGTTTTGTCACAGGATGTTGTGGAAAAGATGTCATGCTCTAATGGAGTACCTCATGAGCTGTAACTTATAAGCCTGATTCATAATCCTACCTTACTGCCTTCCCTGCTGCTTTAAACCCATGTGTTTTTCATTTTAGTATAGATTTTTACAAAAAGATGTATTAAAAATATCTTCACTTTTATTATTTGCAGATATGCACAAGGTTCATGTTAAAATTGCAAAACATCACACTGTGCTGTAATGTTTGAAACTGCTTTTACAATAAGATACAGACTTGAAAACAATTAGATTAAATTTTGTCCTTGAATTTGTCTTTCATTAAATTAAAACATAAATTTATTACTTATTAATCTAAAAAAGTTAAGTCTGGTCCTCTGGACATTCAAAAAACAAAACTAACAAAAAACATTTAGTTTATTTATTATAAACTGTATTGTTTGTTTTGTGAATGTCCAGAGGACCAGACTTAACTTTTTAGATTTTTCTACCTGGATTATTGAGCAGCATCAGGATATTAATTAATAAATAGTCAGTTGGTTTGTGAACACCATGGGGTCCTAGAAGAGTTGAAGAGGAGGCTGTTGATGTCTGTGCCTCCCTGGTGAAGATGCTGCTCCCACAACCCTGAAGCAGAAGAGGATGGATGGATGGATGGACGGGTGGCGAAGGAGGAGACCATCAAACAGCAGGAGTGGTCAGTTCAGGTGAACTCCTGCCTGTTTGCTTCAGATCAGCTGTTCAAATCTCTGCAGGTTCAAATAAAAGGTGCACCAGGACTTTCAGCTGAATCTCTCGGGCCACAGTTGTACGGACGATAAACGATAACTGCTAAAAGATAACTGATGACTGATAATTGATAACTGTCCTTTCTGAATTTTTGACTGTTTTTGTCTCACTTCATCCTAGAACCAAAAATTTATAACATAATAACAGTTGAGCAGATTCTAGTAATCTTTTCTTAGGATTCATTAAAGATCAAATGCAATTGGAAATTCTTCTCAACTTCCAGTATGAATTTAAACAAACACTATATGAACTTAACATTGTAAAATTTGTTTAGGAAATTTAATGTTCAAGGACACCACTTAAGAAAAAAATTGTTTAATATGAAAAGTAAGAAGTGAAAAATGTACAAAAATAAAAACTACTGCGTCCAACTAATGATTGTCTGTCCCTTGTCTCACGGGCTTCATCCAGAAGAAGACACAAGTGTTGTTCCTGCTGTGTCCGGTTCAGTTCTTCATGTTCATTCAGTGATGAAATAAGACTTTTCTTTTCTGGACTCTTTTCTCTTTCTCTTCACTAGAAAGAAGAAAAAGTGGTTAATTCAAGCTACATACTGTTTTTGAATAAATGCATGAAACAAAGAAAGGTGCTGCTAACAGCTATAATAGATATATTAATAATAATAAACTGATCAAATAAGAAAATGAAAAATAAATTGATTTAAAAATAATGAAAATGATAATAATGGATATATGAATCAGAAAGTATTATACAGATGCAGATATTCTTTGTCATTCGCACCACATGTGGTCCATGTGGTGGATGATCAAAATTATGTACACAGGGTCCCAGTTACATCCAACAATAAAATATAAAAGAAAAACAGTAATAAGATCTAAGATATGAACTAAGAAAAACATCAACTAAAAATATGATAAGCACTAATAGCATAAAAACATTAAACACAATACATGAACAGCAGCACGGACATGAGTCTGTGTGAACAGATGAGCACGAATGAACACAGCAACATGAAACAGATCAGCAGCAACATGAAACAGATCAGCAGCAACATGAAACAGATCAGCAGCAACATGATGTGATTCTTCACAGTGTTATATATTCATAAGGCTGCACAAACTCAAGTTCATGTTGCTGTTTGACGTATTGTTTTGATTGTTTACTGCTATTAGTGCTTAGTGTTTTATTAGTAGATGTTTTTTAGTTGATATTTTTCTTAATTCATATCTTAGATCTTATTACTGTTTTTATTTTACATTTTGTTGTCTGTAACTGGGACCCTGTGTACATAATTTCATCCCAATTCAGTATTTATTCAACATTTTAGTTTTTTACTTTAAAAATAAAATAAATCAAGTCCTTATCGGCACAAATAAATTGATGTGGAACATGTTGCATCTTACCGAGCACAGAAGCTGCAGCGTTGTGCTGCTCTGTGAGGTGCAGCTGGGCTGTGATGGAGACCTGTCAGGTGTAGACTCCTCTGATGGAGCTCTGTCAGGTGTAGACTCCTCTGATGGAGCAGGAGCAGAAGCCGGGAGGCTTGGAGGGTTTAATGTGGAGTTTAGAGATGAACCATCACGCGCTGAAATACGTTCTGGATAAAATACAGTGAGAAACGGGACCGGAGGACAGTTAGCATTTATGCAAATTAGCTTAGCATCGTAGCACCGACGTTGTACTATTATGGCGTCAGCCTCTTTTGTTAGTTAAAAATATGTTCAGAACCGATGGGATGAGTAATTTAAAATATGTTTAAAGTTAGAAAACACTCACCATCTTCTATAAATGGTTCAAGTAGAGCAGTAGTCGTGTCCAAACCACCCTCCAATCCTCCATCTAGCTCGCTTTGACTTTTTTCGTCGGCCACCAAGCACAACAACACCTGCACTTCTGCATTTGACCACAGCTTTGATATTATTGTTGTTGTATAGCTTCAAAATACTAAAAGATACGCTCCTCGTGTTATCGCTAATGGCAAGCGTAGAGAAAAAAATGGTGGATCGGGTTGTTTGGAAAGACTCCACAGACTCCTCCCCCCGACCAATCAGTGACCGACAGGGTTTCTGACGTCACGGCGCGGCTCGCTCGGAACCCTTGAGAAGCCGGGCCAGAATTTAGCGAGGCGAGCCAGTTTCTGGAACAGTGGAAAGACCTCAAACGCGCTTCAACCCGGAAATATCCGACCCGCACCGTGACGGTGGAAAAGGGGCATAAGGAAGCAGCAGACATGGTGAATCTTCACTTTGTTGCAGTCTCCCATCCTGAGCAAGCACAGTGGCAACAGTGGAAAGAAAAACTCCCTTTAAAAAGGAAGAAACCTCCAGCAGAACCAGGCTCAGGACAAGCAGCCATCTGCTTTGACCGGCTGGTTTGAGAGGACAGGAGAAAGAGACAAACACACACAGAATGGTAGGTCCAGATATAGGTCCAGGTGTACCTGAAAGACAACACATGTTAGGATAGAAAAATAATTACAAATACAAAACAGGTTGAGAAGAGTAAATAAAGACAGTAGTAGAGTGGGAAAAAAAAGACGGCTTCAAAAGACTTGGGCCCTGTTAACTTGAGAATGATCTCAGGAAATGTCAATATCAATTTATTTATATTGCACATAAAAAAACAACAAAAACTGACCAAAGTGTTTTACAATTACTGGTAAGTCAAGATGAAAAGAGAAAAAAAATAAACAGATAAAAAACGCATTTTGTGCCAGTGCCACTCAGGAAACACAAGAAAGTTAACAATAGCTCAGCTGGGGCAACAAGAAGAAAGAAAAAAGAAAGCTCATCAGAGACTCTACTTCCTCAGGTGGCTGAAACGAGCTGGTCTGGGAAGCTCAGTCCTCACCTCCTTCTACAGGTGTGCAGTGGAGAGCATCCTGTGCTCCAGCATCAACGTGTGGCATGGAGGCTGCACAGCTGCAGAAAGAAAAGCTTTGCAGAGAGTGGTGAAGGCTGCACAGAAGTCTGTTGGAGTCAGCCTCCCCTCCATCACAGACATCTACACCTCCAGATGCAGGAAGAGGGCTACCTGAATCATGAAGGACCTCACTCACCCAGCACACACACTTTTTGCCCCACTCCCCTCAGGAAGGAGGTTGAGGAGCATTAAGTGTAGAACCACTAGAATGAGGAACAGCTTCTACCCTGAGGCTGTTAGACTCATGAATCTCTAACCATTTTTAAAGGTTGTCCATATAATAATAAATTTCCAATATTTATCTTCTTTTTGTTTATCGTCATGTAGCAGGTTTTGCTTACAGATAGTTTGAAACCCCATTCATATGACCAGTTCTCTATTTGATTAATTGCTTTTCTTATGCTTTTAACTACATGTGGAACATTTCTCCCCCTCACCATATTGCTCCATCATCTGCATATAAAGCTGATTTGATGCCTCTGTCAAGCTTTGCAAATATGTCGTTAATCATAATGTTGAATAAAACTGGACTAATTACACTGCCTTGAGGGGAACCGTTATCCACTTTGAAGTGTCTTGATAATTCACCCCCAACTTTTACTTTAATTGTCCTATCCTGAAAGAAGCTGGCAATCCAGTTATACATTCTCCCATCTATTCCCATTTGTTCTATTAGCAGCCCTTCCCTCCACATAGAATCACATGCTTTTTCTATGTCAAAGAATACTATGATCATAATTTCTTTTATTTTTAGTGTTTTTTCAATATCATTACACATTCTTAATAGAGCATCTACTGTGGACCGACCAGTTCTAAAACCACATTGATAATTACTAATAAGTTCTCTTTTTTCCAGGACATACATTAATCTGTTTACTAATATTTTCTCCATCAGTTTACATAAATGAGAAGTTAATGCTATGGGTCTGTAATTGTCTGAACTTGTTGGATCTTTCCCTGGTTTATTAAATGGTAGAATTGTGGCTCTTTTCCAGCTCTTTGGTAATGTTCCTTCTTTCCATATTTTATTGAATAGTTTTAGAATGATATTTAACGTTGTTTCAGGTAACTGTCTAAACATGACATAACACAGGCTGTCCTCTCCTGGAGCTGAAAATCCTGTATCTTTTAACGTCATTTTGATTTCTTTTATAGTTATATGTTCATCAAGTGTTGACATGGATCTGTTTTTCTTCTGACCTACATTACTGAGTGTTTTGAGTTTTTGTTCCTTCTGCTGCCGGTGATCATTATCTAGATGTTCTCCACTGTGAACTGCAGCAAACGCCTCACCCAGAGAATCAGCCTTGTCTTTATTTGAAACCATTATCTTGTTATTTTTAATCAGAGCTGGAATTTTAATTTCACTTCTTTTCCCACTCATTTTCTTAATCATTGTCCACACCTGTTTGAAATTTATTTTATATTCTATGGACGAACAATAATCTCTCAAAGTTTTCTTTTTTGCCTATTTAATAGTCCTACGAGCTACTGCCCTTTTCTTTTTAAAATCTATAAGGTTTTCTTCATTCATATTTTTCCGTAATGTTTTTAGAGCCTTGTTTCTTTCTTTAATTGCTTTACTACATTCATCATTCCACCATGGAACCACTTTTGATTTTCTTTTTATTACTACTTTAGGAATGATTGAGTTTGCTGCATTTAAAATCAGTTTTGTTACCTGGTTATTGCATTCATCAATGTTTCCTTTTAAGATTTACTAAATGACTATTTTTCTCACAATTAATTTTTAAAGTTTCCCAGTTAGCTTTCTTAAAGCACCATCTGGTTGAGATTATTTCCTCTTTATTGGTTATATTGTCATTTATAATTGTACTAACAGGAAAGTGGTCACTCCCCAGTGTAGTATCTCCATTAATACTCCATTCACAGGATTTTGCAAGTTTATCTGATACTAAAGTTAAATCTTAACATGAAACTGAACCTTTATTGATATTAAATATTGTGCCTTGACCATCATTAAGACAGACCAGTGATCTTTCATCCAACATTTCTTCAATAATGTTGCTGTTACTGTCTGTTTTGCTGCTACCCCATAGGCTATTATGAGCATTAAAATCTCCACACCATATTTCTCTCCCGTTTATACCTCCACATATTTCCATAAATACATAATTATCTAGGTTTTTACATGGGTTATAAAAAATTATTATCTTAATATGTCCAATTATTTTTAAGTTGTAAATTTCAATGCTAACACATTCATATTCTGTTGAGTTGTAAATTTCCTTATATTCTATTCCATCCTTAATAAATGTTGCACACCCTCCTCCACTACTTCCAGTACTTCTGTCTTTCCTTATTGTACTATATCCATGAATTTTAAAGTCTAAAAGGGGTTTTAACCACGTTTCCTGTACACATATATCTGGTATAATTTCTAACTGGTATATGTATTTTTTAAGTTCTTGTCCATTAGCTATCAAACTCCTAGCATTCCATTGTAGAATATGAAAAACCATTCCTAATCCTTTCCTTGACCTTTTCCTGTTGGTTCAACTGATTTTAATAGTGTGTGGATCTGATCTGCTTGCATTTCTTTCATATCCAGAAACTTTCCTGCTGCTTCCACTATTGTTTTTATTTTATCACTGTAGTGAACTTGACCTGATGTCCAAACTAAGCCTAAGGTCAAAACCCTTGACCTTAAGAACCTTGTGGGACAGAAACTGTCATTTCATTGATTTGAATCCAGGAATACAGGTTCACCCATCCTGAGACTTTCTTTCTTGAAAATTCAAGTGAAAGAACACTCTCTTTTCTATTATCATTCCTGTTTTACAAATGTTTGATAATCAAAGTGTTTTAGTTCAAACATTTTAGATGTTACAGTGAACTAATCAATTTTATTAACTGTAAAACAGTAACAATGATTTTTTTAGTTGCTTATGCAAAGTTAGAATTCATGTTAAGGCCTGTTACAGAGTAATCATGTATTTTCTGATTTCTGTCTTTGAATGAGCAAGTGTAAGTTTTGTCCAAGGTCGGAGTCGAAGCAGACATGTGTCTTGTTTTAAAATCCTCTCAGACGTAAACAGAGGAGTTGGCACCTGTTTCTCCAAACTCGCCAAAATATTTCTCTCGCCTGTCTGAGAACAGTTTTAATCTGTTCCATAACAATTCTTGCTGTTTTCTGACTTCTAGTAACCTCTTACATCACAAAACACACCCCTGTCTGGTTGATATGGACCAATCAGGGACGCTCAAATATACCGGAAATAGAGCTCTTTAAAATGCCGGTACTTCCTAGTTCTCTCAGTTCGGTGAGCGCGGAGAAGTTCTGAGATGTTCGCAGTTCTGTGAAGTCGTTTGGGAGAACAGAAGTCCAGCCATGATAAGGCTCTTCCGAGTTTGGATTATAACATCCTCCACCTCTGAGTGGAACTTCTGAAGGACTCCACTCATGTGAAGTCCACTGGCTGAGGTGAGCTTGTGTCGGACGGAATCTCGTCACTATTTCGGACGAGTCACAGCCATCCTATGGAGACGCTGGACAGGTAGCGTTAACTGGACCTCCATATCTGCTGATTTATCTTCAGAAAGGTAATGAGTCAAGTTTCCTACCAAGCGTACCGAGGAAAAGCTGGGTTCGAATGGAGAGTGTCGGTTCTGGTCAACACTCCCCCTCACACACCATCTTTTACTCCCTTTAAACTTCATTTCCATCTTTAAATTCTTCTCTCAAGTAGAAATCCTTCCAGATAATTTAGAAATGTCTGTGTAAAGTGCTCATCCACCGCCGTGTGGATAATTGATCATAATTGTACAGTTTTCATTAATGTCTGTGGTGAAGCAACGGAAAATCATGGCCGTATGGTTTTCCTGGTTGTAAAGTTGATCGATTATGTTGTTATTTTCATATTTTGCCAAATTAATGTAAATGTTTGATGTTAAACTTTGATTCTGTAAAATAAACGACCGCATTCATTTTGATGGGTCAAAGATAAACGACGTCTCACGTTTACATTTCATTAAATTCAATGCACGTTTTATTCAGTCCAGAAAAATGAAGAATCCGTTTTAATTGATGAATATATCTCAGCATCTGTTCATCTACATCACTTTTCTTTGTCATTTGTATTGTTACATTAACAATATGACATATGAATGCCACAAACTTGTCCTTTTCCACTATCATCAATTTTTCATTGAGTTTACAGTTGTGATTGCATGTGGCATGTTCTGCTGCTGGTGGCATCAGTGAGTGCCTCTGGTTCCTCTGATCATTTACACTTTGCACCTTTCTCTGGATAGTTTCTTCATTCCTCACTTCTTTTGTATTTACTTTCTTCACCCTCTTCAATGCTTCAGCATATGAAACTCTGTAATTTTAATTACTTGGGCTTCTCTGTGAACTACACACCCTCCATATGCTGCACTGTGTTCTCCTCCACAGTTGCAGTATTTACCTTCGAGTCATTCTCACACTTCCCATACTCATGTGGACCTCCACATCTTGCACATCTCACTTTCCCTTTACACTCCTTTGCTATGTGCCCCATTCTTTGACATATGAAACATCTGATGGGGTTTGGTATGTATTCTCTTACTCTATAATTTACATGTCCCATCTGCACACATTCTGGCATTGTGTTCTCAAACTTTAGAATAATAGACATTGTTTATTTGATTATTCCATCTTTTTTACTTGTAATCCTTTTTGCTTCTGTCACTTTGCCTCCTCTGATTTCTTATTTTATTTCCTCGGGTGTCATTTCTATTGGAGCTCCTGAAATTACTCCTCTTAACCTGTTTAAAGAACCTGGAATAATTACTTTAACTCTTTATCCCACTAGAGTAGTCATTTTTAAGATTTTGTCCTGCTGTTTGTTGATTGCATGTATAAGAATTCTTTTGTTGTTCATGAGTCTGGCTAATTTAATTTTCCCAATTTCCTCCTCTATTGCCTTTGTTAATTTTATTGGATGAAAGTATCTTCCCTCTTGAACTCCACCATTACTTTCCATTCCTCTTCCTTAATTAGTTCCACCTGCGTTTGATTTCTCGGACTTGTACTGATTTTTGACTTTTTATATCTGTCTATTCGTGACTCACTTTCTTCTGACAAGCTTCTGTCTCTCGTGTCTTTTTCTTTGTGGTTTTTTCATTTTTGATGATTTTGCCAACATCCATTCCATTTCATTCTCACTATTTCCTCCTGAAGAGGAGGCCATGATGTTACAGTCAGAGCTCAGTTTATGCAATCCGACCAAATTTCAGCTCCTACCGCCCTTGACAAGATTGTTCAGCTCCCAAGTCAGCTTCTCCTTCCATGCTCTTCCTCCTGAGTGTCAAACTCCAGCAACCTCCTCAGAAACTGTCTGAGTCACCGGAGTTTTCTCTTTGGTGTCTCTGGACAGCTCTTTGGTCTTAGCCATGTTAGTAGTTGGAGTCTTGCTGATTGTGTGGGGTGGACAGGTGTCTTTCTGCAGCTAACAACCTCAAACAGGTGCTTCTAATTTAGAATAAGTGGAGTAGAGGTGGGCTTTTTAGAGGCAGACTAACAGGTCTTTGAGGACCAGAATTGTTGCTGATTGGCAGGTGTTCAAATACTTATTTGCAGCAGTAACACACAAATAAATTATTAAAAAATCTTACATTGTGATTTCCGGATTTATTTTTTAGATTATGTCTCTCACAGTGGACATGCACCTAAGATGAAAATTTCAGAACCCTCCATGATTTCTAAGTGGGAGAACTTGCAAAGTTGCAGGGTGTTCAAATACTTAATTTTCCTCACTGTATATACAGTGGGACAAAAAATCTTTAGTCAGCCACTGATTGTGCAAGTTCTTCTACTTTGAAAGATGAGAGAGGTCTGTAATTTCATCATAGGTACATTTCAACTATGAGAGACAAAATGAGGGGGAAAAATCCAGGAAATCACATTGTAAGATTTTTTTAAATAATATATTTGTAAATTATGGTGGAAAATGAGTATTTGGTCAATAGCAAATGTCCAACTCAGTACTTTGTAACATAACCTTTGTTGCCAATGACAGAGGTCAAACATTTCCTGTAAGTCTTCACCAGGTTTGCACTCACTGTAGCTGCTATTTTGGCCCATTCCTCCATGCTCCTCTAGAGCAGTGATGTTTTGGGGCTGTTGCTGGACAACATGGACTTTCAACTCCCTCCACAAATTTTCCATGGGGTTGAGGTCTGGAGACTTGCTAGGCCACCCCAGGACCTTGAAATGCTTTTAACGGAGCCACTCCTTCGTTGCCCGAGCGGTGTGTTTGGGATCATTGTCATGCTGGATGACTCAGCCATGTTCCATCTTCAGTGCTCTCACTGATGGAAGGAGGTTTTGACTTAAAATATCACGATACATGGCCCCGTTCATTCTTACCTTAACACGGATCAGTCATCCTGCCCCTTTTGAACAAAAACAGCCCCAAAGCATGATGTTTCCACCCCCATGCTACACAGTAGGTATGGTGTTCTTGGAATGCAACTCAGCATTCTTCTTCCTCCAAACACGACGAATTGAGTTTTTACCAAAAAGTTCTATTTTGGTTTCAGCTGACCACACAAAGTTCCCCCAATCCTCTTCTGGACCATCCATATGCTCTCTGGCAAACTTCAGACGGGCCTGGACATGTACTGGCTTAAGCAGGAGGACATGCCTGGCACTGCAGGATTTGAGTCCCTCTCTGTGTAGTGTGTAGCCTTTATTACTTTGGTCCCAGCTCTGCAGGTCATTCATCAGGTCCTCCTGTGTAGTTCTGGGATTTTTGCGCACCGTTCTCATGATCATTTTGACCCCCACAGGATGAGATCTTGCGTGTGGCCCCAGATCAAGGGAAATTATCAATGGTCTTTTATGTCTTCCATTTTCTTACATTTGCTCCCACAGTTGATTTATTCACACCAACCTGCTTGCCTATTGTAGATTCACTCTTCCCAGCCTGGTGCAAGTCTACAATTTTCTTCCTGGTGTCCTTTGACAGCTCTTTGGTCTTGGACATTGTTGAGTTTGGAGTCTGACTGTTTGAGGCTGTGGACAGATGTTTTTTATACATAAAATGAGATCCAACTGGTGCCTTTAATACAGTTAACAAGTGGAGGACAAGAGAGCTTCTTAAAGAAGTAGTTACAGGTCTATAAGAGCCAAAAATCTTGCTCGTTAATTATTGACCAAATAACAAAAAAGGTTGAATCATGTCATCTGGACTTCGTTTTTTTT
>NC_056498.1:3807403-3825087 GCF_014905685.2 Nematolebias whitei
TATGTTTGTTGATAATGAGACTGGACGAGTAGCTCTCGGCAAATTGCCGACTTCAAAAGTAGCTCATGGTTCAAAAAAGGTTGGGCACCCCTGGACTGTACTCAGATTATGTGTTGTAAATATTTATTGTAAGATGTAATGTTTTATTTGTACCACAGTGTGGCGGCAGAGAGCTGTTTATATAATGAGCCTCTTCACCACACACCTGTATCATATGAGCAATCACATAATATGTGTATATATTGCCTGTACAGAATGCTTGTATTCACTCTATAGCATTCACTTCTTGTAGCTAGTTGCTTTTACTACACTGTTGGACTATGCTACTGCGTACACTGCTTGTAGGCCTCAGAAGCCAACTTATGTACATCAGATCTCTTTCCTCTAAATCCCTGTTAGTTAATGAACTGATAACTGATCATCATATTGATTTATTCTGTCTGACAGAAACTTGGCTACAACAGGAGGATTTTGTTAGTATACATGAATCCACTCCTGTTAATTATTTAAATTTTCATGTTCCTAGAACAACTGGCTGAGGTGGAGGAGTAGCTTCTATTTTTCAGTCAGGATTATTGATTAATGCCAAACCAGTTATTAGTTATGATTCTTTTGAATCACTGTCCCTCAGTCTTTCTCATCCAAAATGGAAATCAGAAAAGCCACTTGTATTAGTTGTTATATATCGTCCACTAGGCGTTTACTCTCAGTTTTTATCTGAATTCTCAGAATTATTAACTGACTTACTATTAAATACTGATAAAATCATCATAATGGGTGATTTCAATATTCATGTGGATGTGGAGAGTGATATCCTAAGCATAGCCTTTAATAATTTAATAAACTCATTTGGTTTTACCCAAAACGTCTGCACATCTACTCATTCTTATCATCACACTCTTGATTTAGTTCTGACCTATGGTATAGAGATTAAGGACTTGGTAATACTTCCTCAAAATCCTATTCTGTCCGACCATTTTTTAATAACCTTTGAGTTTACATTAAATGACTACACAGTCACTGAGAGTAAATTTCATCTCAACAGGTTATCAGAAAATGCTGTAACCAAATTTAAACAATCTCTTCCATCAATGTTTTCCTCTGTCTTGCAGAGTAATGCATCAGAGAACAGTGACTTAGATCATCTAGTTGATCATCTTACAACTTCAAGGCAAACTTCACTTGATAAAATTGCTCCACTGAAAAAGAAAGTAATCAATCAGAGGAAACTGGCTCCTTGGTTCAATTCTGAGTTACGTATTTTAAAGCAGGCATATAGAAACCAGGAGAGAAAATGGCGCTCTACTAATGTTGAAGAATTTTATTTAACTTGGAAAGATAGTCTGCTCACATATAAAAAAGCTCTCCATAAAGCTAGAACTTTATATTACTCATCTTTAATAGAGGAGTATAAAAATAACCCTGGGTTTCTGTTTAGTACTGTTGCTAGACTAATTAAAAGTCCCATTTCTGTTGAACCATGTATCCCTACAACTATAAGTAGCGATGACTTCATGAGATTCTTTATAAATAAAATTATTTCAATTAGAGAGAAAAGTCAAACCATCCTTCCTTCTACTATCTCTAGTCCCCTGTCAAATGACGCAACTTTAAAAATTTCACTAGAGCCTGATTTAAGTTTGGACAGTTTTTGTCCTGTTGAGCTCTCTGAATTGTCAAAAATAATAACGTCATCCAAACTATCCACATGTCTGCTAGATCCCATCCCAACCAGACTGTTTAAAGAGGTATTCACCCTAATTAACGTCCACATTTTGGATCTAATTAATTTGTCTTTAATGGATGGTTATGTACCACAGAGCTTTAAGGTTGCTGTAATTTGTAGTGAACTAAGCCTCAGGTCAAAACCTGACCCTGAGGACCTTCATGGGACAGGAACTGTTATTTCATTGATTTGAATCCAGAAATACAAATTAAGCTCATCCAGAGACTTTCTAATTGTATCCTGCACTAATCAATTGAAAGAACACTCTCTTTTTATTACAATTTTTACAATGTCTTGATAATCCAAAAGTGTGTTTAGTTCAAACCATTTTAAATGTTGAAGTGAACTACTCATTTTAAATCAACTGTGAAACAGTATTAATGATTTTTTTAATCCTCATTCAAAGTAGAAATCAAGTTAATGTCTGTTACAGAGTAATTATGCATTTTGATCTTCTGTCTGAAATGAGAAGTAGTGATGTCGGTCAAAAGTCAGAAAGAAGTTATTAGAACGAACTGTCATGTTTTTAAACCTCTCAGACAGAAATAAGAAGCTAATGGCGCCTGCGTCCCCCCACTTCGCCAAAACATTTCTCTGTCTGCTCCTAAACATTTCTCTGTCTGTTCCTAAAACATCTCCGCTGTTTTTCTGACTTGTAGTAACCCTCTTACATCACTAAAACCACACCCCTGTTGGTTCTTTCAACCAATCAGGACTTCCCAAAAGGGACCGGAAACAGAACTCTTTAAAGGTCGACACTTCCTAGTTCCAGCGTAGTTCTGAGAGCAGAACCGAACAGAAAAGTTCTGGGAGATGATCCAGAGTTCTGAGAGCAGAAGTGATCCGAAGTTCTGGAGGATGAACAGAAGTTCCATGGAGAACAGAGAGTTCTGCTGAGGAGGAGTTCAGCATGTTTGCTGAAATTCCACTTAACTTAATCCTATCTTTCGGGGAAGTTTATTTTGGAAGCTGGGCCAGTCAGCCTCGTGGTCCCAAGTTGATGAGAAGCAGATAAATCCCTGGAGATAAAACGACTCAGCCTTGCTGGACGCCAGGAGAAGACCTCTCTGAAACCCCACCAAGGTAAAGGGTCGACGCTCGGGTACATCTAGCCGAAATCACTGGGAAACGTGCTATCTGGTTTCAAACAAGATAACTCCCCATCTTTTCTTTATTATCTTAGTTAACCCTAAGTATCCACTTTCCCTCCTTACACTTTACTCCAACTCTTCTACCTTGCCAGTAATTAATTTAAGATATCTTCAGAAATGTCTGTTGTATTTCAGTTGCAAGTGAGAAATCATGGCCGTATGATTTCTCATTGTAAAGCTCATTAATTAAGCTGTGTTATTGCGTTCAATCAGAATAATCAAGTGTACAATGTTTGATGTTAAATTTTGATTCTGTTAATAAATGACCACATTCATTTTGATGGGTCAAAGAAAATTAACGTCTCATGTCACTGGTTTTTAGACCATCTCCGACACAGTACTTCTAAGCACAAGATCACTTAGTCCAGAAAAATGAAAGAATCCGTTAAAATTAAGTATAATATCATGTACTTGAACTAGTCCAGATATTATAAAATGTAAGAGAGCACCCCTGAGCTAAATCCATCTCTCGGCTCTCTCTCACTACAAATTAAACCTTTACTTAAGAAGTCTGCCTTGATTCAGAAATTCTGGCCAACTATAGCCCTAGAGGTCCTTCTAAAAAAATTAGCATATTGTGATAAAGGTCATTATTTTCCATAATGTAATGATAAAAATGAAACTTTCATATATTTCAGATTCACTGCACACCAACTTAAATATTTCAGGTCTTTAATTATTTTAATACTGATGATTATGGCATACAGCTCATGAAAACCCAAAATGCCTGTCCCAAAAAATTAGCATATCATGAAAAGGTTCTCTAAACAAGCTATTAACCTAACCTTCTGAATCAATGACGTAACTCTAAACACCTGCAAAAGATTCCTGAGGCTTTTAAAAACTCCCAGCCTTGTTCATTACTCAAAACCGCAATCATGGGTAAGACTGCCGACCTGACTGCTGTCCAGAAGGCCATCACTGACACCCTCAAGCAACAGGGTAAGACACAGAAAGAAATTGCTGAACCAATAGGCTGTTCCCAGAGTGCTGTATCAAGGCACCTCAGTGGGAAGTCTGTGGGAAGGGAAAAGTGTGGCAGAAAACGCTGCACAACGAGAAGAGGTGACCGGACCCTGAGGAGGATTGTGGAGAAGGGCCGATTCCAGACCTTGGGGGACCTGCGGAAGCAGTGGACTGAGTCTGGAGTAGAAACATCCAGAGCCACCGTGCACAGACGTGTGCAGGAAATGGGCTACAGGTGCCGCATTCCCCAGGTCAAGCCACTTTTGAACCAGAAACAGCGGCAGAAGCGCCTGACCTGGGCTACAGAGAAGCAGCACTGGACTGTTGCTCAGTGGTCCAAAGTACTTTTTTCGGATGACAGCAAATTTTGCATGTCATTCGGAAATCAAGTTGCCAGAGTGTGGAAGAAGACTGGGGAGAAGGAAATGCCAGAAGTCCAGTGTGAAGCACCCACTGTCAGTGATGGTCTGGGGTGCCATGTCAGCTGCTGCTGTTGGTCCACTGTGTTTTATCAAGGGCAGGGTCAATGCAGCTAGCTATCAGGAGATTTTGGAGCACTTCATGCTTCCATCTGCTGAAAAGCTTTATGGAGATGAAGATTTCATTTTTCAGTACGACCTGGCACCTGCTCACAGTGCCAAAACCACTGATAAATGGTTTACTGACCATGGTATTACTGTGCTCAATTGGCCTGCCAACTCTCCTGACCTGAACCCCATAGAGAACCTGTGGGATATTGTGAAGAGAAAGTTGAGAGACGCAAGACCCAACACTCTGGATGAGCTTAAGGCCGCTATCGAAGCATCCTGGACCTCCATAACACCTCAGCAGTACCACAGGCTGATTGTCTCCATGCCACGCCGCATTGAAGCAGTCATTCATGCAAAAGGATTCCCGACCAAGTATTGAGTGCATAACTGAACATAATTATTTGAAGGTTGGTGTTTTTTGTATTAAAAACACTTGTCTTTCATTGGTGGGATGACATATGCTAATTTTTTGGGACAGGCATTTTGGGTTTTTATGAGCTGTATGCCATATTCATCAGTATTAAAACAATTAAAGACCTGAAATATTTCAGTTGGTGTGCAATGAATCTGAAATATATGAAAGTTTCATTTTTATCATTACATTATGGAAAATAATGACCTTTATCACAATATGCTAATTTTTTTAGAAGGACCTGTATATCTAATCTAACTTTCATCTCAAAAATTCTAGAGAAAATAGTTGCAGGTCAGTTGCGTGAACATCTACAAAGATGACAGACACATTATCCATTTTTAAAACTAGGCTTAAGACTTTCCTTTTTGCTAAATCCTATAGTTAGGGTCAGCTTGGGTTTCCTGACTTGTCCCTTAGTTATGCTGCTATAGGCTTAGACTGCTGGAGGACAAACTGACCACACTTTTCACTCTGCTACTGTCTTTACTTACTCTGCTCAACATTTATAATTATTTTTTCTATCCTTAACATGTTTTTGTCTTTCAGATACACCTGGACCTACCATTCTGTGTTCGTCTGTCTCTCCTTCCTGTCCTCTCAAACCAGCTGGTCAAAGCAGATGGCCGCTTGTCCTGAGCCTGGTTCTGCTGGAGGTTTCTTCCTTTTAAAAGGGAGTTTTTCCTTTCCACTGTTGCCACTGTGCTTGCTCAGGATGGGAGACTGCAAAGAAGCCAAGATTCAACTTGTCTGCTGGATTCCTTAGATAGAGAACTTTACTAATCGGCTTTTATGTATGTGAATGTTCCTGTAAAGTGCCCTGAGACAACTTTGTTGTGATTTGGTGCTCTATAAATAAACTGAATTGAATTGAATTATGTGTCACCTGGAATAAAGATGCTAAAAGGGAGAAATGTCTCTACTGCTTCCTGCTTCATAGTTTACGCTGGAATCTGCTGCGACACACGGCTGATATTCAACAGGGCATTTCATTTTGGGACAAATTGAGATTGATGATTGGTCAGTTGCTGACAAGCCTGCTGAATTGATTGACAGGTGGCTTGAGGATCTGACTAGTGCAAAAAAAAAAAAAATCATAGATTTTACTGGCCCACTTAAAAGTGCCATCATTTATTCCATATTTATTCCAAATTTATTCAATATGTTTGTGAATCTAAGGTTTGAGAACTGAGTTTCCATACAAAATCCTAGTGATGGTTTCTTTATTTTTCAGGGGTGCTGAGTTAAAACTTAAGAACGCTTGAGCACCCCCAAAAAGAGGCTAAAATCGCCACTGATGTAACGTAGCATAAATGTCTTTGGTTCCTGTTGAGCTCCTCCAAAGTGGGCCTTTTTAACAAAATGGAAGTCTGTCCTCGTTTATTTTTCTAGTTGTCATGTTCATAACGTGCACAGACGAACCGTATTTCCACCCCACCACCCCTGCGCTCCGTTACGGGGGACAAAAACAGTTTGATGTTTTTAAAACAAATCTTCATGCGATTTTTTTTTTTTCTTGTCCGACGCAGCTCACACTAGTGGTGTGGGGAAATTTTGTTTTTCAGTTGATAAAAAAAAAGTAATTCATAAAATTTGTGTAGACTATTTTATATTCAAACTTTAATTCTAATTTGATAGTTTCAGAAGCATTTTCAGATGCATCAAACCATTAAAGTGAAGTGTTCTTTCTACAGATCTCTCATGGCAGTATGCATGGAAGGAGGAGGACCAGCTTCTCTGTGACCGTGAGGAACCAGAACATCCACAGGAAGAATCAGGACGTTTACAGTTGAAAGATGAACCAGAGCAGCTTGGACAGAAGCAGGAGACTAAGACCAACGAGATAAACCACTGGGAGCCAGAACCATACGAGGATCAGCTATTCGGTCTGAACTCATCTGACGCTAACAACCAGGATAAAAAAGAAATCATGACTGAAAACTCAGAATCAAGAAGAAATGAGGAATTGAAACAAAATAAGAGATGTTCTCAAACCAGAGACCACGGGGTCTGTGTAGAAGTTCCGAAGCTCAAGAGACACAAACAAATTCACACAGGTGAGTAAATATTAGAGTATGACTGATAATGGACATTTTAACTTTTGCCGATACCGATATTGGGATGGGAAGGCTAATGCAGATAACCGATATAATGGCTGAAATTTTTTTGAGCTTATCCCACCCCCAAGAATGTAAGAAAACAGCTACCGTAATTCTCGGAACACACCTGTCTCTTATCCGCACATATTAAGATAAATCATAATTTTGTATATAAATAAGACACTTTGGTTAAGCCGCGGGCATCCACCTTTCATTGTCAGGATGTGTGCCCAACCAGCTCCAGCATAATGTACAGCTTTCTTGTTGTAGTTCAAAAGTCAGCCACTGGATGGCGTTTCACAGAATGTAGCTTGCTTTCAACACACGCTAAGACTGCATGATCATAATAAGTTTTCATTATGCTTCGCTGTCTGACTCATGCTTACTACCATTCAACCTACAAGATGAACACAATAACTGTCTAAGCATAATCACTGGACAGAACAGTGCCAACACCTATGTACTTATAATAAATTCAAATTCAATTCAATTTCAAAAATACTTTATTAATCCCAAAGGGAAATTATTTGTTGTTGTAACTCGTTATCCTCATTTCATTAAGAGATGTTATAGATACTGATGTCTGTAGACAGGAAGGATCTCTTGTAAAGGTCCATCCCACAGTGGATCCTAAGAAACTGGCTGCAGATGCCGTCCGATCCGTCCACCCAGACTCGACTGGCCTCTCGGTTCCTCCGGGCTGTAGGACCACCCGAATGTCGGGCAGAACTCCTCCCAGTGCGATGGTCACTCCTCCTTAGGGCTGAGTACTGAACCGAGGTTCTTTTATGGCACCGACCGAACTGCACCGGTCGGTGTATGTATTGAAACGTCACTCTTCTTTCAGTGTCAAGTTTCGGTATTGGCTGTAACGTGTCACGTGGTTTCAGCATGCATGCAGGCAAAACACCAGACATATGACAAGCAGACTACACCCAGATTACATCCTGAGCTGTATAGAGCTGCCGTACCTAATCTATGTATAATTATGTCTATGGTGCTGGTGACGCCCACAGACGGGTTCACGTGTGCAGCGCGTGTTGTCGAACGGCTTTGACAACACGCGCTTCAGAAAGTTGCTCCGTGTTTTTCTGTGAGGAGAGAAGAGTTCATTAGCCTCCTCCTCCTCCTCTCAGCATTAAAGTCATCCTGTGAGTAGAGCCTGAACGTCCTGATTCATTATCTCCACGACCGGACTCTTCATCAAAGAACTCCGAGGACGTCTCTGTGTGCTTCAGCTGGTGAGTTTACGTTTGTTAGCGTAACTGCAGCTTAACACGTACATCGCGGGGAAATAAATTATGATCCATGTAACGCTAACTTTAACATATTAGTGTGTAAATTTATTTTATCTACGTAGCTAGCTAAACTCAGAAGCTAACTAAAGATTGACAGTAACATAAATCTTAGCTTGTAAAAATGTGTTCATCCATTGGATCAGCTGCTTAAACAGTTCACTAATGTTCACTGTTTATGTTCATGTTCTCCTCACAGGAGGTTCTGACCCAGATGTGAGGACAAAAGAAAAGCGAGGTGGAGACCACAGGACAATCAGACGTTGTTGTTAAAAATTTGCTGCCTTTTTCTACATTGGAACTGCATGTTGGAGGTAAATTAAACTTTAAAGGATTTTGTTGACCAGTTAAACCTTTATCTCTCAGCCTAGATAATGTTTTTTGATCAATAATAACACAACCATGTTATTGTTGATGTTTTGTTCTCATGTCAATTAGGGAGATGATCAGAGCCCTAAACCCCAGAGAACCACAGAGAAGATTCAGGCAGAGACACAGAGGTGCAGAAGTCTGCATCATCTGTACCTCATTGAATCCAGTGACCTGCAGGTGGAATGTGAGGGACAATATGTCAAACTGACAACCAGGTATCTGTGTGCGCAACAATCATCATCTACAGCCTCAGAGTGAACATGTTCTACTGCTGGAGACACCATCAATTCAATTCAGTTCAATTCAAAAATACTTTATTAATCCCAGAGGGAAATTATTTGTTGTTGTAACTTGTTATCCTCATTTCATTAAGAGATGATATAGACACTGATGGCTGTAGACAGGAAGGATCTCTTGTAAAGGTCCATCCCACAGTGGATCCTAAGAAACTGGCTGCAGATGCCGTCCGATCCGTCCACCCAGACTCGGCTGGCCTCTTGGTTCCTCTCGGGCTGTAGGATCGCCCAAATGCTGGGCAGAACTCCTCCCAGCAGACTGCCGAGCTCCTCGTCGCAATCTAGAACATCAGCCAGGAGCATCTTGTTTGTGTCCACAGAAAACAGACATGTTGATTTTTCTGAAGGAAAAACTGTTCAGTGAAAAGGTCCTCAGTGTGTAGCAGTGAACATTAGACACTGACGTGTCACTGGTTTGTAACTGGTCTTTTGAACTGGAAATTATTTGTTTGTTTTTATGTAAGAAAACTGCTTGGAATGGAAAAATACCTAAGTTAAAAAATAAAACTCACAATTTGTACTGTAATGTGTAACGTAATTTTATTCTTGTTAGAATTAATAGTGATTACAAAATTGGTACCGAAAAAAGAACCGTCCAGGAACCGACATCGAAGTGAAGGTACTGACACCGGTACCGATACCGATTTTTTTAGAAAGGTACCCAGCCCTACTCCTCCCAGCAGTCTGCCGAGCTCCTCGTCGCTGTGGACAGCCAACTGTAGGTGCTGAGGGACGATCCTGTCCTTCTGCTGTCATGAGTTGTGTTTCCTTCTAGTTCCAGGATCTCAGTGGTCAGGCACTCGAGCACAGCTGGCAGGTAGATGAGAATGCATCCACAGAACATCCTTTTCAACTCATTTGAGATTTGGGGCTGTAGTCGAGATATTATTTGAGCGTTTGAGATGTTAATTAGCTGCTGTTGGTTGTAGAAAACTGCCTTGTTGCCATGGTTACGCATCATAACAAATGTCTAAAACTAAAAAAGTTTCAGTAAAAATCCTTCCAGCTGCACAGCATCCGATACCAGAGGAAACAACCATCCAAAAAATGTGATTTACATCCAGAAAAAGAGGAATTAAAGTTTCCAAAAGTAAAATCTTAGAATGAAAGTAACAGAGCTGCTCCAACATGCAGCCACCTTGAGCGGTGCAATTCTAGAACAAAAAAAAAAAGAAACCATCACTAGGATTTTGTACGGAAACTCAGTTCTCAAATCTTACTTTACTTGAAAATTATTATGATTGAAATAATTGTTTGAAAAAAGGGGCATATATATTAAGATTTTTTCTTCTTTCTGCTGCCTTTCATTTTAAATATCTTGTATCTTTTTTATATTGTTATAGAATTGTTTTGTACTTTTTTAAAATGAAAAAACTTTATACCATACCATACCATGTAACAGAAATTATTTATAAATTATATACCGGTAAATATTACTAAAGTCTTATCTAGGCCTTGTGAACAGAAGTAAAATAGAACTGGTAAAATACAGTAAATATTCAATAAATTAGTACCATTGATTTTTATTGTTAAACACTTTTGGTAAGAGCTGCTGCTTTTAAATGTACTTTCTAAATAAATTTGACGTGATATCTGCTCAGCAGAGCTCATATGAGGAGAAGGAGGAAGGAGCCCCCCCTCCCCACTCCCCTTGTCTCTTCTGCGCCATGCTCGGATGTGAGCTTAAATAAGATACTGGTATTTAAACACATATTTACCATACACCAAAATATTTTTTTAAACTTCTATTTAAATATGTATCAGGCTTGACTGACTGCTTTAAAAATAAACCTGACGACTTCTCCGCTGAGCTCTCATGGTGGAAGGGGAGGGGGAAGAGCCCCTCCTGTTTGTTGTCTCCGCTGTGTGTTCGGATGTGAGTTTAACTGAACAAGAACCTTTGAGGTTGTTTTGTTTTCTCATTAAAGGCCTTACAAGGAACTATTTTCCTACTGACAGCAATAAGTGTCATGGTTGATTTTAAATGGACTGTATTTATATAGCACATTTCTATCTGATCAAGATACTCAAAGCTCTTTACACTACAATCTGTGCCTCATTTACCCATTCATACAGCACTCTACTAGATCTCTACAAAGCTAATTGAACAAATCATTCTAAAGAGACTAATCAGTGATTTATCACATTCATACACTGATGGGACACACATCAGAGGCTATGAGGGGTTCATTGTCTTGACCAGGGACACTTCGACCTGTGACTGCTGGTGGATTCGAACCCCCAACTCTCGCATTGGAGGACAACTGCTCTAACCACTCAGCCACAGCCGCCCCAAAGTTAAAGTTAGCAGTTACTAAAAATATATTATTTATCAACTTCTGGCTTAGTTTACACATCTGACAGATATTCTAGTCATCTTTATGTGATCCATTTTCCATAATTCATAATTAAACATTATATTCACCAACCCCTATTATGTAATTTTCCACAATTTATCATCAAATGTCATTTTATTCCTAACATCGTCCAGCCCTAACTACCTGTAATCACTGGACAGAGCAGAGCTAAACGCCTATGTAACCGAAATGATTAAAGAATTAACGTACTGGTAAATTTTACCCACAATCCTTATCAAGGTCATGTGACTGGCAGTACTCAGAAGAATACTACAGAACGGTAAACGTTCATTGAATTAAATTACTGCCATTGATTTTTATTGTTAAGCATGTTTTGGTAAGAGCTGCTGTTTTTAAAATGTGCTTTAAAAATAAATTTGACGACTTCTGCATCACTTCTGCTCCGCAGCACACAAGTGTCGGAACAAAGAAAACTCACAGGGAGGGGGAACGAGGGGGAACTATACCCTCAGTTCTGTCTCGCTGTGAGTGATAGTTACCTTACACAGAAAGATTTTGAAAAACTTTTATTTAAATACCGTATGTACCGTGACATACCGTTACACAAAATGGGCTATGTACGAAAAAAAAAATCTTCTTAACAATGCCTTTAACACTGCTGTTAAAAAAAGTCTGATGGAATTTTCCTCTTTGAAAGTGAACCTGTTCTCCTCATAGTCTGAGGTGACAGACTACATCCACAGACGGACGGACGGAGTTTCTGTGTTGATTTTTAATTTTATGGGCTTTTCATGCATGGTGCTGAAATCGCTGTGTAAACACAGTCCCTCTTTGAAACGGTGAGGGACTGTGGGTCGGTGAGGGTGAGGGAAGGAGCCAGAGTTTTGTTTTTTTGAAAATTAATTTCATTTCCATTCAGTTTATTTATATAGCGTAAAGTCACAACAGAAGTCATCTCAGGGCACTGTACAGAAAACATATACATACATAAAAAGTAAGTTAATAACGTTATTTATCTAAGCATCCAGCAGATTTTTTAACAGAAAATCAGATCAATGCATGTCTATCTTGGTGTTGTGTTTTTGTGACTCAATGAGATTATTGTACCTCGTTGATCAATAGTGGTGGATTATGGGTATTTAGAAGCAAAATTGGAACCGTGAGCGAGAAGTTTCTGTCAAGAGTACCTATGGCATTAACGCTGTCTGTTTTCCCACAAGCTCAAACCCCCCCCCCCCCCCCCCCATGAGGGGTGGGTGATGGGCAGCTACATGAATGCCCAGTTGTGTCAGGGGAAGCCATTCCTCTTCCCCTCTTCTGAGCACATGTTGTCTAAGCAGTCAAGTCTGTACATATTTTAATTAAAGCTTTTAAATTCTTTCTGTCTATGTTAAATATGTGTTTAAATACCAGTATCTCATTTAAGCTCAGATGCATGAAACTGAGTGGTGGAGACAACAGAGGGAGGAGGGACTCTTCCCCCTCCTCTGTCTCCTCATACAAGTTCCACTGAAAATCACATCAAATTTATTTAAGATAAGATAATTTAGAAAGTACATTTAAAAACAGCAGCTGTTTTCGGTTATGTCGATGTTTAGCACTGTTCTGTCCAGTGATTATGCTTAAGATAGTTATTGTGCCCATTTTGTAGGTTGAATGGTTTTAACAATGAGTCAGACAGTGAAGTATCATGAAAACTTATGACGATCAGATCATGCAGTCTGAACGTGTTGAAAGCAAGCTATATTCTGTGAGATGCCATCCGGTGGCTGATTCTTGTACTACAACAAGGAAGCTGCACATTATGCTGCAGCTGGCTGGGCACAGATCTTGACAATGAACAGTGGATGTCCACGGCTAAATAACCGGAGCATCTTATTTATGTACAAAATTATGATTTATCTTATATTTAGTATGTGCGGCTTAGAGACAGGTGTGTTCTGTAGCCCGAGAATTATGGTAAATTAAATATCTCCAGGTACACATATGGGAAGGTGTAATTCAATTCAAAAATTCTTTATTAATCCCAAAGGTAAATTAAATATTGTTGTAACTCATCATCCTGGTTTCATTAAAAAGAGTTGTTCTAGATGCTGATGGCTGTGGACAGGAAGGATCTCTTGTTGCGGTCCATCTTACAGCAGATCTGAAGAAGCCTCTGACTGAAGACACTCTGTTGTTGTATGACAGTCTGATGAAGAGGATGCTGAGGGTTGTCTATAATGTTATTCATTTTATGAAGAATCCTTCTTTGTACAATCATCTCCAAAGGTTCTAGAGGAGTCTCCAGAACTGAGCCAGCCTTCTTTATGAGCTTGTTGATCTTTTTTTAAGTCACTTGCTCTGGTGCTGCTCCCCCAGCAGATGATGGCAGAAGAGATAGAACTCTCTACAACAGACTTATAGAAGATCTGCAGCATCTTGCTGCAAACACTGAAGGACTTCAGCTTCCTCAAGAAGTACAGTCTGCTCTGTCCCTTCTTGTAAATTACTTCACTGTTGCATTTCCAGTCCAGTCTGTTGTCCAGGTGAACCCCAAGGTATTTGTACTTCTCTACCACCTCCACTTCTTCTCCCATGATGGAAATAGGGTTGGACCTGTTCCTGTTTATCCTGAAATCTACATTCATCTCCTTTGTTTTGTTCACATTCAAGATGAGATGATTGTTTCCACACCATGCCTCAGCGGTCCACAGGTTTCCTGTACTCAGCTTCTTGTCCATCTCTGATACACCGGACCACTGCAGTCATCTGAATATTTCTGCAGATAAGATAAGATAGAACTTTATTGATCCCGCAGGAAATTATTGCGCCAGAGTTTCAGTACAAAGGAACATACACAAGAATCACAAGACATAAAAATAACAGAGAATATAAAAATGCCAACAATTAAGTTCTAAACAGGTGCAGACCGAAACATTAAAGAGTTTATTGTAGTACAGGATTAATTTTTAATTGTCTTATGTGCAGAAAGGGGGAGGAGTTGAAAAGCTTGATAGCCACAGGGAAGGACTTCCTCTGGCATTCTGTGGAGCACCTCAGGAGTCTGTTTTGTACTGGAAGTCTGAGGTGTACAGAGTGAAAAGGAATGGTGAGAGTATAGTCGCCTGTGGTGCTTCTAAGCTATTGACCACCTGGTTAGACACACAACCCTTCAGTCTCACAAACTGTGGTCTGTTTGTCAGGTAGTCTTTGATCCAGGTGATTGTTGAGGCTTCCACCTGAGTCTTCTTGAGTTTCTGACAAAGCAAATCAGGCTGAATTATACATATACAGCCATCATACCTGTCCTGTACCAGTCTAAAATGTCCTACTCTCTTTATACATGTCCTGTAGCAGTCCTATGTGTCCTGCTGTCCTTACACATACAGTGGAGTCTTTCCAACCTTTGAAGTCTTGTGAATCTTATTCATCAAGTGATTTAAGTACAGCATTTTTGTTTCTTTCTGTCCAGAACTCTCACAGCATTATGTCTGGAAGGAGGACCAGCAGCTCTGTTACCAGGAGTGGAACTCCTTTTTGGATAAGGAGAAACCAGAAGCTCCACAGCAGGAACAAGAAACACAGATGAAAGAGGAACAGGAAGAACTCTGCATCAGTCAAGATGAAGAGCAACTTGTCTTGAATCAGGAAACGGATACCTTTATGGAAACTGCCACTTATAAGGGAAAAAATCTAAGTCAACCAGAACCAAAGAGGGTCCAGATCATTCCTCAGAACTCTCCTAAAGTTGAGAACCAAGATCAGGAACAGGGCAGAAATGAAGACTCTAAACAACAAAAACCCAAACATCTGCAAAGCAGTGACCACAGTTATGATGCAGACAGACAAAGTAGGCCAGGTGAGAAGTGGAATACCTGGGCAATTTCAGGTAAATGCATTTCTCAAAGTGGTCATGTGACTCAACACATGAGAATTCAGAAAGGTGAGAAGCTTTTTTTATGTCAGACTTGTGGAAGATATTTTAATCAAAATGCTCATTTAATCAGACACATGAGAACTCACACAGGTGAGAAGCCATACCCATGTGAAATCTGTGGTAAGAGTTTCTCTCAGAGCAGCAATTTGACTATTCACCTGAGAACTCACACAGGTGAGAAGCCTTTCTCATGTCAGACCTGCGGAAAACATTTTACTAACAGAAGAAATTTAAAACTCCACAACAAAGCACACAGGTAGGAAGATGTTATCTTATGAACCTTCCTTATAGAGAACTTTACTAATTGGCTTTTATGTATGTGAATGTTCCTGTAAAGTGCCCTGAGACAACTTTGTTGTGATATGGCGCTATATAAATAAACTGAATTGAAACTGAATTGAATTGAACCTTGTAAGTTCCTGACAGGAGTGTATTCGAACTTTGAGTTGAGAAGTTAGCATCTATAGTTTATCACCATTAAACTGTAGTTTGACAATCCCACTGGAAATGGGTTGTCTAGGAAGGAAATCAACATTTAAAATGAAGAGTTTTAGTTCACAAACATGTCAGACACTAGGACCACATTTGTGTGTTAAGACAGTGTTTCCCTTATCCTCCTGCATCCTCTACAGCTACGTGCTGAAAGGAAGAATTTGCCTAAACAGATAAAATCTGACGCTGAGTCCACAGGCTCATTTGTCAACTTTGAAACTGAGAAAATTAAGTTTATATCTGTTAATCTGTTTGATTACCGTAATTCTCGGACTTTAGAATGTACCTTTCTGTAAGCTGCACTTATTAACTATAACATAATTCAAAATTTTGTACATAAATAAGACGCTTCGGCTACAGGCCAACATATCAATTTCTCCTGGGAAATATGTAAACTAAGGATGCAGCCACCCCAAGCGGCGCAATTCTAGAATTTTTTTTTGTGTCTTGCCCTCCTTGTGCAACGTGTCAGTGGTCGTCTTTTGGACAACTGTCAATCAGCAGTCTTCCCCATGATTGTGTAGCCTCCAGAACTAGACTGACAGACCATTTAAATGCATTTGCAGGTGTTTTTAGTTAATTAGCTGATTACAATGTGGCACCAGGTGTCTTCAATATTGAACCTTTTCCATCCATCCATTATCTTTTACCCACTTCTTCCATTTTGGTTCACGGGGGTTGCCAGTGCCCATGTCCAGCAATCACTGTGCGAGGGGCGGAGTACACCCTGGACAGGTCGCAAGTCCATCACAGGGACACACCGAGACAAACAACCATTCGCTCTCTCACATGGGGACAATTTACAGTTACCAATCAGCCTAACATGCATGTTTTTGGTCTGTGGGAGGAAACTGGAGTACCCGGAGAAAACCCACGCATTCACGGAGAGAACATGCAAACTCCACCCAGAAAGGCCCCTGAACCAAGATTTGAACCAGGGACCTGCTTGTTGAGGGGCAGCAGCTCTACTAGTTGCGTCACCGTGCTGCCCATTGAACCTTTTCACAATATTCTAATTTTTTGAGATACTGAATTTGGGATTTTCATTAGTTGTCAGTTATAATCATCAACATTAAAAGAAATAAACATTTGAAATATATCAGTGTGTGTAATGAATGAATATACAAGTTTTACTTTTTGAATGGAATTACTGAAATAAATAAACTTTTTCATGATTTTCTAATTTTATAACCAGCACCTGTATATAATGATTTTAATAGCTGGATGTCCGGCCCCTGAGCTGTTGACTTTCAGAAACTTCAACCCACTGAGCAGTTTGTTGAATAGCCCTGCATTAGACAGTACTTTTAGTGTATTTAGTAATCAAACTAGTTATATAAGTTTCTCAAGCATCTTTTGTTCATTTTGGTGAGTGCATATAATACACTGGTGTTGCACTCAACAAGTACATTGTACTATAAAGATTTTAGAACTCTGTCTGGGTATATCCTGGATATAGACACTATATCGTTGCTATACTTTGTTCTCTTGTTGCCAAATTGAGGCACCAACCTGTAGAGTGTTGAACATTAATAAACATCTGCATCAGACACCATATGGCTATTGATTTTTACAAGCTGTGCCTGTAAAAAATATCTCACCTAGTACAGGTGCCCATGGTTCCATGTGCGACAAAAGGCGCCCTTTTTTTCCCACTTGAGCAACTGCCCCACAAAATGTCTGTGCATGCCACTGAGAAGAAGGAACAGATACACAATGGCAAGTCCAGGATGTAGGCCATCGGGTATAATAAACACTAAAGTTAAGCCACATTTTTCTGCAAAATCCCGAACTTGAAGCTTTCAAACCTGTCTTTCCTGTCTTCTTGCCCCGTCCAAAATGGTGGACATGTTTCCTGCCTTGTTTGCCATTTCCAATATGGCGGACATTTTTCCTTCGCTCCGGTGGACTGGGAGAGTTAAACCGAGCTCCTCGGAGGAGAAATGAAAAGTCTTGAAATGCAAAAAGAAGTCCAGTTGCCTTCATGACAGCTCGATAGGATTAACATGAGTTAAAATGAGCAGAATGCTAATGTTAGCTGCAGTTAAAAGCCGGAAGTTGGTCATGCGACATCCGGCGGAAGTTAAGCAGATAACGGCAGCTTTAGC
>NC_056498.1:3825187-3829972 GCF_014905685.2 Nematolebias whitei
GACTTCGTGGAGTCAATTCACCTAGTATCTTCTGTGAAAGTTAAACACAGTGGCGGCGCCAGGGGGACGCTAGGGGGCGCTATAGCTACCCCTAGAAAAGTTATAGCACCTCCATAGCACCCCCAGGAAATATTTAGATTTTTTTCTTCATCTAATTTAATATTTTAAATATGTAGTTGTGGCATTTTCTTCTAAAGACAAATATATATAAAAAGAATCAACCATTCTAATTTCAGTAAAAAATAAAAATAAAAAAAATAATTCAACCTGATTTGAACTTTGCGTATTATTACTTCCGGGAAGCAATTGAGAGGAACACGCTGCGCAAATATGGATCGTTTTTTGCAACCAAAAGTTCCACGGATGGAATTTGAGAAGGATGCATTTTTGGAAGCAGAGTCCGACCAACAAAGAAATATTAATCTGGATGAAGAAGATAAACTGTGCAGTTATCCTTCCACTGCTGCTGAGAATGCTAACAGTGTTAGCACTGGACAGCTAGAAGATCTAAGCAGAAGTCCTCAAGATGGACCAAGACGACCACTTCTGCAAAAATACCCATCACGCTTGTTTGGGGTGCAACAGAGAAGTTTTAGTAAAGGCTGGCTCGATCAATATTTGTGGTTAGAATACAGCGTGAGTAAAGATGCCGTGTTTTGTTTTGCTTGTCGGCATTTTCTAAAAGGAGGACACAGGTTCCATCTTGAGCCAGCATTTACCGCGCTCGGCTTTAACAACTGGCGGAAAGCAGCAGCGTCATTGAAGAGCCATCATGAAAGCGCCGGACACAAATTTGCAATGGAAGCGTGGAGTGAATTCAAGTTTAAACAAACGAGTGGATCAAAACTCCCCAACATGCTCGACAAAGGACATTCTGCATTGGTTCAGGAGAACCGGAGGTACATGATGGGTGTTGTAGAAAGTTTGCGCTACACAGCTTGTCAGGGAATCGCACAGCGCAGTCACAGTGAGAAACAGGATTCAGCTAACAAAGGTAATTTTCGTGAGATGCTTGATGTGATTGGAAAATTTGATCCCAATGTCCAAAAAAAGCTGACAATTAATCCATCTAATGCTAAGTATGTTCATCATGACATACAGAACGAAATATTTAATGTTATGGCTGAAATGATAAGAAAACAAATCAGCAATGAAGTGAAAGAAGCTCAACACTTTGCTATTTTGGTGGATGAAAGTAAAGATATCAGCAAAAAAGAACAAATATCTGTTATTGTTCGTTATTTGCAGCCAGATTCAGAGAAGGTGGTGGAAGAATTTTTGCATTTCACCCCAGCAGAAGGATTAGATGCAGACTCACTTTTTGACTGTATCAAAATGACCCTCAGTCGTTGTAATATTGATATAAATTGCTGTGTCGGACAGTGCTATGACGGTGCTGCTGTTATGTCCGGGTGCAACAATGGAGTTCAAGAAAAGTTGAGAAAAGAGGTGCCGCAAGCTGTGTACATTCACTGCCATGCTCACAGGCTGAATCTTGTGTTAGTAGACTGTGTACATAATGTTGATGCTGCAGCCGATTTTTTTGAGATATTGCAAATGCTTTACAAGTTTTTTTCTGGGTCTGTTGTTCATGATCTTTTTTTGAAGAAGCAGGAAGAACTTGTGTCAGCTGTACAGCACCTAGAACTTAAAAGACTCAGTGACACCCGCTGGGCGTGCCAGTATGATTCCATACGTGCTGTCAAAAAAACTCTCCCAGCTGTTATAGCTACGCTGCACGATGTTGTTGACCAGAAAAATGCTAAAAGGAGGACGGAGGCTAAAGCTCTCAGTGCACTTATAGATAAGAAGTTTGTTCTGCATCTTGTAATTTTTGAGGATATTTTCAGAACAACAAAATTCATGTCTGATCAGCTACAGTCTCCTAATTTAGATCTAGTAGCAGCAAATGACCTGGCTCATTCTGTAATAACTGCTTTAACAGAAAAACGCACAGATGACAAATGGGAGACACTCAGAAAAGAAGCAGAAGAACTTTGCAGCAACACAGGAATAGCAACAGAGACTGTACATCGGCAGAAAAGACAGACTCAAACAGCTAAACATCTAGAGCACTTTATTGTGGATGCCTCAATAGAAAGAAAAGGTGCAGACAGCACGGATGACCTAAAAAACAAAATCATTCTATTCTGTTATAGACAGGATGCTAATGGAAATGAAACAGCGTTTTTCTTCAGAAACTAATGAAGTACTGAAAGGTTTGCCAGCTCTAAACCCCAAACACCCATCATTCCTTGACAAAAAATGGATACTGCCTATGGCCTGTCTTCATGGAGTTAACGAGGAGAACTTGTCAGCTGAGCTCCACCAGGTTCGCCGGCTGCTGAAAAGGAAAGAAGAACTGGGACTTATAATCAACAACACACAAGACTTCCTATCTGTGATGCGGCCCTACAAAGATGCATTCCTGGACTTGTATAAGCTGATATCCATATCTTTGACTCTTCCAGTAACATCAGTGAGCTGTGAGCGCAGTTTTTCTTGTTTGCGTCGTTTGAAGAACTACCTAAGAAACAGCAGCGGAGACAGTCGAACAAGTGACCTGGCACTTCTTGCTATCAATCCTTTAAGAACCAGGACCCTGGACAGTGACAGGATTATTGATGCTTTTGCCCTCAACCACAATAACAGGCGGATTGTCCTGTTATGAAGACTTCTGATGGTGAGTGAATGATTTCAATCTTCTCTGACTTTGTAATGCATTCAGCATTGTGGACTGAAATTGTTTATGTGATACATCTGGGGAAACAATGTGAATTTGTTGTAACAGTTTGCATACTAAGATCTATAAATATGGCAAGTGTGTCACGTTTGTATATGCTTTAAATTAATTGCAGAGTACCACATTATTCACTATCCACTGTATTGGTGACTGCTGATGTCAGAGTTTTCAGTGCACCTGTGTGTGTGTGTGTGTGTGCGTGCACGTGTGCTTGTGTTTGTGTTGATAACTCTAGGGAAGAAAAATAACCTTCATAGCACCCACAGTAAAATGCTTAGCCTCCCCTTAGCACCTGCTGAAAAAAATTTCTGGAGCCGCCACTGGGGCTGCAACTAACGATTATTTCAATAATCGATTCATCGGCCTATTATTTTTTCGATTCATCGATTCATCGGCAAAAAAAAAACGTTTTTATTTCCACCCCTTTATTCCAAAATTGAACATTTGACTGACATAGCAATCTGAACAAAAAACAGGTTGTTATTTGACTATTCTGTTAGTAAAATATTGAATAATAAAAAATAAAATTTAGTCAAATAACTTAAAAAAATAAATGTACACAAAAATATAAACAAATGTATTTTTATACCTGCACAATATTTAGCTACTTTGTAAAATGTGTAATTGAGGGAAGAGTGTAACCTGGATTAAAAGTGTGGATTATTGTAACCTGGATTAAAAATGTGGATTATTGTAGTGAAGCCTACGTCTTCAACCATCGACAGAGGCCTCGTGTCAGTGACGATCATGTTCAGGATCTTTCAGTGAAGCTGCTTCTGCTGTGGTGTCCATGATGTCTGTCCATCATGAAGGATGTTGTTGTTTGTTGTTGTTTTCTGGAATGGGAGAGTAAATATGTTTTATATCATAATTTACAGCAACTCAAGACATGCCTTGTTTCACTTACAGTGTTAGGTTCAGGCAAAAGTAGCTAAAAGAGCAATTAACACACACACACACACACACATACACACACACATATATAAAATACTTAATTACACACATTTGAGTAGATGTAATAAATTACTTTAATTTCTGTTTAAATGCAATTCATCCTGCCATACATGCAGTGTCTTCAGACTTTGCCAGCAAATTAAAAGTTGAAGCTTAATCATTAAATTATTATCTTTGTGTTAGATTTATTATAAATCACATTTAAACACTGCTTGTACCAATTAAATTAAATAAAAAGTAACACACATTCTCTATCACCGTCATTAATCAGCAACAAACAAACAAACAAACAGCTTCAGCTACAGACAGACTGACGTTACGTTTTCTCTCTTGAAACAGAACAATGTGTTAAATTGTAGAGACTCACCTGCAACACATGTATCAGCTGCAGCTCGTGACTCCGACATGTTTACGTTTATATCTCCGTGGTTCTCACGTGTCGTGTCGGTGATTTTCAAAGCGGCATGCTTCTCATTTTTTATTTTTGTGAAGTTCTCCCACTTTTTGGAGGACTTCTTTCAAACAGTTTTCGCTTCGTCGGTCATTTGTAAAATTTACTTAAATTTCCTTTGAAAACAGCCTCTGCTCTGCTCCCCCCTCGCTCTGTTCAACTTGCACTGCAGTTTTTTTTTTTTTTTTTACTT
The DNA here is from genome assembly GCF_014905685.2 of Nematolebias whitei. Lineage (NCBI taxonomy): Eukaryota > Metazoa > Chordata > Actinopteri > Cyprinodontiformes > Rivulidae > Nematolebias > Nematolebias whitei. The sequence continues at coordinate 3,829,529 of NC_056498.1, forward strand.
TATTCAGTCAGTCAGCGTTGACAATGAACTGCCCGTGAACAAAACGAAACGGCTCCGCAGCGCCGTGAAAGAGGCATAATCGCACGACACAACGAATCGATAATGAAATTCGTTGCCAACGCTTTTAATCATCGATTTTTATCGATTTTATCGATTCGTTGTTGCAGCCCTAATATATATATATATATATATATATATATACACATTTGTATATGTATATATATATATATATGTATATACACATTTGTATATGTATATATATATATATGTATATACACATTTGTATATGTATATATATATATATGTATATACACATTTGTATATGTATATATATATATATGTATATACACATTTGTATATGTATATATATATATATGTATATACACATTTGTATATGTATATATATATATATGTATATACACATTTGTATATGTATATATATAT
>NC_056498.1:3830072-3831302 GCF_014905685.2 Nematolebias whitei
AAATACAAACCGGATTCCAAAAAAGTTGGGACACTAAACAAATTGTGAATAAAAAGTGAATGCAATGATGTGGAGGTGCCAACATCTAATATTTTATTCAGAATAGAACATAAATCACAGATCAAAAGTTTAAACTGAGAGAATGTATCATTTTAAGGGAAAAATCTGTTGTTTCCAAATTTCATGGAATTTCAAGTCCATTTTTACCACTGTGTTTCATCCCCCCTTCTTCTTACAACACTCAACAGACGTCTGGGGACAGAGGAGACCAGTTTCTCAACTTTAGAAATAGGAATGCTCTCCCATTCATGTCTAATACAGGCCTCTAACTGTTCAATCGTCTTGGGCCTTCCTTGTCGCACCTTCCTCTTTATGATACGCCAAATGTTCTCTATAGATGAAAGACCTGGACTGCAGGCTGGCCATTTCAGTACCCCGATCCTTCTCCTACGTAGCCATGATGTTGTGATTGCTGCAGAATGTGGTCTGGCATTATTGTGTTGAAAAATGCAGGGTCTGCCCTGAAAGAGGTGGCGTCTCGATGGGAGCATATGTTGTTCTAGAACCTGAACATAGTTCTCTGCATTAATGGTGCCTTTCCAGACATGCAAGCTGCCCATGCCACAAGAGCTCATGCAACCCCATACCATCAGTGATGCAGACTTCTGAACGGAGCGTTGATAACAACTTGGGCTATCCTTGTCCTCTCTGGTCCGGATGACATGGCGTCCCAGTGTTCCAAAAAGAACTTCAAATCGTGACTCATCTGACCACAGAACAGTCTTCCATTTTGCCACACTCCATTTTAAATGACCCCTGGCCCAGTGCAAACATCTGAGCTTGTGGAGCTTGCTTAGAAATGGCTTCCTCTTTGCACTGTAGAGTTTCAGCTGGCAACGGCGGATGGCATGGTGGATTGTGTTCACTGACGATGCTTTCTGGAAGTATTCCTGAGCCCATTCTGTTATTTCCTTGACAGTGGCATTCCTGTTTCAGGTGCAGTGACGTTTAAGGGCCCGGAGATCACGAGCATCCAGTAGAGTTTTACGGCCTTGACCCTTACGCACAGCGATTGTTCCAGATTCTCTGAATCTTTTGATGATGATATGCACGGTTGATGATGATAACTTAAAAGTCTTTGCTATTTTACGCTGGGTAGCACCATTCTGGTATTGCTGCACTGTCTTTCTGCGCAACAATGGTGGAATTGGTGATCCTCTTACCATCTTG
>NC_056498.1:3831402-3835218 GCF_014905685.2 Nematolebias whitei
CAACTGGAAACCCGTAGTAAAGTTGCACAGAATGGGTAAGTAGCACTAAGAACTATGAACATGAATGTGACCCGTGAGGATCCACTGTTGGGTTTAGTTTCAGCCTCACCGAGAAAAACGAGGCGAGAAGATCCAGAACGCAGATCCAGTTTGTAGAAGACACAGGAGCAGCCGAGGAAAGCAGAAGGTTGATGTAAAAACTGAAAGATGGGATTTAACAGGAAGCAAACTGGGCAGAAAGATGAAGATTACTGGGTCAGGAGGAAAGAAGCAGAACTGCAGCATCGGAGCCAATGGATTGTAAAACAGTTTGTCTCAGTTTAAGTAAAGCTACAAATGTCTGATAACTGGCAGCAGAGGCTTGTTTCTTGCTTTGGCTGTAGTTTAGAGACAAATTCTCTCAATCCAGACCAAACTTTGCGTGATGAAGCTGGACTATGACTCACAGCCAACATTCAACTTGGGCTGCTCTGTGATTTTCACTATTCTAAGTCCATGTTCAGAGGCTCAATTCCAGCAGCTCCTCAGCAAAAATTTTAGTGGGCCATTAATTTCCTGAATCTCTAACCACATAAAATTTACAAACTGCATTACAGTTCCTGTGAACAAATATACAATATATGGTGCTTAATATTTAATTTATTGGTTTTTTTGTGCACAAAGTTCTTGCTTTTTTCTTCCTCCTGTGGGATGAGATTTTTCTCGTGAAAAACAGTCCAGTCTATTGAATCAGAGAAATGGACGCCTCCCACATCCATTTGAAAGGGGAGTATTTTTAGTTTTATCTGTGTAAAATAAAACAGACAGACACACAGCTTTCTAGATTGATTTTCTAATTTTATTTGAAGTAAAAATTCAATTCAGTTTATTTATATAGCACCAAATCACAACAAAGTTGTCTCAGGGCACTTTACAGGAACATTCACATAAAAGCCAATTGGTAAAGTTCTCTATCTAAGGAATCCAGCAGACAAGTTGATTCTTAGCTTTGTCACAGTCTCCCATCCTGAGCAAGCACAGTGGCAACAGTGGAAAGGAAAAACTCCCAAATAGTTCTGAAATATTACTCTGTGTGCTAACACTAAAGGAATACACAAGTGAAGACGTATTCCAATCAGGCATCAAACCCACACACTTTTGATTATAAAGTAGGTAGGGCTGGGCAAAATATTGATGTTTTAAAAATATTGAGATAATTTAAAACGTGATATAAAATGAATTTAAAACGCGGTATAAAATGAGACTTATCGATATAAAACGATATAGTCTTATACTCTACAAACCGGATTCCAAAAAAGTTGGGACACTAAACAAATTGTGAATAAAAACTGAATGCAATGATGTGGAGATGGCAAATGTCAATATTTTATTCGTAATATAACATAGATGACAGATCATAAGTTTAATCTGAGTAAATGTAACATTTTAAAGGAAAACTATGTTGATTCAAAATTTCAGTGTCAACAAATCCGAAAAAAGTTGGGACAAGTAGCAATAAGTGACTGGAAAAAGGAAACTGAGCATACAACGAACAGCTGGAAGACCAATTAACACTAATTAGGTCAACTGACAACATGATTGGGTATAAAAAGAGCTTCTCAGAGTGTCAGTGTCTCTCAGAAGCCAAGATGGTAAGAGGATCACCAATTCCACCATTGTTGCGCAGAAAGATAGTGCAGCAATACCAGAATGGTGTTACCCAGCGTAAAATAGCAAAGACTTTTAAGTTATCATCATCAACCGTGCATAACTTCATCAAAAGATTCAGAGAATCTGGAACAATCGCTGTGCGTAAGGGTCAAGGCCGTAAAAATTCTACTGGATGCTCGTGATCTCCGGGCCCTTAAACGTCACTGCACCTGAAACAGGAATGCCACTGTCAAGGAAATAACAGAATGGGCTCAGGAATACTTCCAGAAAGCATTGTCAGTGAACACAATCCACCGTGCCATCCACCGTTGCCAGCTGAAACTCTACAGTGCAAAGAGGAAGCCATTTCTAAGCAAGCTCCACAAGCTCAGACGTTTGCACTGGGCCAGGGGTCATTTAAAATGGAGTGTGGCAAAATGGAAGACTGTTCTGTGGTCAGATGAGTCACGATTTGAAATTCTTTATGGAACACTGGGACGCCATGTCATCCGGACCAGAGAGGACAAGGATAGCCCAAGTTGTTATCAGCGCTCCGTTCAGAAGTCTGCATCACTGATGGTATGGGGTTGCATGAACGCTTGTGGCATGGGCAGCTTGCATGTCTGGAAAGGCACCATTAATGCAGAGAACTATGTTCAGGTTCTAGAACAACATATGCTCCCATCTAGACGTCATCTCTTTCAGGAAAGACCCTGCATTTTTCAACACGATAATGTCAGACCACATTCTGCAGCAATCACAACATCATGGCTACGTAGGAGAAGGATCTGGGTATTGAAATGGCCAGCCTGCAGTCCAGATCTTTCACTTATAGAGAACATTTGGTGCATCATAAAGAGGAAGGTGCGACAAAGAAGGCCCAAGACGATTGAACAGTTAGAGGCCTGTTATGTACCCTAGGGTGCCCCTAGTGACACCTTCTAAGTTTTGTACATGAGCTGCAGTTTTGTTTCTTCTTGGGCACGCCTCTCTATTTTAATCAGCTTAATTGCAGTCAGCTTTGGAGTTCTGACTGAAGCTCCTATATAAGCTTCAGAGTGTGGTTCTTAGAGTGCGGAGTCTTGAGGAACTCAGAGGTGGTGGTGCTGTTTGCTGCAGTGCTGTTTGGTACTAGGGTGTTCTCCACCCACCCTTGTTGTCTCGTTATGAGGTAAGCTCCTGTTGAGGAGATGTGAAAGAGCTGCTGAGTGCTCTTTGTTTGAGATTTAGGCCTGGGTGCTTAATATGCATTTAGACCTTGAGTGTGCTTGTGGAAGCCTAGTTCAGCTCAGGTAGAGGGGCCTGAGCTGTGTGATTGTGGACGTTTGGGTGTTTCTGTTTATTGTCCAGGGAGGTGATTTTGCTGACCGTGGACGGTCCTGCGATCTGGGTCAGTTTTGTTTCTTTCCTCCCGTTCACTGTAGTCATTCAGACTAAGGCCCTCTGACTGGGTGAGATTTGGTAGTCCTGTTTTCGTCTTCTTTTTTCTTTACTCCTAGACATCTTTTGGACAGGTAGTCCGCTGTCTGTGAGGCTTCGACGACCCTGTACAGGGTTGGCCCTGCTCAGGTGGCGTTATATTGATTTTGGCCAAACTCACCTGGTCCTCCTTTCTTTTTATTACTTTACTTTCTTTTTGTTTGGTGACACGGGTCCTGAAGGAGGTGCTCTCCAGTCCAGGAGGGAGGAGTCCACAAAGACTTTGCCTGCTGCCCGGAGTGATTTATAAAACTTAGGTTTAATAAAGTTTTATTTTTAAACCTTCTTTTGGTGTCCTGTGTCCCTTAAATATGTTCGGTCTGAGCCGGCCGTAACAGCCTGTATTAGACATGAATGGGAGAGCATTCCTATTTCTAAACTTGAGAAACTGGTCTCCTCTGTCCCCAGATGTCTGTTGAGTGTTGTAGGAAGAAGGGGGGATGCCACACAGTGGTAAAAATGGACTTGTCCCAACTTTTTTGGGATTTGTTGACACCATGAAATTTGGAAACAACAGATTTTCCTCTTAAAATGATACATTCTCTGTTTAAACTTTTGATCTGTGATTTATGTTCTATTATGAATAAAATATTAGATGTTGGCACCTCCACATCATTGCATTCAGTTTTTATTCACAATTTGTTTAGTTTCCCAACTTTTTTGGTGTGTGTGTGTGTGTGTGTGTGTGTGTGTGTGTGTGTGTGTGTG
>NC_056498.1:3835318-3841318 GCF_014905685.2 Nematolebias whitei
TGTAGTGAGTCACGTGAGGTACGTGTCACTTGTTGTATGACAAATATATGGATATATATTTATGCATACTTTTCACGAGTTCTTCATCTTTCTGACTGTGTAATGCCGTGCATTGAATTTAAAGGAATGCGAACAAGAGACGTTATTACCTTTGACCCATCAAATGAATGGAATCATTTATTTTCAGAATCAAAGTTTAACATCAAACATTTACATTAATTTGGCAAAATATGAAAATAACAACAGACAGTTTCACAAATAATGAACTTCAAATCACTCGGCGGTGATTTGAGGACTTTGCTTCAGATATTTCTAAAAATATCTGCACTGATTTATGAGAGAGAGGTGAGTTTAAGAGTAAATTGAGATTTATCTTACAGAGGAAATATGTGAGGGAAATTTAATCTGTTTAACCAGAAATTGCACGCTCCGTCCGATCTCAGCTTCTCACGGTACACTTGGTCAAAATAGAACCATCTACCTGTTGATGATGAATCAGCGTCGGAGTAGTTCCTTTCTGACTCGTTTCAGCGTCTCCGTCGAGAACTACCAAACCTTCAGAGAGTCGTGCGTAGTTAGCTCAAAACAGAATTATAATTCCAAAAACCTCTGGATTCTTCATTGCTCTCTTGGACTCTTCATTGCTCTGAAACTTTCAGAACCGGCTGCACTCTCAATCTCCATCTCACATGAACTGGGAAGTTGCCACATTTTATTTGGGTCGACTTCCTGTTCAATTTAGAGCTTTCTGATTCGTGGAAGGACCAGAAAGAGGAGTGGTTTTGACGTAAGGTGTTTATCAACAGTCGAGGTCAGAGAATGAAATTTGTTTTCACATACAGAAAAGATTATTGCAGCAACAGCAGACTTCGTGGAGTCAACTCTTGGTAATCTTCTGAAAAAGTTTAAACATGACATTTTTCTCGGTAAACATTTTAGTTGACCGAAAACCAACCTTTCACATACTTACGACTTGACTCATTTCAGACAGAAAATCAAGGAATGCTTATTCAGGTGATTTCTTCTTGGAATGAGGAATAAAAATCATTACTTACTGTTTATGTAAAATAAAGATGAGTAGTTCTTTTCAACCTATAAGCATTGAGTGAAACTACCACAATTGATTATTAAAACATTTGTAAGACAGTAATGATTATAAAGAATTGTCTTTTCTGCTTGATTAATTCAAGAAAGAAAGTCATCAGATGGCCCAGACTTATTCAGATCAATGAAAATAACAGTCTCTGTCCATCTGGTAGATTTGAGGTCATCTGGTTCACTACAACTGTTTGGACCTTAAGGTCCAGAGTTTCTGACTATTCGGCCGTAAACCAAATTGAAACTAAATTCAAATTCCTCTGTTGGTGTGCATGCAGCCATCTCCGGAAAATAAAGATGGTTTTATTTAAGCTAACTTACGGTGATTCGTGTGAATTCTGACGAGGTGGGTTACGATATTCAGACAGTTTAAGCGCCGAACGCTTTCTTTTACGTTTAGGTAGTGTTGAGTTAGATTCACAAGTTTTATTTGTGGCCGGAGGAAGGCGAGGGAGTCTGCCGGTGGGTCACGTGGTGACCGACGCATTTCCCCTGTACTCAGCGGAGCTGGCCGTCACTCCCTTAATTTGACGAGATTAAGGGCCACCCATATGGGTGTGGCTGAGGCGCGGGTACTCCTCCTGACGTGTCGACTGCGTCACAAATTGTACTCTATTTTTAGATAGCTTTACGGGGAAATGTTTTAGAATAGAGAGTTTACCAAATTTCATGTGATCAGGGATCGCATTAGTTTTATGACGTTGTTATAACTTTTGTTTGCGCCGTGTTTTCTATGTTGTGTAACGGCTTCAAGGCCGGACACGTTGAGAGAGACGTAACAACGGAGAGAAGGAAAAAAGGGGGAGTGAGCTGTGTGTGGGGCGGAAGCGAAGGGTTACTTTTCTTTTTTTCTGTGTGTCTGTGGGTGAGTGGAGCTTCCATATCCTGACCGCAAGGGGGCGCTGTTGTATAAGGCAAGGACAAGTCTGAACTGTGGGTTGGTTCATCCCACAGACTTGGATTTGTTTTATTACAACTGCGGCCAGAAGTGCATGAAAATAAAATATTTGAATGCCTGAATGTGTGTGAATGTTGTTATCAGGTGTGGAACACATAAATGTGGAACATGTGAAGCCTGTGGAAAATCTACAGGATCAATATCAGAGACAAAATGCACAATTTATGGGAAGAATCAAAAAGCAAAGAGGCAATTAACTAAAAGACCAGCAGACCAATAGCTAAAACAAGCAGAAATAAACTTATAATACCAAAAGTAAGTGGGTAGGGCTTGGTGTTCCTAGATTAGGCTGTAAAAGTTGGATTAATTTAAAATAAAGGTGGAATTAGCTGATATTGCCATGAAACGGCTAAATGGTATCTGTAATGTTAGCTGGTGTATCTGAATCGTCCAAACATTAGCTGACAGGAGCTTGAAGTTCAGGAATTAACAGAAATACGTCAGTAGAAGGCAGCACGGTGGCGCAACTGGTAGAGCTGCTGCCTCTCAGCGAGAAGGTCCCTGGTTCAAACCCGGGTCCAGGGGCATTTCTGGGTGGAGTTTGCATGTTCTCTCCGTGCATGCGTGGGTTTTCTCCGGGTGCTCCGGTTTCCTCCCACAGACCAAAAAACATGCATGTTAGGCTGATTGGTAACTCTAAATTGTCCCTAGGTGTGAGTGAGAGAGTGATTGGTTGTTTGTCTCGTTTGTCTCTATGTGGCCCTGTGATGGACTTGCGACCCGTCCAGGGTGTACCCCGCCCCTCGCACAGTGATTGCTGGACATGGGCACCAGCGACCCCTGTGACCCAAAATGGAACAAGCGGGTAAAGAAAATGGATGGATGGATGGACGTCAGTAGAAGTAAAAAACGTTGAAGTAAGCTGAATACAGCTTAAAAGAGGGAGGAGGTGGTTGGAAGTGGTACATCAACAGGGGTGATCGTGGCAGGAGGAGATCAGAACGCCATTTTCAGTCACTGAACGTTGAGAGAAGAACTTCATACATCGTTTAAACTAGGGGAAAGGTAATGCATCGTTTAAAACAACACCAGTAGGAGAGGCGGCGGAGTTAGATAATGCGAGCACGCAGTTGATTACACCACAGCTGTCTGTTGCCAGACATAAACAGGGATAAGCTGTACAATCAGAGTTGACGGTGAGGAAGGAGGCAGTGACCTCGGGAACAGTTGATCTGCAGCAATGGCTTGAATCTCAAGGCCTGAGGGGACATCACGTGTACGAGCTGTAATTAACCAGGAGATGGAGTCAGAGTGAGTCAGCTGGAGGTAAGGTTGGAACATCTCACTGTGTGGGAAGAGGTAGATGTCAGACAGCCAAAACAGATGGACAGCCACTCACTGAGCGGGCGAGGTACAGAGGTGAATTGATACCAAACGTATTGAACATACAGGCGAAGGTGAAGAGCTGCTGACAGAGAGCTGGTGACATGATGCAGAGAAGGAAGGTAGATGGTTGAGGTGTCAAAGAGACCAAGTGGAAGAGCAGCAAGGCTCACAGCAGTTGTGATGGGTTCAAACTGGTTTATCAGGGATAGAAAGAGAAATGGAGTAGGGGTGGTCTTGGAGGAAGTGAGGCGTAGGGCTGACGAAGGCCTAAGAGGAATGATTCATTGTGGTGACTTCTGAAAAGGGTAAAGCCGACGGAAGCAGGACAAATAAAACAAATAAATATCATAAACAGGTCAAATTAAGTTTAAACATTTCTGGATGACACATTGTAAACAAATTAGCCTAAATTACTTCTTGGAATTGATGATAATATCAGGTTTTAAATTCAACAAAAAAAAAAAAAAAGAAAAACGACAGAATAAAAAATAAGTAATAAACAAAATCCTTGACATTCGTAAAACAAAGAAAAATTTTATTCTGGTCAAAGAAACTCTTAACTAAACTCGAATTGAAATGCTTAGGTCAAATAAATTAGGAAACTAAACTTGAGTTGAAATACTTGGATTAAATTAATCAGTCTTAACTAAACTCTAATTGAAATACTTGGATTAAATTAATCAGTCTTAACTAAACTCAGATTGAATTACTTGGATTAAATTAATCAGTCTTAACTAAACTCTGATTGAAATACTTGGGTTAAATTAATCAGTCCACATGAGTTTATCACATATTGAAAATGTTTAGCGTTTAGGAGCTGTTTCCTTCTAAGAGCTGCCGGAACTAGGTTAATTATGGGACAACAACAATTCTAGAGGGTAACTGACATGACTTTAACTTTATGACTTAAGATTTCACACAGGTCCTAGGAGTGCAAAAGGACAACAGAGATGTGTACATGGTGAGTTTAAGAAGTTGTACTTTTTGAACAAAGGTGCATGTAGACGTTTTTGTGCAGTGACAATGGACTCTGTGATGTCTTAGAGGGTATACATAGTCTTAATTGATTTGAATTACAAGTATTTTGTTTGTGATACAGTGAACCAGCATAGTAGGAGATGAAATGATTTGCAGATTTGTTATATAACAAGAAGTGATTACATATTATCATGCTGCCTAAACCTTTACAAGGTCTAAATGGATAATGTGGACCTGAGAGTGGACTTCACTGTCAGGTGGTGAGTCAAAACACATATTCTACAAGATGGAAGACATTGTTTTGAAGGGAATATCTTATGCAGTAGGGGTAAAGACTTAGATTGTGCAGTGTTTAATGGAAGTTTTCACTCTTATGTAATTGAGTGTTTAACACATCTGTTGTACAATCCAGGACACCGGAATGACTCCGTTGAAGGTAAACACTGCAGTTCCAGAGTAGAACTTGCGAACAGATGATTAATGTGGATAACAGATGAATGTTGAATCAGATTTTAATAATTGGATTGTTTATTTTTCCTTCTCAGCGGCCTGAGAGGACAGACCTGTGGATTGGGAAGATGAGTCTGGCTAGGCCCACAAAACACAGAAGTTAGCATTTAAATGCATACAGCATCCATCTGAGTTTTGATCAGGACTCTCTAGTGCTGGGGGGGTCGGATCAGATACCAGAGGTGTTCAGGTGGACGCTGAAGTTGGGTCTGTGAAACTGACCAATGAGACGGTTCAAAGACGTTGTCAGTCAAGCACCACTGACACAACAACAAAGAACTTGTCAGCCAAGTAACGTGACTTTTCAAAGATCTAACAGTCCAACAACAAACTGAATTAACTGTCCAGAGGGGGTCCTAGAGTTTGTCCACAGCGAGAATATCCAGTCAAGTCTTGCTGTATGCTGAGATATGTACTGCTGCACAAAGCTGAACTGGTCTCCAGACCGAGGGAGACAAACTGAAGACTGAAAGGCTGAAAGAACGAGCTGGTGGTCAATCTGTCCATGGTCACTAACATGAACTGCAGCCTGACGGAGTTGTCAACCCCACATTTGGTCTGTGATGGTCATCTAAGCGCCTTGGTGTCGTGATCAAAACTACAGTTGGCTTTGATAATAATCACTCACATAGACTCATTTTAAGACAGGTGACACAACATGACACAGAAGTACTGATGTGGGAGTGCTAGATGATTCACCCTTCTCCAACTGCTCTGAGATGAAAATTGTTTTATTACCTCTAATGCTCCACACCCCTGAGCAAAATATTGATTTTTAACTTTCCGTTTATACAGGTCAGGAAGTCTCATTCAAGAGAAACCTGTACCTGAGACCTGATTTGGATGAAGTTCACTAATGTTTTCTAAAATAATACTGAATGATTGTCTTTGCCTGGAAGGAGCTCATTTGGTGGGTCTGGTTTGATACAAGGGATGAAATTGATTTAATGGTTTTTGCTGAATTATAGGAGAGCTTGGGTTGTATTTGGCTATTTGTTTGCAAAACCTGGGTTGAATAACAGTAGTGGAAAGATTAAAACTACACCATATTTTATAGTTTTGAAACTAATACTCAAACTGGGTGTTAGTGGATTACAGAAGGTAATACTTCATATTTGAAACAGAAAACT
>NC_056498.1:3841418-3847412 GCF_014905685.2 Nematolebias whitei
CATCCAATGGTCAGTCCCTCCACACAGGAAGCATGGCTGTGGCCCTCTTGCGTACCCACGTGGTTGTTGCTGTTGTGAGCCTGGCCAAGGGCCAGGGGGTGGTGGTGGGCGTGGAAAAGCTGGAAGCTGTTGTGGTGGGGCAGTGTTCAAGGTCATCTGTTGTGCAGCTTGAAGAAGAGTCAGCTGAGCATTTTCTTCGGCCGTGTGCTGTTCCCAGGCGTGTCTGGCATGACGTAGGAGGTCGTTGAGGCGAATGCCAGCTTTCTAGCCTATGTATGTGTTCTGGACAGACTTGCGGATTGTTGGCAAGAATCCATCCATCACACATTGACACAGGATGGTTTTGAAGGCTGAAGCCTGTGCAGCATCACGCCAGTTGTTGTCCGGAAAAGCGATGCCAGAGTGTGTGCGAAACACAGGAATGAGACGATCGATGTACTCTTGAGGGGGTTCGCCACTCTTCTGGACCGTGTCCTTGATCTTTGCATATTGAGGCGTCTGTGGAAATGCTGTCTTAACTCTCCTGACAATGTCACCTACAGCTGTCACAAAGTCTTGGTTATCTGCGTGGGCGTATTTGACACGCACCAGCCGTTGGTTGCCAGGCGGGACCTCAAACAGCTGTGCGCCTATGGTGCTTACAAAGTTCATACCATAGACAGCTGTGAGAATCATTTTTAGTTCTGGTATGGTGGGGCGGAGAATACGAACCATGTTGGTGATGGCTTCACCCACAGCGTCTCCTCCTTGGGCCATGTCTGGGAGGTGTTGTTTGGCTAGGCTTGTCAGGTCGCTCAGTGGCCAAGTTCTGAACACCAGTTGTGGTCCGTCAGGTCCACCTACCTCCAGCATCGGCATGGTCGTGGAGTTGTGTTCACCATCTGAAGTCATGGGGGAGCTTATGGAACCGTTGTTATGCTGTGACTGTTGCAGTCTCTGTATTTCAGCCTCCAGCAGTTTTTCTTTTTCTCTGAAAGCTTTAATCCGCTCCTCTTGCTCTGCAGCTTTGGACCGAGTTATGATTGAAGAACCCTCAGAAAATGATGAAAGCGATGGTGAAGAGTTTGAAGATGTTGATGAGACTGTGCTGGTAGCAGGGGATGGTGGTGGGAGTGGTCCAGTTGTAACATCTCTTCCTCCTGCTGCTCCTTGTTCATCCTGTTGCTGAGGGGCAGCTGGCCTTGGTCCAATAAAATCATCGTCTGAAGTGAGGACCCATGCAGGTTTCAGTCCAGGGCGGGTCTCATGTGTTTCCATCTGTGGTGGGCCATAGGGTTGTGGGTCTTTGAGTCCAGCCAGCGAGGCGTAGATCGAGGTGGAGGGTGCGGTGGGAGGAAGAGGTCTGTGGGTCTCCGGTGCATGTGTGAGAGAAGACAGAGGAAAAAGAGAGGTTTTCAGTTTTTTTTTTCTTTCTTTGTCTGGTCTTTGTCTTTCTGAGTCTCCTGTTCTCTGCACTGTTTCACTAAGTCTTCAACTTTTTGAGACATCTGTAATAATCTGGACTCCGTTTCACCCATCATATTTTTAGACTCATTTTTCCACATTTTAAATGCTTCCTCATGTCTGTGCATCGTTAAGTAAACCTTTTGAGGTATATTCTTCATCTGAATCATCCTCTGTTTTTGCTGCAATAATTGTTCTTCGAGTTTTTGAATGTCTTCGGTTTCTAAAGATCCATTTTTAGGAAAACCAAATTCGTAATGCCACTGAGAAACGAAACTTAGACAGGAATCTCCGTATAAGCGTTTCATTTTTTCTGCAACCGAACCGTTTGGTATATAATCTAGATTCTTACTTTTTGTCGCTCCCATTTTATCTTTGTTAGTCTCTCTTTCTTTAAGACGAAACTATTTTATTTCCTCAGCCCTCTTTTATCAAGACGAGCTTACCTCGGTTTTCCTAGTGAAAACTTACTCGGTTCCTACTCTAAATTCAGAACTTACCCCTGGGTTTTCCTAGTGAAAACTTACTCTCGGTTCCTACTCTAAATTCAGAACTTACCCCTCGATTTTCCTAGTGAAAACTTACTCTTATTTTATGAGAGAGCGATCTTTTTGACGGAGTCGTGTCTGTCGCCCGCTCGCTAGCTTAGTGCTTTTTTTTTATTTTTATTTTTTATTTATTTTATTTATTTATTTACCTTATCGTAGATGTCTCTGGTTTCCTGTTTCGAAATACAGCCGGAGTCGATCCTTTCTCCGGAGAACCAGAACGTCCTCCCACTCCCAAAACTTCCTACTTAGAGGGTCAGAGGTCCGGTGATCAGCCCCGTCGTGGTTCCCCGTCGATCAGACGAACTCCCGGCGTATCCCAAGCGTTGCCTCCAAACTTTTGTGGAAAATAATAATTGTTCTAAACTTTAAAAAACTCTTAATAAAAAGAAAACCAGAGACATTTCTCTTTTAGCTCAAAACGGAGCGCGAGGTTTATTCTTTCTGCAGAAAGGAGTTGCTGCCTGCACGAAGTCAGAACAAGCACTGGATTCTTAAAGAGACAGTACATATATTTATACATGTTTCGTGCGTCACAATAACATTTTATCATGAAGGGAGGATAACGTTCCTCAGGCTGATATCATACACAAGTTCTTGTTATCAGTACGAGATGATGTTATTCTTCTTGTGGAGCCGTGCTTTGTAACCAGTCTTCTGTCCATGTGACTAGAACATTCTGATAAACATTTGTGGAGCTGGTATTTTTCAATTAGATTTGTAACAAGTCTTTGTTCATGGACTAGAACATTCTGATAAACCAGGTGGAGCTGGTATTTTTTAATTAGATTTGTAACAGTCTTTTGTTCATGTGGCTAGAATCTCTGATAAAAGAAAAACATGTTGATACGAAAAAGCGTTCTCAGCCGTTAGATAAAAGTTCTGTATCTTTGCCTCTCTGCAGGTGGTGAAATACAAGGACGTTTGCTGAGCAGAGGACAAAAGTTCACATTTACAAGAGTTTACCAGTGTTCACATTCACACACCAACTTTGAAAGTCTGCAGAATGAGCATGGATTAAATGATATTTAAACAATACATGTTAGTTTATTAATTTTTTTCACACCTCCCATCACAACTTCTCGTTAACTCTGTTCCTGTGTCAAATAAGCAAGAGATCCTGAACTCTTTCAGGGATGAAGATGTCCACATCCTGGACAGAGAGGAACGATGGTTTGAGAGAGGAGTAAAGGAGCCCATCTTTGTGAAAAGAAATCATCCATCATTAAACAGGGGTGGAGGCCTCTGGGTTCAACTGTCCCCCTCTTACAATGCTGTGATTGCTAGTATCACTCAACCCCCTGTGAGTAGTAAACAGCCATCAGTGTGCTAATGATCCATTGTTAGGTTGATGGTCCTTCTTGACCATGTGAGCAGCTGGTTTTGGTTGTCAGCAGCAAACTGGTTGATCCACTCTGAGAAGGTGCTATTTAAGAGACTGAGCTGAATACAGCACCTCAGACTGAGGAAGTCTTTCGGATGAGAGACGAAACGTTTCTACATTTTTTTGATTTGTTTTGGGGTTTTTTAATGTCCAGAGGACCAGATTGAACTTTTTTGGATATATGTCAAACCTTTTCCATGTTCTGATGATTAATAATTTCTCTTTTTACTTTCTTGTATCCATCTTTCTCAGCAGCAGCTCATCTAACCAGCATGACACAGTCGTCAAGACGTTATTGCAGTGTGCCATGTTGTTCCAACAATAAACACAAAACACCGTATTTGAGTTTCCATGATTTTCCTGCGGACAAAGAAATACGTTCCCGTTGGGTGCGAGCGATCAGGAGAGATGAAGGCCAACTTTTAAAATCCTCCGTGGAAGCACTCATGTATGCAGTCTGCACTTTGCCCCAGAAGATCTAAATTCATCAGACAGTGGAAGAACCCGGATCAGACAATGTTATAATTGTTATAATTAACTGTATATATTTTGATTATTAGATATAATACCATGAACAGACTAAAGTAAATACAATTAAACAAATAAATTAATTCTGTGCGTGAATCCATGGTATTTTCCATAACGTTGACAAGTTACACTCTGAAAACACTGTTGTAATGGTGAAAATTATGCAGACTATGGCTGAAATACGATCAAGAGACTTGCTAAGACTTACCTATGAAAGGTAATTCCAATTGATATTGTTTGGATACCTGAATGGTTAGAACAATTCTAAGCAGCACATGTATGAGGCATTTTACCATCTCAGATTCCTGACTCCACGAAGATGGCACTGACCTAGGAACGCCATTCAGCGTTCTATGGGGCGTCTACGTATTAATGTCTATGGCTGCAGCGAGGTCTACTTGGGTTTGTTTACGTTCATTCCGGAAGTAGAACTTCTTCCTCTGTGTGTTATTTGTAAGGAGAGTTTACCACTCTGCTCATGTCAGTACTTCTATTCAGAATAAAAGCCTGCTGCATGTAAACGCTCATCATGAACAGATTGTGCCCATGTAAACAATACATTGGAATTATTTAATCAAAAAACATTTCAATCCGGTCAAAGAATTTTGCACATGTAAACATAGTTACTGTTCTTTGAATTGAGAAAGCTCTTTGGATGAGAAGAGTAATGTCTTTAGCTACAGAATAGAAGTCCAGTTGTTTTTGTTTTTAACCTTTTCTTTATTTACAACATCTCTGTTCACCTGTATTTTTGCACAAATAGAAACGGATATAAACACACTTGTAACAAAGTTTTGACCAATTATACAATAGTTTTCAAGGTTCTTTATTTGTCATTCCACCACATGTACCACATGTGGCGTGAAATTGCATACACAGGATCCCAGTTACATCCAACAAAGTATTAAAAAGTATTAAAACAAGTATTAAAACAAAGTGGTGATGTCACATCCCCAGGGAGAAACAAAGGTCCTTGGGGAACTTCTGTTTAGAACTGGCTCTCGTAACTCATGGGAGAACAATATGACATAATTTTAATCTCACAACTATATCAGCAAGAGCCATATAATTTTACAAACCGCTGGAAGGCGCTCTGGTCACATGACCACATAGTTTTATAAACTAATTTAGGATGCTGTGGTCATGTGAGTATATAGAGCTCTATGAAACACTAGAAGGGGTGCTCTGGTCACATGGCCATATAGAGTTTCAACTGGGTACTCCGGCGACCCAAAAAGGAAGAAGCAGGTAAAGATAATGGATGGATCAGAATCACAATCAGCCTTATTGTCTTTGCACTGGAGCACAACAAAATTACATTTCAGTTACAGCCGTCTGAGAACATAACAACAACAGACATGGTGGAGACGGAGGTGACTGAGGCCGCTGGCCTCGGGAGCCACAGCCCTTTTTACAGATAAGAATGAAGAAACACGAGGGGAGAGGAGGTTAAAAAAAAAAATCATATCTCACATTAAGATTTGATTAGAGGATGCTCTAGTTGCATATCCTCATAGGGGCCGTTTAGACGGCACATATTTTGAGTGAAACTGCTCCTTTCTCTCTGCGGTTCTACTGTTAATTTACATATCAGCCACCCCATCTTTGAATCCGGAGGTTTCTCAAACCACCTCTCAGAGTATAGGTTTTTGGCTAACCGCCTGCTGATAATATAAACATCTCCCGCTGAGGTTTTGTGTTAAACCACATGTGCAAACGCATGCGCGGAAAGACAACATATTTCTATCAACAACAGTGGCGACAGATTATAACATACTGCTTTCTGTGCTACGACTGAAGGAATTTTCCTGTTTAAACAAACATTTTGTTCCTTCTAGTTCTTTATTTGACACAGTTACTAATGGAAAATCAGCCACTTCACTTAATAACCAAACTTCAACAAATCAAATCCCTCCTACAAGTCAATCCTCAGTTAATCACACATTCTCTTTTTCTCCATTTCTCAGTCAATGAGGTCAATAAACTGTTAAAAGATCTTGATCCTAAAAAATCTGCAGGTCCAGATGAACTTCCACCTTATTTCTTAAGGCTGGCTGCTCATATCATCACAGTCCCTGTGACCCACATCTT
>NC_056498.1:3847512-3848307 GCF_014905685.2 Nematolebias whitei
CTAGACTAGAATTCCTAGATTTAGTAGTCTTAGCCGTCCAAAGTTGTGTTCTTAGGCTTAGACCAGAAGACCATGAGTACACTGGACAACATTTCCAGAACTAAAGACATTTCTTACTCTTTCATATTTTGGTTTTATGTTTTTAAATAAAAATTTTATGTTTTCTTCTTTTTATATTTTATGTTAATACTTTTTGACTAAAACAGTATGCCCTCCTTTGAGTTCTTTGTATATTTTCATGTTTTGAATAAAATTGAAGTTTCTTACCTGTACGCATATAGCTTTTAAACAGGGTCTGTAACCCACAAAAACAGCTCTTGCAATTTCCATTTGAAGTTTATGATGGTCCTGTGCCAAACCACAAGTGATGCACTGAACTTGATGTTTATCCCATTCAAAGTCTATACTTATATATATATATTTTTTTTTATTCACTTTGTTTTCTTATTTTGTTGTTCCTTTTGGAACAAAAGGGGGGAAATTGTGAAAAAAATTAATAAACTAACATGTATTGTTTAAATATCATTTAATCCATGCTCATTCTGCAGACTTTCAAAGTTGGTGTGTGAATGTGAACTCTGGTAAACTCTTGTAAATGTGAACTTTTGTCCTCTGCTCAGCAAACGTCCTTGTATTTCACCACCTGCAGAGAGGCAAAGATACAGAACTTTTATCTAACGGCTGAGGACGCTTTTTCGTATCAACATGTTTTTCTTTTTCAGAGATTCTAGCCACATGAACAAAAGACTGTTACAAATCTAATTAAAAAATACCAGCTCCACAAATGTTTATCAG
>NC_056498.1:3848317-3856368 GCF_014905685.2 Nematolebias whitei
AATTAAAAAATACCAGCTCCACAAATGTTTATCAGAATGTTCTAGTCACATGGACAGAAGACTGGTTACAAAGCATGGCTCCACAAGAAGAATAACATCATCTCGTACTGATAACAAGAACTTGTGTATGATATCAGCCTGAGGAACGTTATCCTCCCTTCATGATAAAATGTTATTGTGACGCACGAAACATGTATAAATATATGTACTGTCTCTTTAAGAATCCAGTGCTTGTTCTGACTTCGTGCAGGCAGCAACTCCTTTCTGCAGAAAGAATAAACCTCGCGCTCCGTTTTGAGCTAAAAGAGAAATGTCTCTGGTTTTCTTTTTATTAAGAGTTTTTTAAAGTTTAGAACAATTATTATTTTCCACAATGGGCAGATCCACAAGATACAGTGACTCCAGATAGTATGAGATCTAAAAAAAAATGACAATAACATACAGGTCCTTCTCAAAAAATGAGCATATTGTGATAAAGGTAATTATTTTCCATTATGTAATGATAAAAATGAAACTTTCATATATTTTAGATTCATTGCACACCAACTGAAAGATTTCAGGTCTTTAATTGTTTTCATACTGATGATTATGGCATACAGCTCATGAAAACCCAAAATGCCTGTCCCAAAAAATTAGCATATTTCATCCCACCAATGAAAGACAAGTGTTTTTAATACAAAAAACGCCAACCTTCAAATAATCATGTTCAGTTATGCACCCAATACTTGGTCGGGAATCCTTTTGCATGAATGACTGCTTCAATGCGGCGTGGCATGGAGGCAATCAGCCTGTGGCACTGCTGAGGTGTTATGGAGGCCCAGGATGCTTCGATAGCGGCCTTAAGCTCATCCAGAGTGTTGGGTCTTGCGTCTCTCAACTTTCTCTTCACAATATCCCACAGGTTCTCTATGGGGTTCAGGTCAGGAGAGTTGGCAGGCCAATTGGGCACAGTAATACCATAGTCAGTAAACCATTTACCAGTGGTTTTGGCACTGTGAGCAGGTGCCAGTTCGTGCTGAAAAATGAAATCTTCATCTCCATAAAGCTTTTCAGCAGATGGAAGCATGAAGTGCTCCAAAATCTCCTGATAGCTAGTTGCATTGACCCTGCCCTTGATAAAACACAGTGGACCAACACCAGCAGCTGACATGGCACCCCTGACCATCACTGACTGTGGGTGCTTCACACTGGACTTCTGGCATTTCCTTCTCCCCAGTCTTCCTCCAGACTCTGGCACCTTGATATCCGAATGACATGCAAAATTTGCGTTCATCCGAAAAAAGTACTTTGGACCACTGAGCAACAGTCCAGTGCTGCTTCTCTATAGCCCAGGTCAGGCGCTTCTGCCGCTGTTTCTGGTTCAAAAGTGGCTTGACCTGGGGAATGTGGCACCTGTAGCCCATTTCCTGCACACGCCTGTGCACGGTGGCTCTGGATGTTTCTACTCCAGACTCAGTCCACTGCTTCCGCAGGTCCCCCAAGGTCTGGAATCGGCCCTTCTCCACAATCCTCCTCAGGGTCCGGTCACCTCTTCTCATTGTGCAGCGTTTTCTGCCACACTTTTTCCTTCCCACAGACTTCCCACTGAGGTGCCTTGATACAGCACTCTGGGAACAGCCTATTCGTTCAGCAATTTCTTTCTGTGTCTTACCCTCTTGCTTGAGGGTGTCAATGATGGCCTTCTGGACAGCAGTCAGGTCGGCAGTCTTAACCATGATTGCGGTTTTGAGTAATGAACAATGCTGGGAGTTTTTAAAAGCCTCAGGAATCTTTTGCAGGTGTTTAGAGTTATGTCGTTGATTCAGATGGTTAAGTTAATAGCTTGTTTAGAGAACCTTTTCATGATATGCTCATTTTTTGGGACAGGCATTTAGGGTTTTCATGAGCTGTATGCCATAATCATCAGTATTAAAACAATTTAAGACCTGAAATATTTCAGTTGGTGTGCAATGAATCTGAAATATATGTAAGTTACATTTTTATCATTACATTATGGAAAATAATGACCTTTATCACAATATGCTAATTTTTTTAGAAGGACCTGTATGTGTGTGTATATATATATAGGTGTGTGTGAATATATATATATATATATATGTGTATATATATATATATATATATATATGTGTGTATATACATATATGTGTATATATATATGTATATATATATATATATGTGTGTGTGTGTATATGTGTACATATACAGTATATGTATATATATATATATATATATATGTATATATTAGGGTTGTACATCTCTGTGTGATAGACGATTCGATTCGCATCTAGATACAAAGGTTACGATTCGATTCAAAAACGATTTATTTTAAAAACAGAACGATTTGATTCGATTCGATACAGTGGAAGAGCGATTCGGTTCGATTCGATTCAACTTTATATAATTCTACAGTTTAACATTTGTTGAATGTAGACAAATATTAATTATGAACAAAAAGGGCCATTTCTATAAATGTGACATTCTTACATTATTTTTAAATTTGTAAAAGTTTACATATATCATATCTAAAAGCGTGCAGTAAGGCACTGGCAAAAATAAAGTAAAAAGCCAAACAACAGAATCACATGTCAAATGTGTTTATTTTTAGACATGGACCTAAAAAGACCAGCTAAAAGAATATTTCTTTGTTTGATGGGATCAGTATAAAATGAGAAAATAAAGAAAAATTATAAAATGCACAAATGATTACAGCAGCATGTAATAAAAAAAAAATTAAAAAAAATAGGAATAAGCTACAGTAAGCACAAAGCACCTGTGCAATAACCTGTCACATACCCTGCGTAGTTTGGTAGTTATGTGCAATATATATCATGTGCATTTTAGCTTATATTACATTACTACCTTGAAATACTTATTCACACAAATTCATTCTGCTTCACTGTAAAAATTCTACAATGTTGTTTACCATTTTTCTCTTCAGAAACTTTGTAAATATTATAATTACTTTTTCACTTTTTGGTAGTTTATTTTGTACCCTTATTGCATGCTTTAGTATTTCTTGTTTGCTTGTTTTTTGTTTTTTAGCAAGTCAAATCGGTTCTTCTCATCCTGAACATTTCATTGTGTTAACCTTGCATATGACAAATAAACACAACTTGAACTTGAACTTAATAATACAAAAACATAATGCAAGAACAGTACGCCTAACAACAGCAGCACGAACATGAGTTTGTGTGAGCAGGTGGGCACAGATTAATATAACATCATGTCATTTAAACAGCAGCATGAGATCAGATCAGCAGCATGGATAATCAGCAGCACATATCAACAGTCAAAGTGCCGATTACATGTATAAAAGAAATCAAACTGCAGCTTTCTGACCTGGTGAGGTAGTCTAAACAAAAGTAATGTCCTGCATTTCTACATTCACGTCAGGTTCAATCTGAACTCAAACACAGTGAAGTAGTTCACTTCCTTATGTTTGTATGTTTACCTATATTTTTATTCGTCATAATCACTGTCCTCATCTTTTTTTTGCGGCAGATTTTTCTTAAGGAAAATCAGCTGATCCACATGCTCATGTTTGAGTAGACTGCGTTTTGTGGAAACAATATCTCCTGCAGTGCTGAAAACTCTCTCAGATGCCACACTGGTGGCCGGTATGCACAGATACATTTTAGCCATAGATGACAGCAGTGGCAAGTCCTGTTGCTCTTTCCACCACTGTAGTGGGTTTTTTTTCAGGGGCAAAGGATCACGCTCTCTGTACCTCTTGACTTCTTCATTGGCCTGGTCCCTCACAGATCTAGATGCCGTCCTTACTTGAAAGTCTTCTCCCAACAGCTGGTCCAGGACTGACATTCTCTTCTTTTTACAAGGAGGTTTATCATCTGAAATAGAAAACAAGTACCATATTACTGGCTATGTTTGCCATGAAGTTTTTTAATTGACTACCATTTTATGTATAAATCTTCATTTGATGTTCAGAATTTATTTATGTAAGGACTCGTGTACATATGTAAAATATGTATCATTATCATCATCATTATTATTTAACTCTTTCTTTGCATGCAGATCCTCTTATTATAGTGAATGTGTTTTATACTGATACTATGACTGCAGCACAAGTTTAAGACAAAGTCTTCTCGTTCTTGATCACAAGTTATAAAACACACAAACCTTTATGCTCATCTTGGGTCTGGGGTACATCAATGCAGACGTCCGGATCTCCATTTGCACGTTCACTCTGACATGGATCAGTCTGCACTGGACCTCTCTGAACTGAACCCCCCGTTACCTAGAAATAAAACATGAAATAACATTTAGTGTACAGTATGGTTAAATGCAGTGTAAAGAATCAAATAAACAGTAGTCAGAATATATCTAATGACAGCAACAAAACACACCAGACTGTAACTGAATGTACTGTAATATGTATTTTGTCAGTGTGTTGGGGGATTTACCTTGTGATGCAGGGATGCTGCTTCTGCTGATATGCTTGTGAATGTCCTCTCTGCATCATGGTTACTGAGGAAGGGCAGGGACTTAAAACGGGGGTCCACAGCTGCTGCAGTGTGGAAGAGGTGTTCAAGGCCTGTGTAGCGTTTCTCCAAGTCATTCTTGAACGCCTGCTTCATCTCTCTGATTAACACTGAGTCTTCATCTGATGGTTCAAAGTTCTTTTTAAGCTTTGCTTTTACAGGAAGAATCATTGAGAGTGTGGGTCGCTTGTCTTCAGACATGCTGGTAGTCACAAGTTTGACCGGCGCCATCAGTTTGACAATGTCTTCAATGTCGCAGAAGTCTTTGTCCTTGAGAGTATTCACCTCTTCTCCTTTTCTGAGGTCCCTGGACATGAGTGCTGCAGAAATCGCAGGATGTTGCTCAAAAAAGCGTTCAAGCATGTCATGGGAGCTATTCCACCGCGTGGATACATCTTGGATGAGTTTGTGGGAAGGCAAGGCTAGTTGTTTCTGTTTCTCTTGAAGGATTTCTGCTGCCCTCACACTACGATGAAAAAAGGCAACGGCTTTCCTCACTCTCCCCAGCAACCTTGCTACTGTGTCAACTTTAAAGGCTTTCTGTGTGGCGAGATTAATAGTGTGTGCAAAGCACATGAGGTGAGGGGTCATCTCTGCTTCCACTCCAGCTAATACCATGTTTGTGGCATTGTCTGTCACCAGGGCTGGATCTTTATCAAGAAGGTTCCAGTCAACACATGCCTGTTTTAGCAGAGCACCAATGTTTTTCCCAGTGTGGGATCCTTTGAATGCCCTGGTTTGCAACACATGCACATTTAACTTCCAGTCTGGAGAGATGTAGTGGACAGTGATGGTCACATAAGACTCAGTGGAGCATGACGTCCAGGCATCGGTTGTAATAGCAACTCGCTCTGCATGTGCCAATTCTTTTTCAACTTGGCTCTTCACTTGGGCATACAACGCTGGCATGCATGTGTTTGTGATATGCTGCCGGGACGGAATCTTATATCTGGGCTCTAACGTATGAATCAAATCCTGAAATCCTTCCCCCTCCACTATATTGTACGGCCATAAGCCCTTAGCTATGAAACGAGTTATTGATGCCGTTATATCCTTAGCTCGTGATGAACTGTCGCCGAGTTGCCCGTAAAATTTAGTGATAACGTTACCCGTCGCTCTCTGTGTGGCAGCTGCCTGCTCCTGCTCGTTGTTATGGGGCTTGAGAAGTTCGCCATACTCCTCTCTGTGTTTTCTCGTTGCATGTTGATCAAGGTTTGTTGTGCTACCAGTGTACTTCAGAGGTGCTCTGCATAGCTTACAAATAGCGTGGTTTTTGTCGAGTTTTCCGTCCTTCTTGTAAAACCCGAAAACGTTCCACACTTTAGACTTTTGTCTGGCTGCTGTATTGAAAATCTTTCTCGGTGACCCGCTAACGCTGCTACTATTTACATCCATTCTCGTTGTCTTGGTGAGCTACGGAGCATGCGTGAGAATAGCTTCGCGGGCATTTCCGACTCTCGCGTTGTTTTATAAACGCACTGTCAACCGAGCTAGTCTCGCGATACCCGGTTCATGTCTCTTCAACCGGTTCATCTCAGCATTTGTGGCTGGTTGCTGTCGATTTATACGGCTGCTACCGACACAACCATATCGCTAGCTTGTCAAACCGGATATCCGGTCGTATCGGTTTATCTATAACAACCCTAGTATATATATACATATATATATATATATGTATATATGTCATTAACCACTTCACTGCCGCACATTTCACAGATGTTTATAACTCTGAAATGATCATTCAGCCCCCAGTGTTTCTCACCACCACTGAGGAGCTGACATCCCAGTTCAACTCTGTCTGCTTAAAGACTTTGGATCATGTTGCTCCTGTTAAAACCAAAAAATCAAAACTCAGAGCAGAACCTTGGCTGAGTGACGTCACCAAGGCCGCTAGGCAGCAATGTAGGAGGGCAGAACGAAAGTGGAGGAAAGACAGGCTGCAGGTTTCTTTCCAGATACTTAAAGAGTGTTGGCGCTGTTATCAGAAAACAGTAAAAGCTGCTAAATCAAAATTCTTCTCTGATATAATTACCTCAAACTCTCACAACCCACATGTCCTCTTCTCCACCCTAAACTCTGTTCTCCACCTCACTGAACCATCACCCCTGGAAGCCTCAACTGAGCTGTGTGACAACTTCTTACATTTCTTTGTGGAAAAAATTGTGACCACCCGGGCTCTCATTTCCCCTCCAACTCATGACCCATCCATCCCACCTCAATCTGTAGCTCCTTTTGACCATTTTGAACCCATCACTATCTTCTCTAGAGCAGGTCATGTGCAACTTGAAACCTTCTGGCTCCCCCTTTGATGTGGTCCCCCCTCGACTACTAAAGGAGGTTTTTCTTACTCTAGGCCCGTCCATTCTTGCCATAGTAAACAGTAGTTTATCCACTGGCGTTGTGCCAAAATCCTTTAAACATGCTGCTGTCCAGCCTCTCCTGAAAAAAACAAACCTTGACCCCTCAGTCGTTTCCATCTATCGGCCTGTCTCCAAACTCCCATTTGTTTCTAAAGTACTGGAGAAAATAGTTGAGTCCCAGTTGAAGTGCTTCCTGGAGGATCACGCCATCTTAGAGCTATTCCAATCTGGCTTTAAACCTCTCCACAGCACTGAAACTGCCCTGCTGAAGGTCTTTAACGACATTTTCAGATTCACAGATACCGGTGATTCTGTGCTGCTTGTCCTGTTGGACCTCACGGCCGCCTTTGACACCATCGACCATGAGATCCTCATTGCTAGGTTGGAGCAGTGGGTGGGCGTCACAGGATCAGCCGTCAATTGGTTCAGATCTTACCTCACTGACAGATCCTTTTGTGTCTCCATCAAGGATTTTAGTTCTGCAGAGGCAGAGCTTAAGTGGGGGGTTCCGCAGGGGTCCATACTGGGTCCCCTCCTATTCTCTTTATACCTGCTGCCGCTTGGTGCTATTTTCCAGAAACACAACATGCCCTTCCACTTCTATGCCGATGACTGTCAAATTTACTTCCCCCTAAGACACAATGGTACATGCTCTATTCAACCGCTGCTCGACTGCCTGGCTGACGTCAGGGACTGGATGGTTTTAAACTTCTTAAGTTTCAATGAAAAGAAGTCTGAAGTCATGTTGTTCCCTCCCAACACTGACAAACCACTGTATCGACCTCTCTGCTCTAACCCTGTCAGAAAAACAAAGAGTCACTAATCTGGGCGTGATAATGGACGCTTCCCTGAAACTTAACAATCATGTAAACATGATCGTTAAATCCTTTTTCTTCCAATTGAGGTGGCTGTCTAAACTGAAGCCCATATTGTCCAAAAATAACCTGGAGACAGTAATACATGCATTCATTACATCTAGGCTTGATTACTGCAATTTGCTCCTGTTTGGTATCAGTCAGACCTCCATTGCACGACTACAACTGGTCCAGAATGCAGCAGCCCAAGTTTTAACCAGTACAGGCAAAAGAGAGCACATTACACCAGTTTTGGCCTCACTGCACTGGTTACCGGTTCACTTTCGAATCCAGTTCAAAATACTCATGTATGTCTACAAATCACTGAACAGTGTCAA
>NC_056498.1:3856468-3868012 GCF_014905685.2 Nematolebias whitei
CCCCCCCCCCCCCCCCCCCCATCTCTCTGATTTGCTACAACCGTATGTCCCACCACGCTCCCTGAGGTCAGCGGACCAGTTGCTCCTCACAGTTCCAGGAACTCGTCTTAAGCGCAGAGGTGACAGGGACTTCTCTGTAACAGGACCAAGACTCTGGAACGAGTTACCTCTGCTTGTCAGACAGGCCCCCTCCCTCTCGGTTTTCAAGTCCCATTTAAAAACTCACTACTATTCAGTAGCTTTCAACACAAGATGATCTGTGTTTTGATCCTGTATGCTCCACACTGGTTTGTCGTCATCTGCATGGGTTTTTTTTTGGTCTATATTCTGATTTACCTCATTTTGTATTTTGCTTTGTGTGTTACCTGTTGTTTTGTCTGTACAGCCCTTTGGTTGGCCTTGTTGCTGTTTTAAGTGCTTTATAAATAAAGTGGTATGGTATGGTATATATGTATATATATATGTATGTGTATATATATGTATATATATGTATGTATATATATATATATATATATGTGTGTTATTGTGTATATATATATATATATATATGTGTGTGTGTGACATGTCAAGGTGTCCCTGTGATGGACTGGAGACATGTCAAGGTGTCCCTGTGATTGACTGGAGACATGTCCAGGTGTGCCTGTATGGCCTGCAGACCTGGCCAGGGCCCCACCTCTCACAGAGTGACTGCTGGACATGGGCATCAATGACCCCTGCGACCCGTCAAATGAAGAAGTTAGTAAATGGATGGAGTTTGAAAGGTATGGCTATAGCAGAGCACTGTGGATGTTTGGACCTACAACAGTCCAACTCTAATCAGATCAAAAGAAATCCAGATTTAAATGAGTGAAAAAGACCAAAGCATACACGTCAACATAAAGGTGAAGGAAAATATTTAAAATTCACCTTAAAACGTGAAAAACAACTCGTTCTGATGAAAGACCTGAGTGTGTACACGTTTCTACTTCCAGCTGTTAATCTGAGGTGAGGCTGGAGTTTGGACGTCTTCTTCCTTCCTTACTGGATCCACTTTGTGCCACATGATGCTACCACCACTGTGCTTGTTTCTTGTGCTCTTGGGTCAAAACGCCTCACTTCAACTCTTCCAAACATAATTCTTTCATTAAAGCAAACAGCTTTATGTTACCTCACCTGACCATTACACTTGTCTCCAGAAGACCTTTGTCTCATCAGTGGGGACAGCTCCAGGTTTCAGTCCAGCTTGAACGTTTTGGAGCTTCTTCTTGGTCTCCTTAGTCCTCGGTGAGATCAAATGGACTTCACTGTGGACAGGGACACAGTGGTGGTTCCAGGGTTGCTCCAGAACCTCTCTCCTTGTGTCTGAAGGAGACAGTTTGGGTCCATATCTGAGCTGAGAGTCTTGGAAGCTGATGGATGGATCCATCCATCCATCCATCCATCCATGCATCCATCCGAGGCAGGGAACACCCTGGACAGGTCTCCAGTCAATTACAGGGACAATTTAGTTACCATCAGCCTAACATGCATGTTTTTGGTCTGTGGGAGGAAACTGGAGTACCTGGAGAAAACCCACGCATGCAGAGAGAACATGCAAACTCCACCCAGAAAGTCTCCCAACCCGGATTTGAACCGAGGCGACCTGCTTACTGAGAAGCAGCAGCTCTACCAACTGTGCCACCGTGCTGTGCATGCTGTAAGAAAAAAAAACAAACAAAAAAAAACAAAACTGCCTTCATTCATGATCACCAACGATGGTGTTGAAAATGCATTCTCAAAGCTTTAGCACCACTTCTGAACAAATGAATATTAAATTATGAAATGTGTAAGTCGTATAATCATTTTAAGGAAAAGTTCAAATAAATCAGAAAAAAAATCATCTTTCATGCAAGCCCACAATGAGCGGATGGAAACATCTGACTGAAGGAGTTTTATTTTGAAAGGGTAGAAATGTTCAGGAAATCGTCTACAGGAAATGACCTCAGTCTATCGGGAAACCAGGATACTGATGATGGTGTTCGTTTTCAGGATGAAGATGCGTGTTTCCACAGAGCAGAGACTTTTCTTCAGGAATCAGCAGATCTGAAAGGTTCTGCTGAACATACAGGAGAACATGAAAATTTGTTTATCAGAAGATGCTTCTTTAAATTAGGTTCATAAATGTACACTTCTGTTGTTTCCTTCCTCCTGATGAAAACTAATCTGCTATCTAGTTTGTTCTCCTGAAAATAAAGTACTCCAGCGAGTCCATGAGATGTTCAAGATGTTCTAACACAAATGAAGACATTTAGAGGTGTGATGCAGTAAAACATCAGAGTCTGGGTTTGATGCTGGACTTCTGGTGACAACAAGCTCAACATCCTGATGTTTGCTGTGAACAGTTGTGGTCACGTCCAGCTGTTGATGGGGACATAATGAAATGAGACACAATTACTTCTTAACATGATCTGGTTTGAAGTCTGCAGGCTAGCCAGACGCCCTCATATAACACGTTTTCATTAAGAGCTCCAGAACATTGGGACTCTTCAGTCAACCATGAACCTGCTGGGCAAAGTATTTTCTGGAGGACCAGTTCTTCCCACAAACGAGGGTACAGAGTCTAGAGAATCTGGTCTCAGTCCTCAGCAGCAGGTTACTGTGCCGGCATGCAGCGATGACTCTTATACGTTCCAAGATGGCGGAAGCTGCGTCCACAATGCTGACAGCAGTAAGGTGTGGCCCCACTGTGAATCCTCTGGTGGGTGTACAGATTCCCGAGCTCCTTGAAGCAGCGGCCGCACTGAGGGCACGCATACGGACTCTCTCCGGTGTGCACCCTTTGGTGTCTTTTGAGTCCAGACAGCACCGAGAAGCCTTTACCGCACTGCGGACAGGGAAATGGACTCTGAGCGCCACTGTGGACCAACCGGTGGCTTTTCAAACGGGCTGCGTGGCGGAATCTCTCCCCGCACTCCGGACAAACAAACGGTTTCTCTCCGGTGTGAATGCGCTGGTGCTGCCGAAGGTTGCCGAGATAGTTAAAATGGCGGCCGCAGTCCCCACATTCATACCCACCCTCAATTTTAATCTCCTTTTTCAAAGGTCGACCCACGCCGACACCAGAACCTGGTCCGTCCTCGCCGACAGCTCTCACAGAATCAGTCCCATCTACCATGGAGAGAGCAGCAGAAGAGGTGCACTGCAGGGCCTTGAAGGCTCGGGTTTCATCAGAGTCGGGGTGTATCAGTTTGATGTGTTCTTCCAGGAACATGGAGCCGGGACAGAAGGTTCCACACAGCGAGCAGATGTAGGTGTGGCTGGGAAATGGCTGCCCTGAAACAACAAATATGACATTTTTACCACACCTACAGATCAGATGCAGAACAGCTCCAGAGTGAAGGGGGTCCAAGATCAACAGTTTGTTTGAGGATAATAATTCTTCTTCCAACTGAAAACAAAATGTGTCATGATAACTACCAACAAAAACACAGTGATATTAAAAAAACAAAAAAACAAACAAACAAAAAAAAAACGAGCCAAACCACATTAGCTCATATTTTACTTTTAATATTTTGCGCAACACGTTTAATGTGTCGTTTCCTTAAAGAGGACACCGTTTGTATTACTACGCAAATGATTGTGTCCAAAGACTTTCAGGCCCAGGAAGACCTTGTTAGACATCTGTGAGCTCAGAGGGTAAAATAAATAAAGGTTAATGTGTGCCGCGCACAGATAAGACCAAATAACCACCGCATTCAGTCCTTTTGGAGCCCGAAAGATATGGAAATTTTGGCTATCACCGATAACGACATTGGGAGGGTTAGGTGACCACCGATAACCGATATAATGGCTGAAAATACTGAGCTTTTTTCACCCCCAAGAATCCCAGTAAACAGCGAGTGGAGTGGGGCTCGTTTATTTAGCACAGCTGTTAGAAACCATGAAGCTACGCTAATCAGATTTTATTAGTCTCACTGTGATGTCTTTTGTTCAGACAGTAAGTAAGTTCATCTCCTGAGTAAGTTACATAAATGAGGTAATAAGTTTATAGTTAATAATTACCATATTTTTTGGCCTATAAGTCAGTTTTTTTGCATAATTTACATGCCGTGTGACTTATGGGCCGAAGCGACATATTTAAGGATTTTTTCCCATATTTATAAACCATTTTTTTGGTTGAGATATGACCATTTCCATTCATTCTGACTGAAATTTTTTTTTTTTAGCAGTACCACTTTCAGCCACTAGATGGCAGCAGAGTAGTAATAGAATATGGCATGCCATTGTATCATGTAATAGGTAAACGTGGCTATAATGACAAATCCAAAAAAGTTAAACACAAAAACAACTGGACTTTATTTACTATACTTTATTGTTTTTTTTTCTTGAACTTTTTTGAATTTACCATGTCCTGGATGACTGAGAATCTTCACCAGCTATTAATGACTCAGTCGGCCTGCCATAACCTCCCCACCTTCATTCTACTCGTTGCTTGGAACTGTCAAAAACAGCTGCATCACCCCAGCAAAATGCAGCTGATTTGATCATTAAAGTACATTTATTAAGCAAATGTTAGACTGAGACACACATTTACTATAATTTCGAGCAAACAAATAATTGTTTAGATGATTTTCTTGTTAATTTTTGGAGAAACGAGCCGCGTTCCTCCTTCCTTTTCTCTTCCTCTGCGCGTTCATGGAGCACTGAGGCAGTGAAACTATTTTTGAAATACAGCTGATTTGATCATTAAAGTACATTTATTAAGCAGATGTTAGACTGAGACACACCTTTGCTATAATTATGAGCAAAAATTAATTTTTATAGGTGGTTATCTTGTTAAATTTTAAAGAGATGCAGCGGCAGCTCCACTTTGCAGCACAAAGGCAGCAAAACTATTTTTGAAATTCAGCTGATTTGACCATCAAAGTGCATTAATTTAGCAAACGTTAGATTGAGACACAGATGTACTATAATTTCGAGCAAACAAATAATTGTTTTTAAGTGATAATGTTGTTAAATTCCTCCCATGCACACTCCCGTGGCTGCCATTTGGCAGCTCATCGTTTTATGGCACAACACCGGCCCACATTTCCGGGTTGTCAGTGGTGACGAGTAATAAACGCGATGCGTCAGCGGTGACGCACAATAGATGCGACGTATACGGCCAAGCAACATATTTATGGGGATTTCCACTTTATTAGACAAATATGGACTGATGCAACTTATAGGGTGGAGCGATGTGTACAGTGGAAAATACGCTAGTTTAGATTCAAGGTTCTTTATTTGTATTTCGCACCATGTGGTACAAAAATTAATTCATGCTAAAAACTTAAAATGTTTTGGGTTTGAATTCCAATCAGAGCGAGACATCTGATCTTCATGTTGTACTTGCAGCACGTGAGGTAGTGAGTGCTCTCACCACATAACAATCTTTGATGTCTTTTCTCCGGTAAAACAAGTGCTTCGTAAAATAATGTGTTATGTATTATCATTGTATGTTCCCATACAAAGACAAAATTGGCTTGCTGCTTTTAACCCATCCACCACTAGGTGCAGCAGTGGGCAGCTGTAGAAGGCGCCGGGGGAGCAAATGAGGATGAGGTGTCCTGCTCAGACACCACGAGGTGTGCAAGGACCGGGGATTGAGCCCAGGGCCTTCGGGTCCCGAGTCGGCTGCCCTCCCCCAGCACCATCTCAGCCCCCTGGGAGAAAACAGCTCTTCTACACGCTAAATGTGCCCAACACACTTGTGCCTTGGGAGACTTTGTCTTTTTACAAATTCATAAAGATCTTCAGTAAAATCAAGAAAGCAAGCATAGTCACATGTTGCGAGGACAGCATACCCACACTAACGTTAGCTTGTTAACTAGAGAGGCACATAGCTAACGGCAAGAGGGTTGGAGGATTGAAGAGAATTTATTATTGTTAATTTTTATTATTTTACAATTCTGTTACAATAAACTTATCATGGTCTGTTCAACAAAATATGCAGCACAGTATTGCTCCCTGCTTCAGCTGTGCTGAACATCAAAAGTGAAAGTTAAAGTGAACAGCCAAGACCTAAAATTAGTCTTCATGCGCCCTCTGCTGGATACACTGTACAATACATACAAACCGGATTCCAAAAAAGTTGGGACACTAAACAAATTGTGAATAAAAACTGAATGCAATGATGTGGAGGTGCCAGCATCTAATATTTTATTCAGAATAGAACATAAATCACAGATCAAAAGTTTAAACTGAGAGAATGTATAATTTTAAGGGAAAAATCTGTTGTTTCCAAGTTTCATGGCGTCAACAAATCCCAAAAAAGTTGGGACAAGTCCATTTTTACCACTGTGTGGCATCCCCCCTTCTTCTTACAACACTCAACAGACATCTGGGGACAGAGGAGACCAGTTTCTCAAGTTTAGAAATAGGAATGCTCTCCCATTCATGTCTAATACAGGCCTCTAACTGTTCAATCATCTTGGGCCTTCTTTGTCGCACCTTCCTCTTTATGATGCGCCAAATGTTCTCTATAGGTGAAAGATCTGGACTGCAGGCTGGCCATTTCAGTACCCCGATCCTTCTCCTAAGTAGCCATGATATTGCGATTGCTGCAGAATGTGGCCTGGCATTATCGTGTTGAAAAATGCAGGGTCTTCCCTGAAAGAGATGACGTCTAGATGGGAGCATATGTTGTTCTAGAACATGAACATAGTTCTCTGCATTAATGGTGCCTTTCCAGACATGCAAGCTGCCCATGCCACAAGCGCTCATGCAATCCCATACCATCAGTGATGCAGGTTTCTGAACAGAGCGCTGATAACAACTTGGGCTATCCTTGTCCTCTCTGGTCCAGATGACATGGCGTCCCAGTGTTCCATAAAGAACTTCAAATCGTGACTCATCTGACCACAGAACAGTCTTCCATTTTGCCACACTCCATTTTAAATGACCCCTGGCCCAGTGCAAACATCTGAGCTTGTGGAGCTTGCTTAGAAATGGCTTCCTCTTTGCACTGTAGAGTTTCAACTGGCAACGGCGGATGGCACGGTGGATTGTGTTCACTGACAATGCTTTCTGGAAGTATTCCTGAGCCCATTCTGTTATTTCCTTGACAGTGGAATTCCTGTTTCAGGTGCAGTGACGTTTAAGGGCCCGGAGATCACGAGCATCCAGTAGAATTTTTACGGCCTTGACCCTTACGCACAGCGATTGTTCCAGATTCTCTGAATCTTTTGATGATGTTATACACGGTTGATGATGATAACTTAAAACTCTTTGCTATTTTACGCTGGGTAACACCATTCTGGTATTGCTGCACTATCTTTCTGCGCAACAATGGTGGAATTGGTGATCCTCTTACCATCTTGGCTTCTGAGAGACACTGACACTCTGAGAAGCCCTTTTTATACCCAATCATGTTGTCAATTGACCTAATTAGTGTTAATTGGTCTTCCAGCTGTTCGTTACATGCTCAATTTCCTTTTTCCAGCCACTTATTGCTACTTGTCCCAACTTTTTTGGGATTTGTTGACACTGTGAAATTTTGAATCAACATATTGTTCCTTTAAAATGATACATTTACTCAGATTAAACTTTTGATCTGTCATCTATGTTATATTACCAATAAAATATTGACATTTGCCATCTCCACATCATTGCATTCAGTTTTTTATTCACAATTTGTTTAGTGTCCCAACTTTTTAGGAATCTGTTTTTGTAGTTCCCACACACGTGACCGGTATTACACAATACTGGGTTTTCCGCCATTTGTTGAGGCGCATGTAAAGAACATTGCATACAGACAGACCAGAGCTCAGTATATTGATACTCTTGACCAAGAGCAAGATATAGGCATAAAATAGCTGAGGTCCCTATGAGGTGGAGAAAGAAACGATGTCAGACGAAACAGACAAGTTGTCACCGAGAAGTTACTTTAATATTGTTAATTATTAATGAACACGAGGAGTGCCTAAAACGGAGGATCTTCGCAGCTTTAAATCTACAGATGCTTAAAATCAATAACGGATTTGTGAAGGACGTCCGAACTCTTCATGCTAATAAAGTTCTGGTGACTGGCAGAGTAAGTATTTACAATGATATACACGTAGATGTCCCTTATAGATTGCTACATCAGCTAAGCTAATCTGTGCTACATTAAAGATCACTGTTATTTACTGTAGCAAAGATTAGTTTAGCTGATGTAGCTTGTGTTTCAGTAAAAATCAGCGATCTTTAATGTAGCACAAGCTAAAGTAAGCTGAAGTAGCTGTTGCTTGCGTAAGTTACTTCAGCTTATCTGAAGCTTGTGCTACAGTAAAGATCTACTTGATGTAGCTTGTGCCACGTAAACATCACTGATTTGTCACATTACTACATTATTTATTTTGCCTATGACTGCCTTTCATACTTAAATTAGTCTTAACAAAATAAATCATTTGTAATTATTGCCCAGTCATATTATTTAACATGTTACAGTAAATGTCACTGATATTATTTAGTTTCCATTATGACTGCTTTTGTTAATAAAGTTAGTGATGAAAAATTACAATTTGGTAACTCCTTTTAATCCATGGGTTAAATGTTTTAAAACCCTAAAACAAGAAGAGCATTTTAATTGTTTTCCTCCTGTGTGTTGTATTTCTGTGTAAGGTTCTCTCAGGAGATGGATGAAACTCCACTTGGTCCAGAAGTTGTGTGCAGTCGTGCACCACAGTAACAAAATGAGTGAAAATATCATTTCTATAAACGAATCTGCTTTTCAAGTACATGTGGTGTGGTTGTGAAACATGCATTCCTAAATGTACGTGTTTACCTTTAGTTTGAATAAAACAGTTGCACCAAGTTTCACCTTCTTTATTTCAATAATTAAGATCCTCTGTTTAATCTCCAATACTGAGAAATAGTTTCATTGTAATGTCACCTCTACTAGACATTATTCTACTGCACATAAATAAAACCTAGCTGTAGTGATTGTTCTTTGGCAACTTACCAGTTTTGTGTTTTATTGACATGTACAAAACATAAAAACATGCATGTTGCTGTATGGTTCCTCCTCCAGGAGGAGACTGACACAGTTCTAAGTCAATGCCAATAATTAGAAATTCAACACAGTTGAAACTGAATAAAACATGTGAACTGTGGGTGATTTTATGTCTTTTAATGAAAATGACTACATGCAGCTTATCATAGTGGGCTACAGAATAAATACCAGATCAAAAACACTCTTCAACAAGGAATGATGGAGGCCAGTGTAGTTTCTGACTTTAAACAAACTGGAACAGATTCCTCGTCATGTGGGACTGCCCGACTGGAGCAGCCAACCCCTCAGGATCCAAGACTGGACCCAGGTCTAGGATCCGAGACTGGACCCAGGCCTAGGATCCGAGACTTGACCCAGGTCTAGGAGAGTCCTCGCACTGGAGCTTTTCTTTGGATCGAACTTGGTCCTTCACTCGTCTGTACCTTAAAAAATAAATAAATAAAAGATTAGTAAACATTGTCATGTTTGTATCACAAACTCTAAAATAAGACAATTAATACAATTGCTTCTAACATTTTTACTCATTTACAAAGATATATGTTCAATTTTATATTGATTTTAGTTATTTTAATCTTAGATTTACTTTAATATCTTTGAATTATTGTGCCGGTTGCTTGTGTCATTACCTGCTGTTCCTCTGCTGCTGACTGTCTCAGAGTCAGTGTGTCTGTCAGCTTCAGTGTAGGAGACCAGTCTGTGTTTGACTTGTGTGCACGCCTTCCTGAAAAAATAAATCATTCAATAGAACAAATGTTGTAATACCCAAAAGATGAACTTGTGTTATGGAATATTTTCAGTACAGATGCATCCCACTGCTTTATTCACACATGAGAGTAAAGAGGGACTCAAAATCAAAACACACTGATAGTTCTAGTCTGACAATGTTGCAGTGTTCAAATATTATGTATATTAACTACAATGTGTGTGTATGATGCATATACTGTACAGTATATACAGTATCATACACAGTGTGTACTGTATAACATGTATTTATATTAATTATTGAAGATTTGTTTAGTACATGCTTTAACTGATATTCACTCACATTTTAGTACAATTTTATCTTCATGTGTGTTTTTCTCTTCTCTTATTCACCATCATTATTTTAAGTGTGTTTTAATAACTCTGGTTTAATGACGGGTCATATTTGTGAGCTGCTGTAATGTCATATTGACCCGGTCTATCTTGAAAAAAAGATGTGTAAACTGTCTCAATCAGATCTAACCAGCTAAATAAAGGTTTAAATAAAATAATGTGCAGCCTCCTGACAACAGACAGTCCAGGCTCAACACGGGACCAGAACCAGAACTTTGTTGCTGTGAGTGTTACGGTGTGGAGGTTAGCACATTGCATAGCATTCTAAGCTAACTACAGTAGTAGAGATGCTAAAAAAAAAACAGTTCCAACACACACACACTTATACTCCGACATTGTTCTGACATTGTTTCACAAAATGATTTATATAGATTTTTTTTTTACCGGACAAAAAGTGATCGGAGCGCGACGTCTTCAAGGGCAGATCCTTAGCCAGACTCAACGATGTTCTGCGGTGAGCTCCTCCGGTGGAGGTCCTTCACATTTCCTTATTTTTGGGATTAAGTGAAAACTGCGCTTTGCCCAAATGTCTCCCCGGTTGTAACATCCTCTAACCAGCACAAAACAACCATTGCAGTTTACTTAAAAAAAAAAAAACTACATAAAATGAACCCAAAAAAGTTAAATCTGGTCCTCTGGATATTCAAAAAAAAAAAAAAAAAGCAAAACAACAAAAAAATGTAGAAACGTTTCGTCTCTCATCCGAGAGACTTCCTCAGTCTGAGGTGCTGTATTCAGCTCAGTCTCTTAAATAGCATCTTCTCAGAGTGGATCAACTAGTTTGCTGCTGACAACCAAAACCAGCTGCTCACATGGTCAAGAAGGACCATCAGCCTAACAATGGATCATTAGCACACTGATGGCTGTTTACTATTCACAGAGGGCTGAGTGATACTAGCAATAACAGCATTGTAAGAGGGGGACAATTGAACACGTAGGCCTCCACCCCTGTTTAATGATGGACGATTTCTTTTCACAAAGATGGCCTCCTTTACTCCTCTCTCAAACCATTGTTCCTCTCAGTCCAGGATGTGAACATCTTCATCCCTGAAAGAGTGACCGCTGGCCTGGAAATGAGTGTAGACCGCAGAGTCCTGGCCTGATGATGTTGATCTCCTGTGCTGGGCCATCCTTTTGGCCAGTGGCTGTTTTGTTTCCCCGATGTAAGACTGATCACCCTCCTGACACTGAACAGCATACACAACATTACTCTGTTTGTGCCGGGGGACTGGATCTTTGGGATGAACCAGTCTTTGCCGTAATGTATTTTGGGGTTTAAAAGCCACTGGGACGTTATGTTTAGAAAATAAACGTCTCAGTTTCTCTGATACTCCCTCAACATACGGAATGACCACTGGTCTGGGTTCCTCCTTTTCACCTGTTGGCTGACTGGAGTCCTGTTTGGGTTTCTTCTCTGCTTTCAGGAAGGCCCAGTTAGGATATCCACATTGCTCTAGAGC
>NC_056498.1:3868112-3869531 GCF_014905685.2 Nematolebias whitei
TGGAATGACCACTGGTCTGGGTTCCTCCTTTTCACCTGTTGGCTGACTGGAGTCCTGTTTGGGTTTCTTCTCTGCTTTCAGGAAGGCCCAGTTAGGATATCCACATTGCTCTAGAGCCTTTTGTGTGGGATTTCTCCTTCTGCCTGGCTCCTGAGCTAGTGGGGATGCTGTCTGCTCTGTGATACAGAGTCCTGATGACTCCTAACTTGTGCTCCAAAGGGCACCAAAGGGCAAGTTTTTTTTTTTTTGTTTTTTTGAATGTCCAGAGGACCAGATTGAACTTTTTTGGATTTTTCTACCTGGATTATTGAGCATGCATCAGGATATTTTGAACCACTTTGGCCAGGATTGCCTCAAACTAGTTAGAGAG
This sequence comes from Nematolebias whitei, assembly GCF_014905685.2. Taxonomy (NCBI): domain Eukaryota; kingdom Metazoa; phylum Chordata; class Actinopteri; order Cyprinodontiformes; family Rivulidae; genus Nematolebias; species Nematolebias whitei. The sequence goes on from NC_056498.1 coordinate 3,868,483, forward strand.
TTTGAGAAAACAGCAAGGAAGAGGGCAGACTACAGGAACCATTTGCGATTCAACCTCAGATGTCGACAAATCGGCATCATTCCCAAGAGCCTGGAACTAAAATCTTCGGTCAGCGGGCACCGGGCAAGCAAGATCCTTCAGAAGGCACAGACACAGCTGCTGAATGAACGGGTGAGACAGACCAATTTTACTATTGAGGCCTTGAAGGCCAAAGAAGAGCACATTAAACAGAAACTAACAACATGCCTAGATCAGACCGCACTTCAGCAAGTGTTGGACTGTACAGATCAGGCACGCTTAGCACAGCATGTCAAGTCCAAGACTCGACAACAAAACAAGTTTAACTTACTAATAACTCATCAACACCATCACTATTCCAATAACAACACATTCAGTGTAGGACAACACTCCAGTAGTCAATTACATGTCAGGGAGACAGAAAAGTGGGTGAAGAATTTATCTGACAGACAGCTCACCCAGCCGGAGACAGAGATTCTTGCCAGGGGACTGAACTTTGCGGTTGCACCAAGTAGAATTCCTCTGGTGGAGATGATCACAGCCACAGAATCAGCCATCCGCAACAACAAAATGAAAGAGTGTGAAGCAGAACAGCTCAGAATCAAAGTTTCATCCTGCCTCAGCAATGCCAAACCACCACCTTCCAACATCAGTAGAGAGGAGAGGGACGCACTCACCAATCTTGGCAAGGACAAAAACATCATCATTCTCCCAGCAGACAAAGGAAGGTGCACAGTGATTTTGAACCAGAAAGACTATCATGAGAAAGTTATAACACTCCTTAGTGACTTAACCACTTATGAACCTCTGAAAAGAGATCCAGGAAGTGGTTACAAGAAGAAATTGATAGATTGCCTGAAAATTTTGGAGCAGGACAAGGCTATTGACCGTTTTCTGTACCACAGACTGTACCCAGGGGAGGCCACACCTAGTCTGTATGGTTTACCTAAAATCCACAAACAAGGTGTACCTTTAAGACCTATTGTTAGCATGATTAACTCTGTCACTTACAATGTTTCCAAATATCTGGC
>NC_056498.1:3869631-3873445 GCF_014905685.2 Nematolebias whitei
GTTGATCCACTCTGAGAAGGTGCTATTTAAGAGACTGAGCTGAATACAGCACCTCAGACTGAGGAAGTCTCTCGGATGAGAGACGAAACGTTTCTACATTTTTTTGTTGTTTTGCTTAGTTTTTTGTTTTTTTTTCGAATGTCCAGAGGACCAGATTTAACTTTTTTGGATTTTTCTACCTGGATTATTGAGCATGCATCAGGATGGATAAAATGAACTACCGGTAAACTGCACTGTGTCTGTAGCTGCTGCTAGAGGCAGCCTCCCAACATGGAGGACGTACCGGAAATGCCCCTGATGTTACGTCACATGGGAACTATGTATAACAGCTGGGTCCAGCATTTTAGGGGTGAAAATTAGTAATGAATTATTGGCCAATAATGGGACCATTATCACAGATACCAATAGGCCCCAAACATCTGTATCAGCCTAAACTATCGGACCTACCGATTGATTGGTCAGGCTCTACTTTGCACGTTGAGTAAAACTTTAGACCGTCTACAAGCACTGATCAAGAAGACTTCTTTTGGAGAGGGTGCACCTGTAGTTGATTTAATTAGCGGTAAATGGATCTGGATGTAAAAACATCCTCCCCGGTCAGCAGAAATGCAGCTAACGAGAGGCCACATCATTCAGCACTTCTTGTTCTGGTCTTAAGACTGATCCTTACCCCCCTCAGGCTTGTCCGTAGCGGTCTCCAGGTGGCTCCCTCCCCCTCCTGGGGAGTTGTGCAGGTCAACGGAGAACTCAGAGGACTGAATGTGAGACAGCAGCCCCTGGGCCTGGTCCTCTGTGGACAGCTCGTCTTCATGTCCATCCTCCTTGGCCTTACAGGTCTGATTGTTTTCAGCTTCAGGTTCCTTCAGGACCTGGGCTGAAAAACAAAAACCCACCGTCATCACCAGAGTTTCTTCAGCTCTCTACATGACGCGCAACAGAACAGATGAAGAGCGTCTGAGTTTTCTTCTGACTTCTGCGGGGAACTGAAAACACAAACAGCAAACAGTGGAAAACGTGTTAATACAGGACGCTGTTCTTTCAGCTGCTCTTCTTCAGGGGTCGCCACATAAGCTGATGTGCATGAAGACTGGGCCATCGTTTCACGTCCTCCCTGATGCGACCACAGCTGAGGGCCGTCATGATCACAATGATCCAACCAGTCAATCCCTGATAAATCTGCTGCGGTCCATTCTGATGGATCAGAGCCATTTGTTTACTTTGCTGTTGTTTTGGTGAATTTATTTACTTGTCTTTGTAATAGTTTACCTGTGTGTCTACTTTTGTTTAACAACAAAGTCCATGCTCAATAATCCAGGTATACAATCCAACATTTTTCAGTCAGGTCATCTGGACAATTCTCTTTTTTGTGCTGAAACGTTTCACCTTCAATCCAGAAGGCGTCATCAGTCAAGGAAACATAAAACTGATTCTTCCTCCAACAGCGTACTCCAAAGTGGAACAAACGTTTTGTTGGTGATAAGATGGTCTCTTTGGTACGCCCCCTCCTCCATTGCAGACCCTCTTCCTTGTTGACAGTACTTTTGTTTACTTGTCCCTGTTTGTTTATTTTGTGTTTGCATTTGTTTACCTTTCAGCTCAGAGGGATAGTTCATCCATTCGTAGTCGTAGACCCGTTTGCTGCCAGAAGGGATCATACTGAACAGGTCGTCTGCGTTTCCGTCCCCAGGCCCGGATCCGTCCGTCCACAGGTTCAAAGGATGTGGTTCTGGTTCACACACCTGTTCTCCGTCCATGTCAGCAGAACCTCTGGAGTTCTTATCTTTCATCAAGTAGTCACAAATAGCATCGATGTTCTCCTTCTTCACGCCTGGATCCACAGCTTTGGGTCTCCTAGGATCGGTGCTGGGTTTGGACCCAGAACCAAGGTCGTGTTTTCTGAGGCCCGGTTCTGGTGGTTCTAGGCTGGGGAACGGGTCTCTGCCGTCCCTCTGAACTTTGTCTAACCGGGCTTTCAACTCCTCAATCTCCTCGGTTTTCTCACGCAATTCCACTTTCAGGACTCGGATCCGGATGCTGACCATCTTCCGGATCTTGGACAGGGCTGTGTCCAGAACCACGGTGATGTTTCTGCTCAGGTGCTCGGTGATGTCACTGACCGAACACAAGAGCTCCTCGTCGGCTTCCAGCTCCAGGAAATCGCCGTCAACCTGGCCCACCGGTCCGGGAGACTCCATGAAGGTTCTGTGGAGGTCCAGACACGGTCCAGCTTCAGCCAGATCTCGGTTCCTTCTGCGACTCATAGATTATCTTCAGGAGCAGACCTCGATTAAAACCGTACAGCTAAGCTAACTACTATTCTGAGAGCTAGCTTTGTCTAAAGTGGAAAAAGTGGAGGCGGCGGATGTGACGTCATGTTGATTTCAAAACAAAAGCCCGTGGTATGTTTAGGTAGTTTTTTGTCCTTTTTTGTAATTTACTGTATATCCAAATGTAAATGTACGTTTATATAATTTAAGAACAAAATAGAACATATATTATTCTAAAACATCTTAAACAAGATAATTCAGACTATATTATTATTATTACTATAAGTAGTAGTAATAATAATAACAAAACAACAACAACAACAACAACAACAACAACAACAACAACAACAACAATAATAATATAAATATATAATATTAATATGCATATACTGTATTAATATTAATAATAATTGTAAACCAGTCCCCAAGGCTCAATGGGATTAACCTGAATAAAGGATGAATGAAAACTATTATCATAATTATAATAATAAACAGAGACAAAACAGTCCACATGTGAAAAGATAAGCAAGCTTTGCAGCTTAATGTGATGAGATTCTCTAAATCTCACTACCAATTTATAAACAAATAATTAAATTTATCAAAGTTCATGCTCAATAATCCAAGTAAAAATCCAACAAAGTTAAGTCAGGTCCGCTGGAGATTCTTTTGTTGAAACGTTTCGTATTTCATCCAGAAGACTTCATCAGTCCAAGGAGCCACAACAAACTCAGTTTTAAAAGCACCTTCGCATATGCCTTATGACCTCACATCACCTTACAACCTAGCTGTTTTTTTTGTTCCATTTTTAATATAATTTTCTTTCACTTGTTCTTAATTTGCATGCTTCATTTTATGATTAGCTTCTGTTGTCTTTGTTTACTGTTGTTAATCTTTGTTAGAATCAGGTCTCTCTTGTAAATGAGTCCCTGAAGCTCAATGGGATTAACCTGTATAAATAATGGTTGAATGAATAGTGGGTCAACCTGTTTGATGGTGCTAAGATGCTTTCTGGAGTCCAGCTTCTCTCCCGTCAACTAGTTTGAGGCAGTTATGGCCAAAGTGCTTTAAAACATCAAAGTTCATGCTCAATAACCCAGGTAGTTCAAGTTCAAGTTGTGTTTATATGTCATATGTCAAGGTTAAGGATGAGAAGAATCAATTTGACTCTCAAAAAAAAAAAAAAAAAAAAAAATCAAAGCACACACAAGCAAGACATACTAAAAGTATGCAACAAGGGTCCAAAAATAAAGTAACAAAAAGTGAAAAAGTTAATTATATTATTTACAAGGTTCTAAAGAGTGATGGTAAACAAACAGAAGGGTAGGATATAACGGTGCAGCAGGATGAATTTGAAAAAATAAGTATTTCAGGCTAGTAATATGAGCTTGAAAAAACATACATATATATACAGTATGTATACATATACATATATATACATATATATAAATATATATACATATATATACACATAAACATACGTATTTATACATACATATACATATATATATATATATATACATATACATACATATATACATATATATATA
>NC_056498.1:3879318-3880153 GCF_014905685.2 Nematolebias whitei
ACACACACATACATACATATATACACACACATACATACATATATACATACATATATACATACATACATACATACATATATACATACATATATACATATATATATACACATACACATATATACATATACACATATACATACATATACATACATATACACATATATACATATACACATATATACATATATATACCTCACTTACCCTGGAGACAGTTCCCACCTGCCTGAAGACGGCCACCATCATCCCAGTCCCAAAAAGCTCTACAGTGACGGTCTGAATGACAATAGACAGTTGCTAAATGCTTCGAAAAACTGGTCATGACTCACATCAAAACAACCATCAACATCAACGAGGACCCTCATCAATATGCATACCGTGAGAACCGATCAACAGAGGATGCCATCTCCTCTGTGGTCCACATTGCGCTCAACCACCTGGAGCAGAAAAACTCTTACGTCCGTATTCTCTTTGTGGACTTCACATCCGCCTTCAACACCATGATCCCCCAAACCCTGATGGACAAACTATCCACACTAGGACTAAGCCCTTCCATTTGCAACTGGGTACTAGACTTCTTAACAAACAGACCAGTTATACCCCTTTTCCATTAGTACCGGTACGGGCTGGTACAGCATGGCTCTACTCTACTCGGTACGGTACAGGTTGTGTTTCCATTATGCTTTCAGTACCGGTTCCAGTGGGCGGGGTTCAAATTGACGTCACCACCTCTCACCAGCTGGTGGCTCTGAGACGCAGAAACTGTTTTCAGTACAGGTTGAGAATTCATGTTATTTTGAAGTTGTGTGTATGTATGTATGCATGTATGTGTGTATGT
>NC_056498.1:3895754-3896080 GCF_014905685.2 Nematolebias whitei
AAACAGCCACTGGCCAAAAGGATGGCCCAGCACAGAAGATCAACATCATCAGGCCAGGACTCTGCGGTCTACACTCATCTCCAGGCCAGCGGTCACTCTTTCAGGGATGAAGATGTTCACATCCTGGACAGAGAGGAACGATGGTTTGAGAGAGGAGTAAAGGAGGCCATCTTTGTGAAAAGAAATCGTCCATCATTAAACAGGGGTGGAGGCCTCCGGGTTCAACTGTCCCCCTCTTACAATGCTGTGATTGCTAGTATCACTCAGCCCTCTGTGAACAGTAAACAGCCATCAGGTGCTAATGATCCATTGTTAGGCTGATGGTC
>NC_056498.1:3896180-3905950 GCF_014905685.2 Nematolebias whitei
CCAAAAGGATGGACCAGCACAGAAGATCAACATCATCAGGTCAGGACTCTGTGGTCTACACTCATCTCCAGGCCAGCGGTCACTCTTTCAGGGATGAAGATGTTCACATCCTGGACAGAGAGGAACAATGGTTTGAGAGAGGAGTAAAGGAGGCCATCTTTGTGAAAGGAAATCGTCCATCATTAAACAGGGGCGGAGGCCTCCATGTTCAACTGTCCCCCTCTTACAATGCTGTTATTGCTAGTATCACTCAGCCTCCTGTGAATAGTAAACAGCCATCAGTGTGCTAATGATCCATTGTTAGGCTGATGGTCCTTCTTGAGCATGTGATCAGCTGGTTTTGGTTGTCAGCAGCAAACTGGTTGATCCACTCTGAGAAGGTGCTATTTAAGAGACTGAGCTGAATACAGCACCTCAGACTGAGGAAGTCTCTCGGATGAAAGACGAAACGTTTCTACATTTTTTTGCTTTGTTTTGTTTTTTAATGTCCAGGGGACCAGATTGAACTTTTTTGGATGTTTAAAGAGGTTTTTCCCCTAATTAATGTCCACATTTTGGATCTGCTTAATTTGTCTTTAATGAGTGGTTACATACCACAGAGCTTTAAGGTTGCTGTCAAGTCTTTTTTCCAACCAGTGCTGATCCAACTTGAAAGATCCAGGAAGAAAGTAGACGTAGGCTCAACTCACTTCATCATCTTTATTACTTATTCGCAAAGATGGTTCTGCAGCAGTAGCAGCAGCACCAGTTGAATCAGAACCAGTAGAATCAATAGGTTGAAAACCTTGGGAAAAATGCAGATTAATAGTTTAGTTATAAATGTTTTTTTCAATTACTTAAATCATATAAATTCATAAATGTTTTTAACTGTGTAAATATATATCCATACGTAAACTAGGAAGTAACCATTTTAAAGCATTTAACCATTTATTATATTTATTAATTTCAATTTTTTTATATTTCTTATAAATTTTCCAATAAATGTTACTGTAATCTTTTATTTTTATCTCTTCTTTAAATTGTATCTTACCTATTTACAACAAATAATTACAATTATTTTTAGCCAACAAAAGATGTCTTTTCCTCAAAACTAATCACTATGAATTGTATGCAAGTAATTCAAGGATCAGAGAAACAAAAGTAATATTTGACTTGCATGATTCATTGCTAAGATTACAAAATAATATGCTTTAATCAAATTCATAATATAGAAAGACTAAATGTATAATCTAAATTAAAAAGAGTCTCAAAACAGCATTAGGTCAGCTCAACTCAAATCCCAACAGAGACTTACAATGGAACTAAACAAACACAGAGGGCCTATGTGCTAAAAACAAGCTCTGATTGCTCTAAAATAATCTCAAACTATTGTGTTGTTTACCACAAGTTTGCTTCTAGGCTCAAAAAAACTGTTTGACAGGTTTATTGAGGCTGCTATTCACCGGTGCGTGTCTACTCCCCTTCATGCACTGATTGTCACAAAGGACCACACCTGCATTAAGAACCTAACCAGAATCACAGAAGCTACAGAATAGTTAAGGCTAGAGCTCCCCCTCTGTCTAAACTATGTATTCTAAGAGAAACTAATGTTTGAACGAAAATGAGTTAAAATGAGGTGCAAATAAAAAGTCATTTGACACAACAGTTGCTGTAATTAAACCTTTACTTAAGAAGCCCGATCTTGATTTAGAAATTCTGGTCAATTATACACCTATATCTAATCTAACATACATCTCATTAATTCTTGAGAAAATACAAACCGGATTCCAAAAAAGTTGTAACACTGAACAAATTGCGAATAAAAACTGAATGCAATGATGTGGAGGTGCCAACAACTAATATTTTATTCAGAATAGAACATAAATCACAGATCAAAAGTTTAAACTGAGAGAATGTATCATTTTAAGGGAAAAATTTGTTGTTTCCAAATTTCATGGCGTCAACAAATCCCAAAAAAGTTGGGACAAGTCCATTTTTACCACTGTGTGGCATCCCCCCTTCTTCTTACAACACTCAACAGACGTCTGGGGACAGAGGAGACCAGTTTCTCAAGTTTAGAAATAGGAATGCTCTCCCATTCATGTCTAATACAGGCCTCTGTTCAATCATCTTGGGCCTTCTTTGTTGCACCTTCCTCTTTATGATGCGCCAAATGTTCTCTATAGGTGAAAGATCTGGACTGCAGGCTGGCCATTTCAGTACCCCGATCCTTCTCCTACGTAGCCATGATGTTGTGATTGCTGCAGAATGTGGTATGGCATTATCGTGTTGAAAAATGCAGGGTCTTCCCTGAAAGAGATGATGTCTAGATGGGAGCATATGTTGTTCTAGAACCTGAACATAGTTCTCTGCATTAATGGTGCCTTTCCAGACATGCAAGCTGCCCATGCCACAAGTGCTCATGCAACCCCATACCATCAGTGATGCAGGCGTCTGAACGGAGCGTTGATAACAACTTGGGCTATCCTTGTCCTCTCTGGTCCAGATGACATGGCGTCCCAGTGTTCCATAAAGAACTTCAAATCGTGACTCATCTGACCACAGAACAGTCTTCTATTTTGCCACACTCCATTTTAAATGACCCCTGGCACAGTGCAAACGTCTGAGCTTGCTTAGAAATGGCTTCCTCTTTGCACTGTAGAGTTTCAACTGGCAACGGCGGATGGCACGGTGGATTGTGTTCACTGACAATGTTTTCTGGAAGTATTCCTGAGCCCATTCTGTTATTTCCTTGACAGTGGCATTCCTGTTTGAGGTGCAGTGATGTTTAAGGGCCCGGAGATCACGAGCATCCAGTAGAATTTTTACGGCCTTGACCCTTACGCACAGTAGTTGTTCCAGATTTTCTGAATCTTTTGATGATGTTATACACGGTTGATGATGATAACTTAAAAGTCTTTGCTATTTTACGCTGGGTAACACCATTCTGGTATTGCTGCACTATCTTTCTGCACAACAATGGTGGAATTGGTGATCCTCTTACCATCTTGGCTTCTGAGAGACACTAACACTCTGAGAAGCTCTTTTTATACCCAATCATGTTGTCAATTGACCTAATTAGTGTTAATTGGTCTTCCAGCTGTTCGTTACATGCTCAATTTCCTTTTTCCAGCTACTTATTGCTACTTGTCCCAACTTTTTGGTGATTTGTTGACACTGTGAAATTTTGAACAAACATATTTTTCCTTTAAAATGTTACATTTACTCAGATTAAACTTTTGATCTGTCATCTATGTTATATTACGAATAAAATATTGACATTTGCCATCTCCACATCATTGCATTCAGTTTTTATTCACAATTTGTTTAGTGTCCCAACTTTTTTGGAATCCAGTTTGTAGTTGCAGGTCTGTTGCGTGAACATCTACAAAGAAATAATCTGTTTGAAGAGTTTCAGTCAGGGTTTAGAGCTCATCATAGCACAGAAACAGCACTAGTAAAAGTCACTAATGATATTCTCATGGCCTCAGACAATGGACTTGTGTCTATACTGGTCCTGTTAGACCTCAGTGCTGCTTTTGATACAGTTGATCACAATATTTTACTACAGATGCTTGAATATGATGTTGGGATTACAGGAACAGCTCTAAAATGGTTAAAATCATACTTATTTGATAGATTCAAGTTTGGAAATGTAAATAATAAATCTTCTTCTTACACCAAAGCTAGTCACGGAGTTCCTCAGGGTTCAGTGCTTGGACCAATACCCTTTACTTTATTATGCTTCCATTAGGTAAAGTTATTAAATAGCATGGGATAAATTTTCATTGTTATGCTGATGCACAATTATATTTGTCCATGAAACCTGATGAATCCATTCAGTTACTTAAGTTAAACTCATGGCTTAAAAACAAAAACTTGGATGAGCCTTACTTTTCTGCTTTTAAACTCAGACAAGACAGAAGTTGTGGTTTTTGGACCCGAGCATCTTAGGAATAAATTTTGCAGTCTTGCACTTTCTTGCATTAAATTGGCCTCCAGTCCTAAAGTTAAAAACCTTGGTGTTATTTTTGATCAGGATATGTCTTTTAACCTCCACATTAAAAATGTTACCAAAACCACTTTTCTCCACCTGTGTAATATCACTAAGTTTAGAAACATCTTGTCCAAAAATGATGCAGAAAAACTGGCCCATGCATTTATCATGTCTAGGATGGACTATTGCAATTGTTCTTTAAAGTCTTCAGCTGATCCAAAATGCTGCTGCCAGACTTTTAATGAAAGTTTAAAGGAGAGATAATTTTCTCCAGTTTTAGCTGCCCTCCATTGGCTCACTGTCAAATTCAGAATATAATTCAAAATTCAATGCAAGACTTGGTCTTGCAAGCCAGCAGCGGTCCTTGGGAGGACATCCACTCCCAGGACTGCCTAAAACCCACCGGCCGCCTTTCTGCTGAGCATCCCCTATGGTAACTGACCAAGAAACGGCAATCTCTGGTAGGAGATAAAATTTCCTTACATCCACTGAGACCACCTCAAATTAGTTTAAACCTTTTTAGTCCATTAATCTCAGATAAGTTTTATAAAACTTCTCTTTTAAATTTAGTCTAAATTTAGATTAACATTTCTTCTCAAAGTTCAAAAGCTATGCTATCTTGTTTTCCCTTCAATATTACCAGTCTTATTTACATATGCTATTGCTGTTATGATATACTTCTTTTCGAATAAACGTTACATGCATGGTGTCTAATGTAAACCAGTGTTTGCGTGTTTTAATATAAATAAGATTACAGCACAAAATAACTCATATACTTTAGATTTTTCATTTGGGAGACTCGATTTAATACCAAAGATTTCAATTCCCTAAAAAAGGGTGGTGCCCGTAATTTTAATAAATTATAAATCATAACTAATAACCCTATCCGCTAGACAACACTTATTTCCAAATATTAAGAGTGACAACTGGAGTATGCAGGTACCTAAATTCTGTGTAGAAGAGTGTAACTGCTCCCATAGTCTTTTCGTCTGGTACAGAATAAGGCCACACTCAAACTGATGTTTTCCCAGCTTTTAATTATTTCTTTGCCACACAGGACATCTTCTTTTGCCAGTAAACACCATGAAAAACTGTGTTAAATACACAATATAAACACAAGTGTTAACAAAATTGCATTTACAACAAAAATTAAACACATAAACAAACACAAAATATGTAAACAAACTGTGTGTGACTTCTGACCAAACATTTAGGAGGTGTTATTGTCCATACTGTCCATTTTTCCCACTTGGTTGTCTTCAACTGTCTTGTTTTCTCTCATGTCCATACACACATGCAGCTTATAAGTCTTAATTGGTCATACGCACTGAATGCTTGTCTAGGTGCAGTACCCAAATCCACCAACAGATGTCAGCGACAACAGAATTTAAATGATCTTTTCTGCGACAGCTACACTGCCACCAAAATTACAAAAGATTTGTATTCACCATGTATCAAACAAAATACAATCTGGTAATTTCCCATAAATTAACAAATTAACCATCAAATTAAGTTACAAATAAAATGATTGAATTACAATCTTAAGGATCACATATTTGTGTTTTGAGTTACCATTTGTACCCTTTTACAATAGTTTAGGACTCATTTTCAACCAATACCACTATCTAAACTGGTCTCAAGAAAAGCTGGTTTTAAACATTCACGTTTTTTGGTCCTTTTACACTAAACCATACTCGTTTTTACTTGTTTCAACTACCTTCGCCAATTTCCATTCATTTCTAGGAATATTGGCCTTTTCTACATTAATGGGCCCTGACCTGTCTCTGTTTGCAAGTCTTTTAATCCATGCTACAACATTAAGGGCCATATTCCAATCAGGAAATCTTGAGAACCTCTCAAGAAAGCTGTCTGATTTAAGGGAATTTGGTCTGGTGAACCAATTTGAGTCTTTCACTTCTGCCACCTTGAGACCCCTAGAAGAGTATCTTTCAAGATCTCTATGAACTGAATGTCCTCTTGAGATATGTCTTGTTCGTTGTGTCCAGAAAATCAGTTTCCAGTGCTTTGATCGCAGTAGCAGGTGTGATTGAAGGCAGCTCCTTTGCTGCAATACGATTGGAGGTTCTCGTTTCATTCTTCAAGCTTGTCCAGGGCTTAATGAGTCCCAAGATACTCCTGCATAAGTCTGTTTTGACTGCATAGGGATCATAATCATTTCCTGATATGACTTCTCTTGGTTTTAGAGCTCTTGCACAATCATAATCAATGAGGAGAGCAACAGGACAGTCCAAGAGATCTGGTATCTCATTTGCAAAACTACATAGGTGGGGCCACTTATTCGCTGTTCCTCGAGTTGGAATACTAGTTTTCTCCAGAGGAATGTACTCTTGTGAGTGGTACTGTCTTACTATTAGTCCATCCACCCTTTGACTAGGCATGATTGAACCTCTGTCAGTCATTGTTGTCAGTTTTAACCTAACTGGTTCTGTGTTTGCTTGCATTTTTTCATAGATGTCTTGGTCAATGAAAGTATTACTGCTCTGGGTGTCTAACAGAGCATAAACCAATGTCTCTGGTCTCTTTGTTGTTGCACATGAAAGCCAAACTGGAACGATCATTGAAGTGTGATCAATGTTGTCCACCTTCACACTACATGAAACAGTGGCTGCATTTTCTTCTTCCGTTGGCATTTCAGGCTCGTCTCTCTTTGGATGATCTTCATGGAGAGGAGAAGGGTGGTTTCTCCTACAAACATTGCATGTCACTCTTTGTCTACAGTTTTTTGAAAAATGACCAACTCTAAGGCAAGTGAAGCGCATGTTGTCTATAATATCCTGATGCATGCTCAATAATGTCTATAATGAACTGTTTTTTTTACTTCAAGTGGCATTGTTATGAACTTTTCACATTTACAGATGAAATGATGCTGCTTGCAGCAGATACATTCAATTTGCCTTTTGTTCTGAGTTGAGGACATATTGGAGTTGGGATTTTTGTTGCTCTGCCTAGTATCTGTAGCCTTTGGACACATTCACTGATTTTACCAGGACACTGGCTTTAATACATCTTTGTTCTTTCTCGGGCCTTTCAAATGTGTTCTTTAAAGCAAATAATTAAGAAACTGGATTGCATGATATACATGCCTCTTTTGCCACAAACTGCAAAACCTAGATATGCCTTTCCTTCATCCAATGTTTTAGTGACATAACGGTTCCAGTGGGTTGTTGCCCAATCAGGAAGTTTCAGCAATATTTTCTGATTTTCCTCACAATCATCTAAAACTTTGAGGCCATCTACATGGGGCATAGCATTTTCACAGGCAATAAGGAAATCACTAAACTCCCTTAATTTTAGTGACTCTTTTGGTCCAATCTTAGGCCAACTGCTTAGTTTTTTCTGAAAGGCTCTTTGAGCAACAAATTCATTCATTCAAGCTTTATTTAGACAGGTAAATCCCATTGAGCCTTGAGGACTCATTTACAAGAGAGACCTGATTTCAACAAAGATTTATGACAACAATGGACAACAGTGACAACAACAGACAGTTATAAAAAGGCATACAGATTATTTATTTATTTTTACAAATAAGATGGCAAAAAAAAGTAACAAAAACAGCTAGATTATAAGGCGAATGTAGAAAACTAAAAACAGGAACATGTCTGCATTGGTCCTTGCCAGGAGTCCAACAGATTCTTAAAGCCACTGGTCAGTTTAAGATTAAAATCAGACACCACTCTGAGCAGCAGGACCACACTTTCCACAGAGCAACTGTGTCAACTCTTGAAACTGTGCCTGCAGTCAACCTACTTCACATATGGGGAGCAATATTATAGGCAGAAACATGGGTGTGCTATGGGGTCTCCAGTTTCTCCGATTGTTGCCAACCTGTACATGGAGGAGGTAGAAAAGAGAGCCTTGACGTCCTTTTCAGGGACACCACTAAGTCATTGGTTCAGGTATGTTGACAACACCTGGGTTAAAATTAAATCTCAGGAAGCCCAACATTTTACTGACCACATCAACTCTGTGGATAAATACATCAAGTTCACACGAGAAGATGTAAAAAATGGCAAGATGGCTTTCTTGGACTGTGAGGTCTCAGTCTCTGATAGAGGACATTTGCAAACTGAGGTGTACCGCAAACCCACCCACACAGACCAGTATTTGCAGTTTGACTCCCATCACCCTTTGGAGCACAAGTTAGGAGTCATCAGGACTCTGTACCACAGAGCAGACAGCGTCCCCTCTAACTCAGGAGCCAGACAGAAGGAGAAATCCCACACAAGACAGGCTCAAGAGCAATGTGGATATCCTAACTGGGCCTTCCTGAAAGCAGAGAAGAAACCCAAACAGGCTTCCAGTCAGCCATCAGGTGAAAAGGAGGAACCCAGACCAGTGGTCATTCCATATGTTGCGGGAGTATCAGAGAAACTGAGATGTTTATTTTCTAAACACAACGTCTCAGTGGCTTTTAAACCCCAAAATACATTATAGCAAAGACTGATTTATCCCAAAGATCCAGTCCCCCGGCACAAACAGAGTAATGTTGTGTATGCTGTTCAGTGTCAGGAGGGCTGTGATCAGTCTTACATCGGGGAAACTAAACAGCCACTGGCCAAAAGGATGGCCCAGCACAGAAGAGCAACATCATCAGGCCAGGACTATACTCTATACTCATCTCCAGGCCAGCGGTCACTCTTTCAGGGATGAAGATGTTCACATCCTGGATAGAGAGGAACGATGGTTTGAGAGAGGAGTAAAGGAGACCATCTTAGTGAAAAGAAATCGTCCATCATTAAACAGGGGTGGAGGCCTACATGTTCAATTGTCCCCCTCTTACAATGCTGTTATTGCTAGTATCACTCAGCCTCCTGTGAAAAGTAAACAGCCATCAGTGTGCTAATGATCCATTGTTAGGCCAATGGTCCTTCTTGATCATGTGAGCAGCTGGTTTTGGTTGTCAGCAGCAAAACTGGTTGATCCACTCTGAGAAGGTGCTATTTATAAGACTGAGTTGAATACAGCACCTCAGACTGAGGAAGTCTTTCGGATGAAAAACGAAATGTTTCTACATTTTTTTGTTGTTTCACTTTGTTTTGTTTTTTGAATGTCCAGAGGACCAGATTTAACTTTTTTAGATTACAGTCAAGCTCCACTCCTAGAATTTTTTTACCACCTGGTTGGAGTGGGGGAGTGGAAAACCTAGACTGGGAGAGATGTTGCATGAATTACTGGAAGCACCAAATAAAATCCATTCAGTTTTATCATCATTATTTAGGTGGAGAAAATTCTGAGACAGCCAGTGCTTAATGCCGTTTAAGCAGCTGGCAATAGAGTTTAAACTGAGTGAGGAACTGGGAGTGACTGACAGATAAGATTTGTAGGTCATCTGCATACAGATTAAAAGACAGATTATGGCGTGCAATGGGTCCTAACGGTAGCATGTAAAGTGAGAAGAAAACCGGCCCCAGAATGGATCCTTGCGGTACGCCAGAGGTCAAAGCGATTGAAGAAGAGGGCAGATCACCTATCATAACAGAGAAAGTTATGTCTGTTAAATAGGACTTAAACCACTCGAGCACAACTCCCTGAAGGCCAACCTGCTGAGCCAAATGAGTGATTAGGACCTGATGGTTTACAGCAGGGTACCCCAAACTTTTTCCTGTGAGGGCCACATAACTTTTCCCTTCTCTGGTGGAGGGCCGGAGTCAGTTTGTAACAGAAAAAGTGTGACGATTGCAGGAGTGCCTAAACGTAAAAATTTATTGTTTTCCAGAAAGCACAATCAAATAACCCTCTCTGGGTTCTTCACAGAACAAAATTCAGGAAGTAA
>NC_056498.1:3905960-3914729 GCF_014905685.2 Nematolebias whitei
ACCCTCTCTGGGTTCTTCACAGAACAAAATTCAGGAAGTAAATAACATTATTTATGAAATAAACAATAACCAAATAACCCTCTCTGGGGTATTGACAGAGAGGGTTATTATGATTATATTTTTTATAGTCAGAATGACTCATTCAAGTCAGAAAAGTGAGCTTACCTTTGTATGTTCATCAGTGTGAACTGTGGGCCTGTATCTGGCTGGTGAGAAGTTGAATCTCAGGTTCCATTCTAGTCACTGCCAGTCTCAAACACTGATGCAGGTGTTCATCTGTCAATCTTGATCTCATTGGAGTTTTCAGCAGTTTCATGCGTGAAAAGGTTTGCTCGCAAATATATGTGCTGCCAAAAAGTGTGGACATCTTCCTTGCGTGTTTTCTGATGTTAGGGTACGTGTCGTTTGGGAGGGCGGCATAGAAGTCAATGAGACCGCTGGGCTTGAACGCGTCTTTCAGAACATCACAGTTCTGTAACTCGGCCAACTCAAACTGATAAGAAGGCTGGGCTTCGTCAATGTCGGCAACAAAGGGGTTCTGGAAAAGACGGATTTCTTTTGCATAAACATGTAGTTCACGGAATCGCGCACCGAACTCCGCCTTCAGCATTTCCAGTGCTTCCACACACTTTTCAGCTGGAAATGGGACCGCTGGGTTCTCTGCAGAGAGGTTTTGTATAGCAGGGAGATGGACGAAGCTGTGCTTTTTCACGTGTCCCAAAAGCAGCTCTAGTTTCACCTCAAATGCTTTTATGTGGGAATACATTTCGCAAATGAGTTTCCCCTGGCCTTGTAGCTGCAAGTTAAAGCTGTTCAGCATTTCTGTCATGTCTGTTAAAAATGCGAGGTGCCATTTCCATTCTGGGTCGATCAACTCTGGCACGGTTTTGTTTTGTGAATGAAGAAATGCGTTAATTTGAGGTAGCAGCTCGTAAAAACGCTTCAAAACTCTGCCCCGGCTCAACCATCGGACCTCTGTGTAGTACAGCACATCGCCGTGCGCAGATTCCAGTTCAGACAGGAATTCTTGGAACTGCCTGTGTTTAAGTCCCTTTGCTCTGATGAAGTTTATGCATGACACCACAACCTTCATGACAGAATCCCAAGCCAACACTTTGCAGCACAGTGCTTGCTGGTGAATTAGGCAGTGGACTTGTAGCGGGGCGGTGAGACCTCGTTCTTCCATCTCCCGGTTCATGCGTCCTATTAGACCCCGAGACATGCCCACCATATTAGGAGCCCCGTCAGTTGTGATGCTGGCCAGCTTTGACCAGTCCAGGTCCAACTCTTCCATGGTTTGGTACACTTTGCCGAAAATATCCTCCCTCGTCGTAGTCCCTTTGAGACTTTGGAGGGCTGCCAGCTCCTCGCAGATCTCAAAGTTTGCACTAACTCCACGAACAAAAATGAGCAGTTGCGCGGTGTCCTGCACGTCCGTGCTCTCATCCAGTGCTAATGAAAAAAATTCAAATTCTTTCGTCTTCTGCTGCAGCTGGGCATATACATTACCCCCGATTTCTTCAATCCGTTTGGTGATTGTACTCGCTGATAGACTCACAGCATTAAAGACATCTTTCTTCTCAGGACACACCTCCTCCGCGACAGCGTTCATGCATTTCTTGACAAACTCTCCATCAGTGAAAGGTTTACCGCTGCTTGCTATCAGTTGAGCAACCCAAAAGCTGGCCCGAACAGATGACTGGTTCAGCTGAGCTTGGTGTACAAATGTATTCTGCTGAGCTAACAGTCCACTTTTTAGCTTTGAGAGTTTGTCTGCTCACATTTGGCCTTGCAAGCTAGCATACGTGTCTTTGTGGCGGGATTCATAGCGTCGCCGCAGATTATATTCTTTGAATACTGCCACCGCCTCTTGACAGATGAGACAGACAGCCTTTTCTTTGCATTGAACAAAAAAATAATAGTTTGTCCACTGCAGGTTAAATGCCCTGCATTCTGAATCAATTTTTCTCTTACCTAATCTTTTCGCCATTATTCCGTTCTCTCTTTGCGAGGGGCGGGTTTAGATTTTTTTTCTGGGGGTTGCCAGATAGGGGCCACAGACCACAGAAGGGTGGAACAGAATGTTACGTTATATGCGTGTATGAAATAGTTATTAACTTATGTATTATAGTATTATATTACTTAATAATGAAAATAGTTCATAACTAAGAAACATTTTATTGCAAAAGTCCAACTTTATTATCAAATACAAATACACATATATGAAAAAAATTCTAAATGCTCTCTGGTATTGTTCAGGGGGCCGGACCAAATATGGTCGGGGGCCGGATCTGGCCCGCGGGCCGTAGTTTGGGGACCACTGGTTTACAGTATCAAAAGCTGCTGAGAGTTCCAACATCACCAGCAGAACAAGTTTTTTGTGCATCAAGGGACAAAAGAATATCATTCTGTACTTTGAGTAGCGCAGATTCAGTGCTATGACAGGGTCTGAAGCCAGATTGAAAATTTTCAAACAAGTTGTTGTGTTCTAAAAAAGATTGCAACTGAATGAAAACAACCTTTTCCAGAACTTTGGATAAAAATGATAAGTGTGAATATGGCCAAAAATTAGAAAAAGCTGTAGGATCTAAACCCAGTTTTTAAAGAAGAGGCCTGACCACAGCATGTTTGAAAACAGACGGGACATAACCTGAACTTAGACAGCTATTAATAAATGTCAGAAGACAAGGACCAATAACATCCAAGGACTGCTTGAACATCTTAGAGGGAATGATGTCCAGGGTACAGTTTGTAGGTTTCATTTGCTGAACCACCTTAACGAGGTGAGGTAGTGAGACCAGGTCGAACTGATCAAACACAGCAGAAGTTATTGAGGGAGCACATAACTGAACAGCATTATATGTACTGACAATGTTCTGCTTGAGAGTCTATTTTGTTCACAGAGTAATCAAGAAAACCATCACAGGTAGACTGTGTAGCAGTTTTCAGAACATTGATGGAGGGATTAATGACAGACTGAATGGTATTAAATAAAACCCTTGGCCGGTTACAACTGGTAAAAATTACATTGGAAAGATACTGTGATTTGGCCTGTTAATAGCTTTTTTATATTCATAAAGACAGTCTCTCAGTATGCCCTGAGACACATGAAGCCTGTCTTTCTGCCATCTGCGTTCTGCTTTCCTGCAGCGCTGTCTAAAAGCCCGAGTGAGACCATTAAGCCAGGGATCTGGTTTGATTTTTGTAGAAGTCTGTCTTAAAGGAGCGAAGGAGTCCAAGATCTTTGTAGAAGTGTACTGAAAGGAGGTGATAATTTCCTCTGGATGTAGAGATGAGTCCAGACTTTCAGCCGAGTATAAGTCAATGCTTCTAAACGCAACAGCAAACTGACTTGGAGTGGAGGGAGTGATGAAGCGGCAGAGACGTGCTGGAAGCATAGTCTTTACCGGGGGAGGAGTGGAAAATTCAAATATAATAGGAAAGTGGTCTGAAATACAAGTGTCCAAAATTTCTATAACAGATACACGAAGGCCATGAGAGATGATTAAGTCCAAAGTATGACCGTGACTGTGTGTGGACCCTGACACAGATTGTGTCAGGTTAAAAAAATCCAGAAGGCTTTGAATCTCAGCAGCGAGTTTGTTACAGGGACAGCAAACATGAACGTTAAAATCCCTACATAAAAGCAAACTGTCAAATTTGGGCAACTGTTAAGCTAACAGATCTGAGAATTCATTAATGAAGTCCTTATTATATTTTATAAAACACCACACAGCGAGGGGGGGGGGGGGTGCAGATTCCATCACAAACAGTTGAAGCTCAAAGCTGCTGTAGTTTTTAGGAGGCAGCGGGCAGCAGATGAGTTTATCACTGAACACAGCAGTGAGACCGCCCCCATGGCCAGACACACGCGGTGCACTCAGGTAGGAGTAGCCAGGTGGGAGGAGCTCAGAAAAGGCACTGTTGTCCCCTGGTTTCAGCCAGGTCTCAGTCATCAGAAATAAATCCAAACGATGAGTAGAGATCAGATCGTTTAGCATAAAGGTTTTATTTGAGAGCGATCGGGCATTAAACAGGGCTGCATGTGCTGGTACACAGCCAATTGTGTCATCAGCTGCTCGGGCAAGCGGGCAGAGGTTCTGTTGCACGCAGCCCCCCCTCCTGGTCCTCACAGAGCAACAAGGTGGAAACTGAAAGTTGACGCCAGGATTAACAGGAACGAGGCATCGATGACGATAAACCAGGGAACGATGAAGGTCCAAGATGCCAAATTCTGAAGGTAAGTCCTGCAGTAGAAGCCGATGATCAACCGTACTGTGAGAAGAGAGGTAGAATTTGAATTTGACAAGGATTCCCGCTCTCCTTCCACATCTTCTGCGGCGTTTGTTGAGTAGCATCATCCCGGTAGTGCGGCATAGATAGGCTGGCACAGACGCCAGGAAGGGCGGTGGGGTCTTAAAATGTCCAATTTTACCAAAAACCGGTGCATTGTTTAGCGAATCCTGGATCCTTAGCAAAGTTGAGCTGTCGTACACTAGAAGTGAGGATACATCGTGGATGAAGAGAAGGCAAAACACGAGTAACTTTAACAAACTCAGACTGCGTGCCATCAACAAAGGCACCATCTTGAAACAAGAAGATAATGGATGGATGGATGAAGGTTCTCCTTAGGAGTGACAAGGATGGATAAGAGTAGGAATGAGATCATCAAAGGTACAGCACAGGTTGAACAACTGGGAAATAAAGTTAGAGGCCAGACTGAGATGGTTTGGACATGTCCAGAGGAGGACAGTGGGTATATTGGTAGAAGGATGTTAGAAATGTAGCTGCCAGGACAAAGATAAACCGGAAGGCCAAAGAGAAGATAAGTGGATGCAGTTATAGAGGACATGGAGGTAGTTGGAGTGAGGATAGAAGATGCCGAGGACAGAGTGAGATGGAGGAGGATGACTCGCTGTGGCGAACCCTGAAGAGGGAAACGCCGAAAGGAGAAGAAGTAAACAGGCAGGCTGCTGTACCGTATCGGTAACATCACACTACAGTCTTAAATTATTTACCGTACTTTACGGTCTATAAGCTGCTACTTTTTTCACAGGCTTTGAATTCCACAGCTTATACAATGCTGCAGCCAATTTATGGATTTTTTTAGATGGGCTAACGAGCTTTCTGCTGCCAAGACATTTTGCTTCATTACATCTGGGCACTCACAGAGCTACCTGATACACATCTCTCTTGAGGGGTGGGTCCTTGTGACTTTATTTTATTTCATTTATTTTATTTTGTGACCAGCGAATCACCCCCCCCCCCTCTCCCCATTTAATTGGTTAGACTGTTAATTGTTTTGTAATTTCATTGGTCAGATTTTTGTTTAAACTTTATGTAAACAGGTAGTCTTATCAATACACGTCTCTTTTGGGGGAGTGGGTCCTTGTGACTCAACGAGACCACCTCATTTGTTCACTGTGGTTGACTTCTGGTCACATGGCCTCAGAGTGGGATTATGGGTACAACTTAAGCGTATGTTCATTGGTTATCATTTTGGTTAGGTGTTTGGCATTGCTTTTTTAGTGATTAGTCTGTTCTTTTTAGCCTAGTTTTTGTGTTCATTATGTGTTAGTTAGTGTTTGGCCATTTAGTAGAGTAACCATGGCTCTCATGAGGGAGGTAGAGGTCATGAAGACCAGTGGAGTTCACTATCAGTGTTGAACTGTAAAATAAAATCTATAAATCGCCATCTGGTGGTTGATTCTTGATCTACAATAAGAGCTGCACATTTCACTCAGTAGCTGTGTGCTGCTACTCAGTCAGAGTCAGAGTCAGAGTTTCTTTATTGTCGTTTGCACATGTGGTATGGTACATGTGGTGGAATGAGATTATGTACACAGTGTCCCCGTTACATCCAACAATAAAATGTAAAAGAAAAATAGTAATAAGATCTAAGATTTTAACTATGAAAAACAAACTAAAAATATGCTAAGCACTAATAGCATAAAAACAATATGCCGATACTCATGTTACAACGTTACAACGATTACAATACTCATTACAAAATGAACACACGCGACTTACACATAAGCGCGTCTTATATATGTACTTTTTTTAAATTTAAATTTAGTGTGCACGGCTTATATTCGGGTGTGCTCTATAGATGGAAAATTACAGTACTAAAATCATCATTTTACTGTTCACACAGTAGAATCCAAGTTGCCACATGAAATGCAACCTCTGCTGAAGCCTGGAACAAAGGTTTTCATCTAAGTCCAAGATCTACATGTAGATATCGGATAATAAGGAAGAAACTGGATTAATTAACACACTGAGGAACCATCATTCTTCTTTAATCATGCATCCGTGACTCATCACTTGTCTCCTGCAGTCATATGAAAGGTGGGGCAGGTCTCCAGTCCATCACAGGGATAGACAGAGACAAACATTCATACTCTAGTGAAAAACTACTGTAGATTAACTCAAATGTGGGGGCAGCTGTGGGTGGAGGCAGACAAAGAATAATGTATACAGCCTAAAATATAGTTTCACAACACACACAATAGTAAGTAGAACCTGACCGATATATATAGATATTTTAGGCCGATATAGGTATTTAGGGACATATCATATCGGTGATAACTGGCCCATTATGTGCTGATATAAACACTTCTAATTTTCACCCCTAAAATGCTGGAACCAATTGTAACTGTACAATGTATCCAACAGAGGGCAAATGCAGACTACTTTCAAGTCATGGTCATCATGCCACTAGACTCATACACAGCCGAAACAAGGAACAACTAAATACTGTGTAACATATTTTGCTTAACAGAGCATGGAAAGCTTACTGTAATTGCTCTGTAAAGTAAAAAAAAAAAAAAAAAAATCTACGATAAATTCTCTTCCAACAAACACCCTCTCAAGTTAGCAAGCTAACGTTGAGATAACCTAGCATAGGCTATTGCCTTGTAAAACTTTATCCAGAACAATAAATCTAACATAGTGGTAAATATAAATCAGTGTTACTAACGTTATCTTTGTCGTCTTCAGTAAAATGCATTTTTTGTCTGAAATCTTTACTTCTCTGCAAAAAAACAAAACAAAAAAAAACCTCTGCTTTGGTCATTACTAAGATAACATAAGATAGAACTTTACTGATCCCGCAGGAAATTATCATTAGACCATCATATGTGACTGACTGTTTAAACAATGAACAGGAAGGTCTTTGTTTCATTTATATTTTTGTAACACACTTGATAACTTTATGGTGAATAGAGGATAGAAAATATGAACGCATGTTAGAAAGAATGTTTTAAGACTTCCAAGTGTTAAAACGCAGCTGTTTTCTTACATTCTTGGGGGTGGGCAAAGCTCAAAAAATTTTCAGCCATTATATCAGTTATCGACAGTCACCTTTCCATCCCAATATCGGTATCGGCCATAGCCAAAATTTCCATATCGGTCAGGCTCTAATTGTAAGCTGTCATTTTTTCCTAACTATTTTTGTAAATATTAGCTGCACAGCTAGTTGGTCACAAACACCAAGGATTCAGGCAGACTACAGCTGAATATTTACAGATTTTCTCACTAATTTGAGTCTCCAACATTCAGAGATCAGTGAAATCCTTGCTGAAGAGAACAGACTGAGCTACAGCACTTTTGAGATGTTTTGGCAGAGCTCATTTTGGGGTGGTGGAAGTGGGGGCTATGCAAGTCTGGTACTCAGAGGTGAAAAGTTTTGTGGAGCTCTTCTCAGAGCCCTATAAAGAGAGAGTTGCGACACTCCCATAGAAAGACTGGAATGCGGAAGTCACGTGGGTCATGCAGCAGTAAAAAGTTTCAAACAGCAGCGGGTTCAGCATTGAACGTAGTTCATTCTCCATGTTTTTCCGGTAAGTTGATGGAAATGCGACACTTTTTTGCTATTGTGAAGCGTTATCTGACTGTTCTGTACCACAATTTATCAACATTAATACTTCGTGTCGCCAGTTTTAGTTAATGAAACATGTTAAATTACTAGTTGTGTTTTAACTGCAGCTGCTCTGCAACATGATGGTTTAAACGGGTCTATTTCTAATTCAACGTTTTAAAATATCCATTACTGCTTAAATTTTGAAAGGTGGTCTTTTTTAAATTTATGGTAATTCCAGTTACTGAACTCAACTAGAAAATTTTGGTCTTTTTTCCTGAGAGATTCATTCAACCTTTATTTAAACAGGTAAATCCCATTGAGCCTCGAGGACTCATTTACAAGAGAGACCTGATTTCAACAAAGAATGATGACAACATGACAACAAGATTGACGTAATTTAGTTAAAGTTATAGATCATTTGTCAAAGACTGCAGCATAAATTGTGACATTATCATTAAAGAAAAACGTGATTGTGGAGATGAGTCAAGTTTTTTCATGTTTTCCAGGTAAACCAGAGGAGAATGACTTCATGAACGGAATGTTGCATTCAAAGTATCACAAAGGTACAAGATCTCATTTTCTGTCTTCCAAATCAATAACAGCTGAATCAAGATGTTTGAATAAAATTACTTTAACACCATAACCTTCACAAAGTTGGTATTTACTGCAGGACTGTTAAATTACATTAGTTTTATATTATTAGTTTAGCGTATGGTAATCATGGGTCAAGTTGAGATGAGACTCTTTCAAGACAGAACAAGAAATAAGAATTATTACCAAGAATATATCAGCATCAATAAACTGTAGGACAGTAACCTGATGCATGCTCAATAATCCAGGTAGAAAAATCCAAAAAAGTTCAATCTGGTCCTCTGGACATTCAAAAAAAAACAAAAAACAAAACAAAG
>NC_056498.1:3915129-3926495 GCF_014905685.2 Nematolebias whitei
CCATGAACAAATGGTTGAACCTCCTTCAGTCTCACACGTCCTCACTGTGTCTCTGTGAACTGTCCTCTCTCTAAATGTGTCTGTAGAGTGACATTAGTTTATTTTCTTGCACATTTCTTTGACAGTTAAACATTTTGAGCCCTGATTGAAAATGTTTGTGCAGATTAAATTTACAGCTCTCACTTTGTGTTGTTGTGATGATGATGATGGTGCCCCTGCTGACTTGAGATGATTAATAAACAGTATAAATGTCAGTAAAAGTACTTTATTAAAGCTTGCTTTACATTTTACATATTTTATAATAAATTGTTTGGAAATTTATTTTTGCACAATTAACACTTATTTTGTCATCTGTTATGATTTTAACTAGAAACAGTTTCACTTAAATTAACATTTTAATCAATGAATTACAATTTTACAATAGTTGTCAGGCTACAATCAACTCAGTTATCAGGTACTTGGTTGCCATAAAAAATGACAAATACAACAATTATATTCAGTCTCTCTTGTAAATGAGTCCTCGTGGCTCAATGGGACGAACCTGTTTAAATAAAGGTTGAATTAATATCTTCTATAGAAATCAAGAATTCATCCAGATGTTCTAAGGTAAGCTGGAGCAGATCTGAACTGCTGCATGGAGGACAAGGTGGAGCATTCTCATGCAGAGAACATCAGAAATAGCTTTACAACAGGTGTTACTCTGATCTTTTTTTTAACGTGTGTAACGTTATAAAACACTGATATGGCTATATTGATCATTGTATTGCATATACATTTTTTTTTCTAACAAATATGTGTTTGCAGTCTCGTTTCCTTCTCAAATTTAATGATAAATGTATCAGCCGCTTCTAAAAATGCTTTGATAAAATGCATAGTCTGTGAAATAATCAATAATTTTGTTCGTTAATGCTCAGTAATTACTGAAAGACGTCCGGTAAAGTAAGAAAAGTCTATTTTTGTGTTGTGTTGCGCCAGCAGCCGCTCAAACTGACTGACAGCGATGAACTGTTTGGAACTATTGAGAGCTGCATGAACCACGTGACCGCGTATCGGCGAGTTCAAAGAGTGTCACAACTCTCTCTTTATAGGGCTCTGGCTCTTCTAGGTTGATATTAACCTTTACAGGGACATGAGGTCCTGAACTTCCAACAGAATGGCATCCTGCTCTGTCCTGAGCTGGTCTCGAATGTGAAGCCGACCCACCAGTTCCGAGCTTCTGTCTGAAAGGGGCACATGAAGAAAAAAAAGCTTAAAAGCACCTCACGGTTTAAAGAGCTGAACATCAGGAGTCCAATACAGCTTTACAAACATTACATTTGAAGTTATTTTTGATAGTAAAACTATAAATTTACTATAATTCCCTGTTTTACTATAGTCTTTTTCCAGATTACAGTGGGTGAAATTTAAACACTGAACAAAAAAAATAAACGCAACACTTTTGCTTTTGTGCCCATGTTTCATGAGCTGAACTCAAAGATCAAGACTTTATGTACACAACAGGTCTTTTTCTCTAAAATATTGTTCAAGTTTGTGTAAATCTGTGTTAGTGAGCACATCTTTACAAAGATAATCCATCCACCTCACAGGTGTGGCATATCAAGATGTTGATTAAACAGCATGATTATTGCACAGGTGTACCTTAGGCTGACCACAATAATAGGCCACTCTAAAATTAGCTGTTTTACTGTATTGAGGTGGCTTGGGAGGCAGGGGAGGGTGTCAGAAAATCAGTCAGTATCTGTTGTGACAACGATTTGCCTCCCACAGTGCAAGACATCTCCTTCATGGAGTTGCTCAGGTAGTTGATTGTGGAATATTGGCCAACTCCTCTTCAATGCCTGTGTGAAATTGCTGGATATGGTCAGGAACTGGAACATGCTGTTGTACACATGAATACAGAAGATACCAAACATGCGCAATGAGTGAGATGTCCGTGAGTACGCCGGTCATGCAAGAACTGGGATGTTTTCACACAATTTTGTGTGAAAGCAACGAAAAAACTTTCAGCAGTGGAAGATGTCAATTGCTCAACAGAGACGAGCAGCGGCATCACATTTGACAGCACCATGGGCCAGAGTGACCCCAAACAACAATGGCATGTGATAAGAAATGCTGCATCATGAATTTCTACATAAAAAATGGGCATAGCATGCAATAAAACAAGATCAACAATATGTCCAACATCTTGTGTAGGACCAGATACAAACTGTGCAAGATAAAAAAAGATTCAAAAAGGTCTACAAAGTCCTTAAATAGAGGCATGCCAGGACAACACAAGTGAACATTAAGATCACTAACAATAGGGATCCAATCATATTTAGACATAATTTCATTTAAAAAAATCAGATGTCGTTGATAAAATCCTTATTGTATCACCTTGTGAGATTGACCCAGCTCAAATAAACACAGATCAAAACTGAAGAACGAAGACAACAGTGATATATGTTTGCAGTTAAAGAACTCTTAAAGACAACCGCCACTCCTCCCCTGTGGCCCAAAGTCAGAGGGCTGTTAAGAAGCAACAGTACGTGAAAGCACTGGAATCACCTTAACTCAGCACCGTCTCCATTACGCAAAAAAAGACTAATCCCTGAGATAAGAAGTCCTTGAGGATAAATGTTTTGTCTGCTAGCAATTTAGTGTTGACCAGGCCAGCGGTCTCAGTGGTCGCAGGTTTCTGGAATCAGCTCCATGTTGATGCGTGCACATGGAGCAGGGATGGCAGACCTGGGCCGACAATGGGCATCAGCCAGGTGCCTACAGGGTTCCTCCAATGACGAGAAGTGAGAGGCTAGAGATCTGCTCCAAACTCAGTAAGAAGAGTCAGAGGAGCAAGCCTGGCCTTGGGGTTAACCAGGAAACCACTACGTCTCTTGCAGTGGCGGTGATGTTTACTCTGCAAAAGGTAGAGCTTGGCACGCCAAAGAGATGGAAGAATCTCAGCAGGAAAGGAAGAAGTGATCTCGATTTATCACACTGAAACATTGTGAGAACATCCAGTAAAATCTGAAAACCCAGCAATGTATGTCGATCTTATACAATAGTTGATTTCCTGGTTAAAAGCAGCACACAAATGACAATCACACACAGAGCTCATACAGACAGGTGACAGGCCACATACACTGGCAGGCACCATTTTATCATGTCTTCAATGTATGTGTAACATACCTGTAACATACTTAACTTATAAGCAACACGTCAACATATGCTGAAAACTTTAAGCATGTAGTTCCTGGGCAGTGTCAATGAGCAGCAGCTGTGGAAGATCTCCCTAATGAGCTCCAGGGGTATAAAGGACAGCAGGAGAACCTCCTTCCTTGCTGGAGCATTGCATAACTCTCCATAATTGCTTGCGGCCAAACCTTGCTTTTTCCTCGTGCTCTTAGTACCTGGCTCCTGAAGTCTCCTACCCTGGGTCCCTTGTCAATCTTCTCATGCCTGCAAAGAAAGCTTACTCACCCTCAGCTGCTCAGCTGCCATTCCACCACCAGCCCATCTACCTCTGCCTAGAACTAGAGTTGCATTTGGGCCCAAAAAAATCTGATCTGACCCAGCCCCAGCCCACAGTCATAATTTCCGAACCCCACCTGACCTGATGAATTAACAGTAATTACAGGTCAGAACCCTGACCCCCCCCCCCCCCCCAACATTTTTAATTAGTTATTAACGGTCTGGGACGCGCAGCAGAATAAAAGGGGTAGAAGATTCATAGCTGAGGGGGTGTTTGTACTTTCATGGCTGTAAAAAAGCATTTAAACCCTGCTTCTGCCCGCATTCTGATTTATTCACAGACCCTGCTCTGACACGTCTGCTTTGAGATCTCACCTGTTCGGGTTGTCGGCCGTGTGCATCCGCTGAGTGCAGTGGCAGAATGAACGTTCATTTGGGTGATGGATCGCTTCCTGGCAGTATAGTCCCATCTGAACCCTAACTGAACTTTTTACCTCTTTCAGGGGTGGTCAGCTCGTGCTGAAATGGCTGCATGCAGCTGGTGAAAGAATGGCAGGCCATGTTATCATATAATTTGATCGCGGCTGATCCTGACCTAATTAAAAGCCCGACACCGATCCACCCGCCCATTCAGCACATTATCATGGCCCGGTCCGCCCCGAATTTGGGTCGGGTGGGGCCGGGCTTAGGGCTCGGTTTAGAAATGACTGCGCTACCTGGAACTGCTTACCCTCTTCTCCATGTGTTGAGATCTCCGCTATCCAGTAAAAGTTCCCTAACCTGAGAATCACCCAACATTCTTCTATTATCCTGGACTCACCTAATTTCAACCCTTCTCAGGTGTTTCAGGCTTCCTTGTAAATAAGACCATTATATTTAAATTCACTATTAATAAATTACTGTAAAGCATATTTGGGTTGAGCCTGCTTTCCCTCACTCTGATTCTCATTTGAGTGTGACCCCCTAATCGTGACAGTGCAGACACAAGTTTATAGGCTGGCCATCATATATCAGCATGCTGATAACGTTTCAAAACCTACACATATGTGATTTACACCAGCGATTACTTATTACTAGCTTATTATATACTTTTGACTACGGTACTTACTAGCAGTTAGTTTTTCTTTTAGCAGCTCCCTTTTCTCAGGTGGCTATAGCAAGTGAAACTGCATGAAAATTTTGGCAATTACTGGTATTTTATATTGGATGCCCTTTGTGATGCAAATTGGGCTTAAAACTTTCAGCTTTGAGACAGTGCTGTCACAGTCCAAGTATGCTCCTCAGGTGTGTCCAATAATAGCCCTTACCTCATTACGCAGTTTCCCAGCATGCCATCTCAAGTGTCGCCATTAGGTCAAAATGTATAGAAACATTCGTACACCAGCTTGGAAGTTGGCGTGAGGCTGTCTACCTTTCCGTGGCCACTATGATACTGATACATTTGAACTTTTGCGTAAAAAAGTGGATGCCCCATTTTTGTGCATATATTTGTACACGAGGTTGCCAGAAACCAATAACATTTCCAGACTTTTCCAGAGTGTTTAGGAACCAAAGAATGTACATACATAGATCACGGACCAAAACCTATAAGTTGGATCTGAAATGGAACAAACTTCTGTGTTAGCTGGTTCCAGTAAAAGTTTTAAGTCTGGCCCTGTATTGTAAATGAACAAAACATCGCCCTTGTTAAAAATAAAAACACATCTTGTTTTAAATGTTTTATAATTGCTAACTGTTTTGGACTTCAGCATTTTTTTCATCTTTCTGCTGTTTGTATAAACGTTAACATTTAAACATGTATAACAGGAATTAGTTGTTTCATTCCTAAAAGAAGAGTCATGTGACACCATGATAATGTGAAGAGGAGAAGGCAGGGCTTAAAGCCATACATTGCTAGTGCTTAAAGATTGGTTTCAAAAATACAACAAGGAAGCTTCCGTAAAATGATCCCCGCTGGCTTCAAGTTACAACAAAAAGAGAAGGCAGGAACATTGGTCTACCACTTTGACACATTTATGGTAAATACCCTAGAACATAATACCTTGTATGTCCTTGCTGAGAGATGTACAGAGTTCATTCAACTCCTTCACAGGAAAACTCTGCAGGTCATGGAGCTCAAGATGTTTCCTTTGGACCGCAGGTTCTCTACCAGCTGCAGGCTGACAACATAAAACACATTTTACCCAACCATCATCTCCCTAAACTAATAATACCTTTTCTATTGTTGAATTTCATTAATCTACTTGCAGATCACATCTCAGGAATTATCACATAAAAGACTAAGCAAAAGATTATTTTATCTGAACATGTTGGTAAGAAGATAGACTTGAATTTCAGGTGACAGACTTGTTGGTCATACAATAGGTGTAAGTTAGATTTGGTCAGGGGATGGATTTGTTGGTCAGGGGGTGGACATGTCCTTGGATAGACTTGTTGGTCAGGGTGTGGACATGCTGGTCAGGGTGTGGACTTGTTAGTCAGGGGGTGAACATGTTATGGATAGACTTGTTAGTCAGGGGGTGGAAATGTCCTTGAATAGACTTGTTGGTCTGGGGGTGGACATGTCCTTGGATAGACTTGTTGGTCTGGGGGTAGACATGTCCTTGGATAGACTTGTTGGTCAGGGGGTGGACATGTACTTGGAAGGACCTTTTGGTCAGGGGTAAACTTATTGGTTAGGCAGTGGACATGTCCTTGAATAGACTTGTTGGTTGGGGTGGAAATGCCCTTGGATAGACTTGTTGATCAGAGGATGGACATGCCGCTGGATAGACTTGTTGGTCAGTAGGTGGACATGTCATTGAGTATACATGTTGGTCAGGGGGTAAATTTATTGGTCAGCGCATGGACAAGTGTAGACCCATCAGACTGAGGAACAGCTTCTACCCTGAGGCTGTTAGACTCATGAATCTGTAACCAGGATAATCACTGTGAAAAATCACAACATGTTGCTGCTGATCTATTTCATGCTGCTGTGTTCATTCGTACTCATCTGCTCACACAGATTCATGTTCGTGCTGCTTTTCGGCTATTGTTTTTATGCCATTAGTGCTTTGCGTATTTTTAGTTAACATTTTTCTTAGTTCATATCTTAGATCTTATTACTGATTTTCTTTTACATTTTATTGTTGGATGTAACTGGGACCCTGTGTACAAAATTTCGTTCTACCACATGTACTACATGTGGTGTGAATGACAACAGAAAAAACATTTTACCCGACCATTATCTCCATAAACTAAAAATATATTTTCTGTTGTTGAATTTCATTAATCTACTCACAAATCTCATCTCAGGAATCATCACATAGAAGAATAAGCAAAAAATAATTTTATCTGAACATGTTGGTAAGAAGATAGACTTGAAGTTCAGGCGATAGACTTTTTGGTCACGGGGGAAAGTGTCCTTGGATAGACTTGTTGGTCAAGTCAAGGGACAGACACGTAGTTACTTATTGCTTTCATTAACTGGCATTCACTGTGCCGACTGCTTTATTCTAGGTTCCTGCACCTATGTCATGTAGTTGGTTGAAGTTTATTTGGATCTATAGTCTTTCTGTTTTTACATTAGTCATTTTATCAAGCCCTTGCTTAAATTGTGCAGTTAATTTAAACTTAAGTAGCCAGTAATGACTGTTGTCAATGTGACACGAGCTCTGGTCAATGAACACAGTTCTGTTGTGCCAGGTCTCCTGTACTAGATTTTGATTTTCCAGGTGGCTCTTACATTTTATGTTTTACACAATTAACTGGCTTTATGTTTGGTTGTTATTCATTTTAAGTTTTGGTCAGATGTCATTAAATTTCATTCATTTAATATTCATGGAGGACCTGGAGGAACACACCTCCTCTGTTCTTGGCTTCATCTCCAAGTGTGCTGATGATGTCAGAGTTTCTTTATTGTCATTCGTACCACATGTGTTACATGTGGTGGAACGAGAATATGTACACAGGGTCCCAGTTACATCCAACAATAAAATGTAAAAGAAAAACAGTAATAAGATCTAAGATATGAAATAAGAAAAACATCAACTAAAAATATGCTAAGCACTAATAGCATAAAAACAATACGCTGAAGAGCAGCATGAACATGAGTCAGTGTGAGCAGATGAGCACAAATGAACACAGCAACATGAAACAGATCAGCAGCAATGTGATGTGTTTTCACAGTGACTATCCTGGTTAGAGATTCATGAGTCTAACAGCCTCAAGGTAGAAGCTGTTCCTCAGTCTGGTGGTTTTACACTTAATGCTCTTTAACCTCCTTCCTGAGGGGAGTGGGACAAAAAGTTTGTTTGCTGGGTGAGCGGGGTCCTTCATGATGCAGGTGGTCTGATGATCTCAAGGCCCGAGAAGGCGCATAAGGATGAAGAAGATCGGAGAGGTATGAGGGTGCAAGGCCATTAACACACAAATGTCAGCAGAAGAATCTTAAAATCAACTCTGACACGCACAGGAAACCAGTGAAGGGAGGACAGAACTGGAGTAATGTGTTCAAACCTGCGAGTTCCGGTTAGTAGCCGAGCTGCAGCATTTTGGACAAGCTGGAGACATGAGAGAGAGACCTGACTGACCCCAGCATAAAGCGAGTTACAGTAGTCCAGCCGGGTTGTGATAAATGCATGGACTAATTTTTCAAGGTCGGATCTGGACAGCACAGACTTGAGTTTAGCTATCTGCCTTAGCTGAAAGAAGCTTTTTTGAAGAACAGAATTTATCTGCTTATTAAACTTAAAGTCCGAGTCTAAAACTATCCCGAGATTGGTAACAGACTGTTTTAGATATGGCTGAAGGGAGTCCAGGTTTGCAAGATCAGTGACAGTGGCAGAGCTAGGGTTAAACACAATGACCTCAGTCTTCTGATCATTAAAACTCAAAAAGTTTGCAGCCATCCAAGTCTTGATGTCATCTAGACATTTTAACAATGGGCGAATGGAGGAGGAACTGTTAGGTGTTAACGGCAGATAAATCTGAGAGTCATCAGCTTAACAATGAAATGAAAGACCATGTTTCCTCAGGATAGACCCTAAGGGGAGGAGATACGATGAAAACAGAAGGGGTCCAAGAATGGAGCCTTGCGAGACACCGCAGAAAAGAGGCACTGAAGTAGATAGAGTGTTAGCAAAATTAACACAGAAACTCCTGTCGCTCAGGTATGAATGGAACCATTTTAACGCTGCACCAGTAATCCCAACCCAGTGTTCTAGCTGGGATAAAAGGATACTGTGGTCCACAGTATCAAATGCAGCAGTAAGGTCAAGGAGTACCAGGACTACAGACCGACCAGCGTCATTTCCCAGAAGAATGTCGTTGCAGTCCCTAACTAAGGCTGTTTCGGTGCTGTGTAGTTTCTTAAAGCCAGACTAAAAGATCTCAAGAATAGAATTTCCACTCAAGAACTCGTTTAATTGAGTGAAAACTATTTTCTCCAGGATCTTAAAAAGAAAGGGAAGTTTGGAGATGGGTCTGAAGTTTAAGCAGGTTGAAGGGTCAAGTCTGGGTTTTTTTTATTAAAGGAGTTATCACTGCATGTTTAAAAGCATCAGGAACTACACCTGTAGCCATACTGCTGTTTAGAATGTCAAGAACAGAGGGTCCAATGGAGGGTAGGACTTGTTTAAAAAATGATGCAGGGATGGGGTCAGTAGGGGAACCTGAGGGTTTCATATGACCAATGACATTATTTAGAAACGAGAGGGAAATGGGTTCAAACTGGTTAAAGACTGATGTGGAGGGGACAAAGACAGAGGGGTCAGCTGTGGTGTGAAGAATCAGTGACCTGATTGACTCAAGCTTTTTAACAAAAAAACTGGCAAAGTCATCATACGTAACTGCAGAGACCCCCTGTTGGCAGACTGAGGCACGGTTAAAATGGAGTTAATGGTGTTGAAAAGAACACGGGGATTGTGGCTGTTTGAGGCAATGATATGGGAGAAATATTAGTTTTTTTCTGATTTAACAGTGGCCTGGTACTCTTTGTAACATGATTTTAGCATGATAAAAGAAATGTGAAGTTTGTCCTTCCATTTACATTCGGCTTTCCTCCATTGACGTTTGGCTGCGCGAGTGATCTCATTCATCCAAGGGCGTGGAGGGCGCTTTGGATGCCTAATTTTTAATGGGGCAACTAGGTCAAGCACCTTAGCACAGGTCTCTTGATGTACAGTGACTAGCTCATGGGTGTTCATGGAAGAGGATTCAGAGACTGAGAGAGAGTTTTTAGCAAAAGCAGAGGAAAAGAGCGCAGCAGTGGAAGGGTTAAATATTCCACAAGGCCTTGCTGGAGGGGTAGGGGGTTTGAACTCGTTGACAAAAGAAGTGTTGAAAGAAATGGGTTTGTGGTCGGAGTAAACTGTATCCCCAATTTCTAACTCAGAAACAGATAAACCATAGGTTAACATTAAATCCAGTGTGTGGCCATGCTGGTGAGTTGGTCCTGCAACATTTTGTTCAAAGTTCAGAGATTGGATCAGATCTAGAAAGTCCTGAGAGGTGTAGATGTCTGTGATGGTGGGGAGGCTGACTCCAACAGTCTTCTGTGCAACCTACACCACTCTCTGCAAAGCTTTTCTTTCTGCAGCTGTGCAGCCTCCATGCCACACATTGATGCTGGCACACAGGATGCTCTCCACTGCACACCTGTAGAAGGAGGTGAGGACTGTTCTTCCCAGACCAGCTTGCCTCAGCAGCCTGAGGAAGTAGTCTCTGATGAGCTTTCTTGATCAGGCTGGTGGTGTTGTTGCCCCAGCTGAGATTGTCATTCAGGATTCAGGTGCACACCCATGTACTTGTAGCTGGAGACCACTTCCACCACAGTTCCTCTAATGTTCGGGGGGGGGGGGGGGGTAGTTGTGTTTGTTCCTTCTGAAGTCCATGACCATCTCCTTTGTCTTCTTCACATTGATTTGTAGGTTATTCTCCTTGCACCAGATCTCCAGGTGTTCAATCTCCTGACTGTAGCTGGACTCATCATTGTTTGTGATGCATCCCACCACCGCTTTATCAGCTGCAAACTTTACAATGTGACAGCCTGGATGGGTAGGTGCACAATCATAGGTGAGCAGCGTGAACAGGAGAGGGCTCAGCACACATCCCTGAGGGGAGCCAGCGCTGAGGGTTATGGTGGAGGAGGAGTTGTGGATCCTCACTGACTGCGGTCTGTTTGTTAAGAAGTCTAGGACCCAGTTGCAAATGAAGGGGCTTAGTCCTAGTGTGAGTAGTTTGTCCATCAGGGTTTGGGGATCATGATATTGAAGGCAGACGTAAAGTCCACAAAGAGCATACAGATGTAGGAGTCCTTCTGCTCCAGGTGGGTGAGAGCAGTGTGGACCACAGGAGATAGCGTGCTCTGTTGATTGGTTCTCGCTGTATGTGTACTGGTGAGGGTCCTTGTTGATATTGATGGTTGTTTTGATGTGGGCCATGACCAGTTTTTTTAAGCATTTAGTGACTATCGGGGTGAAGGCTACTGGCTGGTAGTCATTCAGACCAGTCACTGTAGAGCTCTTTGGGACTGGGATGATGGTGGCAGTCTTCAGGCAGGTGGGAACTGTTGCCAGGGTAAGTGAGGAATTAAAGATATCTGCCAGCACCTTGCTGATCGGCACAGTCTTTCAGCACCTTCCCGGGGATGTTGACTGGGCCGGTTGCTTTGTGAGGGTTAATCCTCCTGAAAGTACTCGTCACTTTGGCTGAGGTCACGCTGCGATGCTCTTCATCTGGTGCGTCTGGTGAGTCTGGTGGTCTGTTGGAGTCTTCAAAGCGTGTGTATAACTTGTTGAGGGCAGCAGGCAGTGATGGGTCTCTAGGGCTTTGTTCACTCCTGCCTTTATAATCTGTTATACACTTAATGCCCCTCCACATGCTCCATGTAGCTGAGTGAAGCTGACACCCCACCCACTTCCAAAATTAAAGCAACT
>NC_056498.1:3926595-3934733 GCF_014905685.2 Nematolebias whitei
AGTTGCTTTAATTTTGGAAGTGGGTGGGGTGTCAGCTTCACTCAGCTGCTCCATGTGTCTTGTGAGGTGAATTGACCCTGGATCCTCTGTGCATAATGCATATTGCATGATATCATCACCACCAGGACAGTAACCTGTTATCTGAATCAGAAACCCTGGTTGAATGCTGAGGTGAGAGCTCTGCTGAAAACTAGGGATGCTGCGTTCAGGACAGGTGAGGCATCAGCACTGCGAGAGGCAAGGAAAAGACTTATTACAGGCATTGCAAGGGCCAAAGCCACATACACCCAGAAAATTCAGGGTCACTTCATCACCAATGACCCCCGGCGCATGTGGAAGGGCATCAAGTGCATTATGAACTACAACATTAGGGATGCACAATGCCCAAGGGACCCCTCATTGCCAGATGCACCCAATAAGTTTTATGCTCACTTTGAGGATCTTAACAACCCCCCACCCCCAGTACCATACTTAAACCACCACCCAGTGACACACCCCTCTGTGTGACCACAATAGATGTGAGGAAGACCCTCCACGGAATCAACCCCCGTAAGGCTGCAGGCCCTGACAACCTCCCAGGGCAGGTACTGAAGGACTGTGCATACCAGCTATCTGAGGTGTTGGCGGACATCTTCAACACCTCATTGTCAATGGCATTTGTCCCCAACTGCTTTAAGTCCTCCACGACTGTCCCTGTACCAAAGTGCTCCACAGTGACAGGCCTGAATGATTACTGACTTACAGCCTTAACATTGATAGTCATGAAGTGCTTCGAGAGGCTGGTCATCATGACCCATATCAAGGACTCCATCAACATCACTGTGGACTCACATCAGTATGCCTACAGAAGGAACTGCTCCACTGCTGATGCCATCTCATCAGTGGTCCACACAGGCCTCACCCACCTGGAGAACAGAAATTCTTACATCCATCTGCTCTTTCTGGATTTATCCTTGGCCTTCAACACCATCATCCCACAGACCCTGGTGCAGAAGCTCTCCTTTGTTGGACAGAGTCCCATACTGGGGAACTGGATTCGGGACTTCCTGACCAACAGAACTCAGCCTGTCAGGATCAACAACATCGTCTCCTTCTCCATCATCATCAGCACTGGCTTGCCCCAGAGCTGCATGGTGAGCTCCCTTCTGTTCACTCTGCTGTATGACTGCTTGGCTAGCCATCCCAGTTGCCATATAATGAAGTTTGCGGACGACACAGCCGTACTAGGACGCATCACGTACAATGTTGAGTCCAAATACAGAGAGGAGGTGGAACACCTGGTGCACTGGTGCAGAGACAATAATCTCTACATCAATGTGAAGAAGACCTAGGAGATGGTGGTGGATTTAAGAAGGAACAAGGATCCTCTTCATCCCCAACACATCGGAGGCACAGCTGTGGATGTAGTCTCCTACTGCAGGTGCTTGGGGGTGCATATATAACCAGATCTCTCTTGTAAATAAGTCCCCGAGGCTCAATGGGATTAACATGTCTAAATAAAGTTTGAATGAATGAATATATCCAGTGACTTCACCTGGAGAGCAAACACTTCCTGTCTGGTCAAGAAGGCCCACCATCGTCTCTACTTCCTCAGGAAGCTGAAGAGAGCTGGACTTGGGAGCGCTGTCCTGAGGAGCTTCTATCGCTGTGTGGTGGCGAGCTTTTTCTGCAACTGCATCACCGTGTGGCACGGCAGCTGCACTGCTGCTCAGAGGATGGCTCTGCAGAGGGTGGTTAAGGCTGCAAAGAAGACTGTGGGGATCAGCCTTCCCACCACCTTGGACCTCTACACTTCACGATGCAGGGGGAGGGCGCTCCGCATTATGAAGGACTCCACTCAACCTGCACACAGTCTGTTCCAGCCCTTCCCCTCAAGCAGGCGGCTGAGGAGCATTCAGAGCAAGACCTCCAGGCTCAGAAACAGTTTCTTCCCTGCAGTTGTCAGACTGCTAAACTTGAGCTGCACTCTGGTATAGGTATATAGGTCTGAGTGTCACAGTTCGATATGGTATGGTGCTGAAATGAACATTATTACAATGACTAAGGATTTAACCCCTGGAAGGTGCTTTAACTTTAAGACAATTAGAGAAAAATCAACCACCTTACCTAACTGCTTGTAAATACTATTTTTAAATTTGTTTTTCCACAAAATAAAAACAAAACAGTCTTTTAAAGCTATCAGTCTGAAATAAAATATTACATTTAAATTACTTTTTAAAAATAGTAACTCTTTAAGGCCTTTAGTAAATAAATAAATAAAACTCCAGATTTCAGTTCTTTTTTATATCAACAAAATATTAATTTTATGGCATTTAAAAAAAAAGCATTTTCACCCATTAATACACTCAAAAGGATCATTTGACATTTTTTTATTTACATTTTGAAAAACGGAATAATTTTATTCCTTCCTTAGATACATGTAGATAACTTTTACTAATTCAGTTCAATTCAGTTTATTTATATAGCACCAACTCACAACAAAGTTGTCTCAGGGCACTTTACAGAAACATTCACTTGCATAGAAAAGACGATTAGTAAAGTTCTCTACATAAGGAAGCAGCAGACATGTTGAATCCACTTCGTCGTAAACTCCCATCCTGCGCAAGCACAATGGCAACAGTGGAAGGGAAAAACTTCCTTTTAAAATATTAATAAAAAAAAGTAAAATTACGGTGAAGTCACAGGGACATTAAAAAAATAAAAATGTTGGAAAAAGTCGTCAGACAAAAAAAAAATCTTTTTTTTTTTAAATTGCAGAAAAGTAAAAAAAATAAATGAATAAAAACACTAACAATAATTGGCTGATTGTTCCTCATAAGACCTTCCAAGGGTTAAATATGCGGTGATATATTCACAATAAACTTGTAATATTTTGGGTCATATGGCTAACAGATAGATTTAAGGTCTCACAGGACTTCTGTGGTCTGTACTCAGTCTGTCTCGGAGGTTCCTCAGTGCGGTCCTGAAGCCTCTCGACTTTGGTTTGTCAGGTTTCACTGGATGCGGAGGGTTGTTCTGACCAAGACAAGGCCCTCTCTGTTGGGAAGACAGAATTTCAGCAACACATCAGCTTTGTCACAGGTTTACATCCTGAATGTAAAAAGTAGAAGGGATGTTACTGTTGTGTTATTTTGCTTCTTGTTGCACGAGCGTCTTCTCTTTACGTCCTCCTCTTCCTCTTCACCCTCACTTTCACTGTTGTTGATGAAGCAGAGCTGGAGATTCATCTGAGTCTGCAGGCTGGAAGAACAACAGGTCAGTTTTTAGCTCCTTTAAACTATAGGCTAGCTTCCTCCTGCACCTCTGTACAGCCCACATTGCAGGATAAGCTTGCTGGCTTGTGTAACCCGCAATTAGTCAAGGACTTTTATTTTTGTGGGCCCACTTCCTGTGTTGCCCCAAACTCTGCTAACTTATTTAAAGACCCGCCTCCAGCGCACAGTTCTGAACATCTTCACCTGTTTCCACTGTGATTGTGGCTTGCTGCTGGCATCTTCCACCCAAACTGGTCCAAATCTTTGAACTTACTGATTCGATTGCCTGGTGAGTTTGTTATGAGATAGCAGTATTGCTTTTATATGTGAAACTTCTGCTCAATTGCTCAGAGCATTGTTTTATTAGAATTGTTGGCGTTGGTTACCTGGGATGTCAACTGGATTCTGTCACAGCCGATTGTGGTTAAGTACGCCCCACTCTCTCTTGAAAAAGGTACCTTGTTGCTGATTTTGTGCGTGTTCTGGCACGTTTGTATTGATGCTGAAGAAAAGAAGTTTAAAATGAAATTGATCAGAACAGAATGCTGGTGAAGATTCTCAGTCATCCAGGACATGATGAATTCAAAAAAGCATTCAATACAAAAACAACTGGACTTTATTTGTAACAGAAGACGTTTCGCTCCTCATCCGAGGAGCTTTCTCAATTCAAAGAGCAGTGAGTAAGGGATTCAGGTTATAAGGCTAAGTGAGATAAGACACACACACATATGTAGATTGGCAGTTCACACCTAAACACCTTCACAGTAGGTCTTTGTTCATCTAATTCACAGACGAGGCCCCTCTGTTCCCATCAAGTGTGAAAATTTTAAAGTTGCATCATATGTTTTTGAAAGTGGAAATCTGAGGCCTCCTCCTCTGTTAAGAGACGGCTTTTCTCTTTTTACATAAATTGCTTCCTTCACCCCCCTCTCAAACCATCTGTGTTCTCAGTCCAAAAATGTGCACATTTTAGTCCTCAAAAGAGTGTCCCTTATCTGTGAGGTGGAGGTGAACAGTTGAATTTTGTCCAGAGGAGGTGGCTCTCCTGTGTTGAGCCATGAGTCTGTGAAGAGGCTGTTTAGTTTCTCCAATGTAGAGGTCTGGACAGTCCTCACTGCACTGGACCGCATACACTACACCACTCTGTTTGTGTATGGGTGTTTTGTCTTTAGGGTGGACCAACCTCTGTCTGAGAGTCCTGCTGGGTTTGAAATGTACTGGGATCTTGTGTTTGTTGAAGATCCTTCTGAATTTCTCTGATACGCCAGCAACATAAGGGATGACAGTGTTTTTCCATCTGTTGTTCTCCTTTTTCTGTTTATTAGTGTGTTTTGTAGATTTCCTCGCTGACTTGACAAAAGCCAAGTTAGGATATCCACATGTTTGGAGAGCTTCTTGAATGTGTTTCTGTTCCTTTTCCTTCCCTTCTGTCTTCGTGGGGACGCGTTCGGCCCAATGTTGTAAAGTTCTGATGACAGAGAGTTTGTGTTCCAGTGGATGGTGGGAGTCAAACAGAAGATACTGGTCTGTGTGGGTTGGTTTTCTATAAACTTCAATGTTGAGGCTGTCCTCTCTTTCCATCTGAACCAAACAGTCCAAAAAAGGCAGTTTGTTGTTGTTTGCATCCATACCATACCAATTTATTTATAGAGCACTTAAAACAGCAACAAGGCCAACCAAAGTGCTGTACAAGAGAAAACAAACATGGACAGCGGACAGGAAAACAAAATAAAAATACAGATACAAATAGCAGCAGAAGCTAACTAAAATGGCCAACAGTGTAGAGTACAGACAGGACCAAAACAAATCACACCGTGTTAAAGGCAAGAGAATAGAAGTGGGTCTTCAAGTGAGACTTAAAGACTGAGAGTGTGGGAGCCTGCCGGACACTCAGTGGCAACTCATTCCACAGTCGTGGACCTGCAACAGAGAAAGCCCTGTCACCTCTGAGCTTACGACGGGTTTCTGGGACTGAGAGAAGCATCTGGTCTGGTGACCTCAGAGAGCGCGGTGGGACATATGGCTGCAGAAGATCAGTGAGATAGGATGGA
Organism: Nematolebias whitei; assembly: GCF_014905685.2. Classification (NCBI taxonomy): domain Eukaryota; kingdom Metazoa; phylum Chordata; class Actinopteri; order Cyprinodontiformes; family Rivulidae; genus Nematolebias; species Nematolebias whitei. Next base: position 3,931,901 of record NC_056498.1, read on the forward strand.
GCGGAACTGTTCAGTGATTTAAAAACATACATGAGAATTTTGAATTGGATCCGAAGGTGAATGGGTAGCCAGTGCAGGGAGGCCAAAACTGGCGTGATGTGCTCTCTATAGCCTGTACCAGTTAAAAATCGGGCTGCAGCATTTTGGACCAGTTGAAGACGTGAAATGGAGGACTGACTGATTCCAAACAGAAGTGAATTGCAGTAATCAAGCCTAGATGTTAAAAAGGCGTGGATCACTGTCTCAAGGTTCTTTTTGGAGAGTATAGGCTTAAGCTTAGACAGCCGTCTCAGCTGAAAAAAACAGGATTTGACCATCATGTTTACGTGACTGTTGAGTTTTAAGGACGGGTCCATTATCACCCCCAGATTAGTGACCTTTTGTTTCTCTAGTGAGGCTAGAGAGAAAAGGTCAATGTCATGGTTCATGAGTGAGCCACTGGGATGGAACAGCATGACTTCAGACTTCTTCTCATTGAAGCTTAAGAAGTTTAAAGCCGTCCAGTCCCGGATGTCAGCCAGGCAGTCAAGAAGAGGCTGAATAGAGCGTGTGCATCAGGGGGAAGTAAATTTAGCAATCATAGGCGTAAAAGTGAAAGGGTATGTTGTGTTTGCGGAAAATAGCACCTAGTGGCAGCAGGTATAAAGAAAAGAGAAGGGGACCGAGGATGGACCCCTGCGGTACCCCCCACTGGAGTGCTGTCGATGCCGAACTAAAATCTTTGATATTGACACAGAAGGTTCTGTCAGAGAGGTAGGACCCAAACCATTTAAGGGCTGACCCTGTGATGCCCACCCACTGCTCCAGTCTAGAAATGAGGATCTTGTGATCGATGGTGTCAAAAGCAGATGTAAGGTCCAATAGGACAAGCAGCACAGAATCACCTGCGTCTGTGGATATGAAAATGTGATTAAAAACCTTCAGTAGAGCAGTTTCAGTGCTATGGAGAGATTTGAAGCCAGATTGGAATAACTCTAGGATAGCGTGATCCCCCAAAAACTGTTTCAACTGAGACTCAACAATTTTTTCCAGTAGTTTAGAGGTGAATGGGAGTCTGGAGACAGGCCGGAAGTTGGACATGACTGAGGGGTCAAGGTTAGGTTTTTTTCAGGAGGGGCTGGACAGCAGCATGTTTAAAAGTCTTTGGCACCACACCTGAGGATAAACTGCTATTCAGAATAGCGAGAATAAAAGGACCCAGGGTAGGAAAAACTTCCTTTAGTAGTCGAGGGGGGACCACATCAAAGGGGGAACCAGATGGATTCATGCTGCACATTACCTGCTCCAGAGAAGACAAAGAGATGGGCTCAAAGTGGTCAAACACAGCCACACACTGAGATGGGATGGACAGATCATGAGCTGGTGGAGAAATGAGTGCCCAGGTGTTTGCCACTTTTTCTAAAAAGAAATGGAGGAAGTTTTCACACAGCTCAGTTGAGGCTTCCAGAGGTGAAGGCTCACTGAGGTGTAGAACTGAGTTCAGGGTGGAGAAAAGAACTCGGGGGTTGTGGGAGTTGGAGACAATTAAATCAGAGAAGAATTTACATTTGGCAGCTTTAACGGTTTTCTGATAGTGACGCCAACTCTCCCTTAACATTTGAAAAGAAACCTGCAGCCTGTCCTTCCTCCACCTTCGTTCAGCTCTGCGACACTGCTGCCTAACGGCTCGAGTGACGTCATTCAGCCAAGGCTCTGATCTAAGTTTCGTTTTCCTGGTTTTAAGGGGAGCAACACGGTCCAGAACATTTAAACAGGCAGAGTTGAACTGAGAGGTTAGCTCCTCAGTGGTAGGAGACACCGAGAGCTGTTCGATCCTCTCAGAGTTAAAACCTTCATTAAAATGAGCAGCAGTGAAATGGTTAATGAAACGCGTAGTACGTGCAGGAACGCACGTCTTAGCCGTAGGACAAGGGGGGGTGAAGTCAAACAATACAGGCATGTGATCTGAAAAAACATTGCCACCGATTTTCAAATTAGAAACAGAGATATCGCGTGTTAAAACGAGGTCCAGCGTGTGACCGTGTTCTTGGGTGGGACCGTTTACCTGCTGAGTTAAATTAAAAGAGTCCAATAAATCCAGAAAGTCCTTCACCAAGGGCTTCTCCTGACAACACACATGCAAATTACCACCAAGGCGCTGGACTCACCATCAGAAATCCAAGATTCCGTGACGAACAGAAAATCCAACTCCTCATCTTTAAAAAGTCATTGATGATAAATGTCTTGTTGGAAACAGACCTTGCATTGATTAAACACATCCTGATAGGGTCCAACGCAGACACAGCCGTGGATGGAGAAGAGCGGGGCAGCGGGCGCAGGTTATGAAGAACAGCTCCTCCAGGTCTGCTGGTGAGGTGCACAGGTAAAAAACTCCAGGTGTTTACATGGACTGAGCGCGCGGGCAGCTGGCCAGCAGCTGGGCCCCGGGAGCACCACGGGTCAGAGAGGAGATGATCAGATCCAGAGCGAGTCCTGATAAAATAATCCACACTTTGCCTCAGTTTCACCAAAATCCCTGCACGCTTCCCACGACGTCTGCAACGTTTCCTCCATGGAGAAAGGCCAGGGTCACGCAGAAGGAACGCAGGAATCTCAGACAGGACCGGTGGAGAAGAGTGCTGGCCGCTGTACAAAAAGTCCGCAGGCATTCCAGCAAATGTACGGAGCTCCAAAAGTGCCTGACGATCATACTGAAAATATGACTCGGCACACTGCACCAACCATATATACATATACATATATATATACATACATATATACATATACATATATATATACATACATATATACATATACATACATACATACATATATACATATACATACATATATA
>NC_056498.1:3935072-3936687 GCF_014905685.2 Nematolebias whitei
TATGTATGTATGTATATATATGTATGCATGTATATATATGTATGCATGTATATACAGTGAGGAAAATAAGTATTTGAACACCCTGCGACTTTGCAAGTTCTACAACTTAGACATCATGGAGGGGTCTGAAATTTTCATCTTGGCTGCATGTCCACTGTGAGAGATATAGTATATAAAAAAAAAATCTAGCAATCACAATGTATGACTTTTTAATAATTTATTTGTGTGTTACTGCTGCAAATAAGTATTTGAACACCTGCCAATCAGCAACAATTCTATCCCTTAAAGACCTGTTAGTCCACCTCTAAAAAGTCCACCTCCACTCCACTTATTATTCTAAATTAGAAGCACCTGTTTGAGGTTGGTAGCTGCATAGACACCTGTCCACGCCACATAATCATAAAGACTCCAACTACTAACATGGCTAAGACCAAAGAGCTGTCCAAAGACACCAGAGATAAAATTGTAGACTTCCACAAGACTGCAAATGGCTGTGAGGCAATTGCCAAGCAGTTTGGTGAAAAAAGATCAACTGTTGGAACAATTATTAGAACATGGAAGAAGCTAAACATGAATGTCAGTCTCCCTCGGACTGGGGCTCCATGCAAGATCTCATCTCGTAGCGTATCAATGATCCTAAGAAAGGTGAGGAATCAACCCAGAACTACACAGGAGGAGCTGGTCAATGACCTGAAGAGAGTTGGCACCACTGTTTCCAAGGTTACTGTGGGTAATACACTAAGACGTCATAGTATAAAATCATACATGGCACGGAAGGTTCCCCTGCTTAAATCAGCACACGTCCAGGCCCATCTTAGGTTTGCCCATGACCATTTGGATCATCCAGAGGAGTCATGGGAGAAAGTTATGTGGTCAGATGAGACCAAAATAGAACTTTTTGGTCTTAATTCCACTCGCCATGTTTGGAGGATGAAGAATGATGAGTACCATCCCAAAAACACCATCCCTACTGTGAAGCATGGGGGTGGAAGCATCATGCTTTGGGGGGTGTTTTTCTGCACATGGGACAGGACGACTATACTGTATTAAGGAGAGGATGACCGGGGCCATGTATTGCGAGATTTTGGGGAACAACCTCCTTCCCTCAGTTAGAGCATTGAAGATGGGTTGTGGCTGGGTCTTCAACATGACAATGACCTGAAGCACACAGCCAGAAGAACCAAGGAGTGGCTCTGTAAGAAGCACATCAAGGTTCTGGAGTGGCCTAGCCGGTCTCCAGTCCTAAGCCCTATAAAAAATCTTTTTGGAGGGAGCTCAAACTCCTTGTTTCTCAGCGACAGCCCAGAAACCTGGCTGATCTAGAGAAGATCTGTGTGGAAGAATGGGCCAAAATCCTGCTGCAGTGTGTGCACACCTGGTGAAAAACTACAGGAAACGTTTGACCTCTGTAACTGCAAAAACAAAGGCTACTGTACCAAATATTAACATTGATTATCACAGGTGTTCAAATACTTATTTGCAGCAGTAACACACAAATTAATTATTTAAAAAAAAATCATACATTGTGATTTCTGAATTTTATTTTATTCTTTTTAGATTATGTCTCTCACAGTGGACATGCACCTAAGATGAAAATTTCAGACCCCTCCATGAT
>NC_056498.1:3936787-3937864 GCF_014905685.2 Nematolebias whitei
ATATATATATATACATATATACACAAATATATATATACATATATACAAATATATATATATACATATATACAAATATATATATATACATATATACACAAATATATATATATACATATATACAAATATATATATATATATACATATATACAAATATATATATATATATACATATATACAAATATATATATATATATATATATACAAATATATATATATATATACATATATACAAATAATATATATACATATATACAAATAATATACATACATATATACAAATATATACATACATATATACAAATATATACATACATATATACAAATATATACATACATATATAATAATAATAATAATAATGTCATCACAACGTCAGCACTGTATGTTTCCATACAATGGCGAAATTAGTCTCTGCATTTAACCCATCCACCACCAGGTGGTGCAGTGGGCAGCTATTGAAAGCGCCCGAGGGGCATTTTGGGGGTGAGGCATGCTGCCCAGAGACGCCACGTGATGTGCAGTGACTGGGGATCGAACCTGGGACTTTCGGGTCCCAAGCCGGCTGCCCTGCCTCTACACCATCTCGGCCCCCATAAATATATACAAATATATATACATACATATATACATACATATATATACATATATATACACAAATATATACATACATATATATATATACACAAATATATACATACATATATATACAAATATATACACAAATATATACATACATATATATACACAAATATATATACATACATATATATACAAATATATATACATACATATACATACAAATATATATACATACATATACATACAAATATATACACATACATATAAATATATATACATACATATAAATACAAATATATATACATACATATACATACAAATATATATAAATACATATACATACAAATATATACATACATATACATACAAATATATACACATACATATAAATATATATACATACATATAAATACAAATATATATACATACATATACATACAAATATATATACATACATATACATACAAATATATATACATACATATACATACAAATATATA
>NC_056498.1:3937874-3938433 GCF_014905685.2 Nematolebias whitei
ACATATACATACAAATATATATACATACATATACATACAAATATATACATATATACATATACATACAAATATATACATATATACATATACATACAAATATATATACATATATATATATGGGAGTGGTGGCACAGAGGTTAGAGAGGTGGGCCTGTGATCCGAAGATTGCCAGGTCATGCCCCGGCCCCGACAACATCAAAATTGTGGGTGGGGTAGGAAAAACACCCACACTTGCCCCCACCCTCATTCGCCCCACTCTGGGCCCATGAGCAAGGCCCTTAACCCCCACCATGTCCTCCCTAAAACAGGTCTCTCTTGAAAATGAGTTCTCGTGGCTCAATGAGACTACCTGTATAAAGAAAGGCTAAATGAAAAAAAAAAAATAATACAAATATATATACATATATACATACATATATATACAAATATACATACATATATATATATACAAATATACATACATACATATATATACAAATGTATATACATATTTATATATATATATACATATTTATATATATATATATATACATATTTATATATATATATATATATATAT
>NC_056498.1:3938533-3941700 GCF_014905685.2 Nematolebias whitei
TATATATATACACACATTTTTGGGTTCCTTCTAGTGAGCGAACGCTGGTGCATCCTGGCTGCCGCTGCTCCTCGTGGTTTTTTTGCTTTTTTCCGTTTTATTCAGTCCTTCCTGCAGTCCTTCCTGCCTTACACTACACCAAGTCTCTGATCCTTCTCAATATCAGCCATGCGGTTCTTTAGGATTTACCTGCTGCCTGCTCTGCTTTGGACTCTCCAGCTGCTCATCCACCACCACCCGGCATCTGGTCTTTTCCATTACTCAGCGGTCGAGCTCCTTCGCCTTCATTTCCTACCAGCCGTGCCACCTGTGCTCCCTCTTCAGGACATTGCCTTCCATCCTCGCCGGAGATACATTCACCGTGGCTCCCGCCGTAGACTCCACGCTGACAAGTCTAACCCCATAAACTCCATCTGGTATGACTCTCACCATTCTACATGCCGCAATACTCGGGCCGCTAACAGTAGTAGCATGTTAGCTTGCCTAGCTCGGTCGGCTAATGCTCCGGTCGCTACCAACTCCTCCTCTGTAAAGTTTGGCCTTCTGAACATTCGCTCACTCACTGGCAAAGGTCAGCTTATTCAAGACCTAATATCTGACCATAACCTAGATTTTATTTGTCTAACAGAAACGTGGTAACAACAAAATGACTTTTTCCACCTGAATGAATCTACCCCACCGGGGTTTGTTTACATCGCCAAATTCTGCGAGTCTGGCCGCGGAGGAGGTCTCGCGATAATTCATTGCGAAAACTGGAAGGTCACGTTGGTTCACACACCTCCTTCTCCCTCCTTTGAGCACACTGTGTGTCTACTCTCCGGCCCTACCCCCACCATTATTGCCACTTTCTACCGTCCGCCCAAAATCAACAACTCTTTTATAAATGACTTTGCTGCTCTAATCGCCCATCTCTCAGCTCTTTCACCAACATTATTCTGCTTGGAGACTTCAACAATCATATGGATGAAGACAACAACCCCCTCACCAGAGACTTCACATCCTGCCTCGACAGCTGTGGCTTCCAGCAGCTCATTAACTTTCCAACCCACATAAAGGGCCACACTTTGGACTTACTATGCTGCTCTGGAATCTCTCCTCTTAACTGTTATTCTGATGAACTTCCATTTACTGATCACCTCATGATCTCATTCAGTGTCAATCTTAAATTTTTCTCTGAGAAACCTCAACGCACTCTTTCCTTCTGTATATGAACATATATCTGTGATATATTCATAAATTAAACGGATTCTTTCATTTTTCTGGACTGAATAATATCGTGCATTGAATAATTAAATGTAACGTGAGACGTAAATTTTCTTTGACCCATCAAATGAATGCGGTCATTTATTAACAGAATCAAAGTTTAACATCAAACATTTACATTAATTTGGCAAATTGATTTCAACAACAACATAATTAATTAGCAAGCTTTACAATTAGGAAACCATACGGCCATGATTTCCCTTGCAACTTTAACCCAACAGACATTTCTGAAAATATCTGGATGAATTACTGGCAAGACAGAAGAGTTTTAAAGATGGAAATGAAGTTTAAATGGAGAGGAAAAGATGGATGAGTGAATATGTGTCGGTATCAGGACGGCACGCTCCATTAGATCTCAGCTTCCTCCTCGGTACACTTAGGTAGTGTAAATCGACTCTTTACCTGTAGAAGGTGTCTCCACTGGTACGGAGTTCCATTTAACGCACCCTTTCAGCGTCTCCGTAGGAACAGCTGTGAATCGTCCGAAGTAGTGACGGTATTCCGTCCGACACACGTTCACCCCACTGGTGGACTCACAAGAGGAGTAAGTTCGTCAGAGGCTCTACTCAGATGTGGAAGATTCCATAATTCCCACAAGACTCGGAAGAACTGCGGATCATGTCTGGAACCTCCTGTTCTCTCCAGCACTTTTCTCTGTTCGGTTCTGCTCTCCGAACTGAACTGCTCTCCCACCGCACTGGCTGGAACTAGGAAGTGCCGAAATTTAAAGAGTTCTGTTTCCGGTTCATTTGGGAAGTCCTGATTGGCCGAAATAGCTAATCAGGGGTGTGTTTTTGTGACGTAAGAGGTCACTAGAAGTCAGAAAAACAGAAAAATGTTTTGGAACAGACTGAAAATGTTTTTGAGACAGACAAGAGAAATGTTTAGGCGAGTTGGGAGAAAACAGGTGCCAGCTTCTCTATTTATGTCTGAGAGGATTTAAAAACATGATAGTTCGTTCCAACAAATTTGTTTGCGTTTGTCTCCAACCTTGGACCAACTTACACTTGCTCATTTCAGACAGAAAATCAGAAAAATGCATAATTACTCTGTAACCCATTCTAACTTGATTTCTACTTTGAATGAGGATTAAAAATTCATTAATACTGTTTCACAGTTGATTTAAAATGAGTAGTTCACTTCAACATTTAAAAATGGTTTGAACTAAACACACTTTGATTATCAAGAAAATAGTAATGATAATAAAAAGAGAGTGTTCTTTCAATTGATCAGTGCAGGACACTTAGAAAGTCTCTGGATGAACTTAATCTTGTGTTTCTGGACTCAAATCAATGAAATACAGTTCTTGTCCCAGGAAGGCCCTCAAGGCCAGATTTGACCTGAGGCTTACTTAGTTCACTACAGTCCCCCCTTTGGAAATCATCGCCTGTCCATGGGGATGAATTCCAACATGAACTTACGCCTTTGAATGTCCTTGAGCTTGATGTAATCCAGCAAGGAAAACAAAAGTCAAAGGAGGTAATCCCACAATGTTTTTGGTAATTCCATTGTGTTGATGGTAATTCCATAATGTCGTTGGTAATTCCATTGTAGCAATGCATTAACCCCTTGGAAACAGAGTCTGTAATCCATTGGAAAAGTCATATAATCCACAACGGTAAATCCACAACGAATGGAGGTGTTGATTGATCAGCATACAGAGGGGTTCCCTTGGATTGAACTGAAGATGCGGCCACTGGATGAAGAGTGGAGACCAACGTCAGGATTGCAGGTCTCCTCCAGCGAAGGTCGTCCCTGGGCGACGTCAAGGGTGCCGTTCTGGTTCAATGTGTCATGCAATTATGTGGTTTAAGGTGGGCTTATGAAGGGGATTTTACATAAGGCCTTAACCTATAAGCACCTGGTGTGTAAGCTATTATGATTGGGAACAGCTACAGCTACCA
>NC_056498.1:3941800-3946356 GCF_014905685.2 Nematolebias whitei
GTAGTAGAGCAGGAACTCAGCGTAGTTGGCAGTCCATAAATATAGTTAAACAGTACATGAATGATTATGGACTTTGTGATGCATGGCAATCTCTTCACCTGAATCGTAGAGAGTATACTTTCTTCTCTTCTGTCCATCACTCTTACTCTCGTCTGGATTATTTTTTAGTCAGCAGCTCGTTGTTGACGGACATCTCAGACACTGAGATTCACCCTATAGCTGTCAGTGATCATGCTCCTGTCGGTTTAAATCTAGCAAACAGAAAAGAAATCCCCAAAAGTATAAACTGGAGATTTAATACATCACTGCTTGAAGATGTAGATTTTATCAAATATTTTACAGAAGAGTGGGCTTCATATCTGGAGTATAATGACATGCCTGGAACATCAGCATCTATTCTCTGGGAGGCAGGTAAAGCTGTAATGAGAGGTAAAATAATTTCATTCTCATCACAAAAGAAGAAAAAAGAAAATAAACATATTCAGGAACTAGAAGAAACCATTAAATCGTTAGAAGCCTCTCAAGATGAAGAAATGCTGGAGAAAATGCGTAAAGCAAAATTGGAATTAAAAGAATGTATTAACAAAAAAACTCAATTCTTAATACAACGACTTAGAATCGAAAATTTTGAACAGAGCAATAAGTCAGGTAGCTTTCTAGCTAAACAGCTCAAAATAAATAAGGAAAAAACAACAATAGTTGGTGTTAAAGACTCGACTGGGAATACAGTTTATGACCCTGAAAGAATTAACAGCATTTTCAGAGATTTTTATAAAGACTTGTATTCGCCCCAGATAAACCCATCAGATAATGAAATTAATGAATTCCTGGATAAAATAACACTTCCTAAACTATCAGATAGTCAAACAATGGAGCTGGATTCACCACTGACACCAGTGGAACTCCAGGAAGCCCTCAAAAGCATGTCCAATAAAAAGGCTCCAGGTCCAGATGGATTCCCAGCAGAGTTCTAAAAAGAATTCTGGAATATCCTGGCACCACTATTTCACAAAATGCTACAAGAAACAGAGAAAAGTAACAGTCTTCCAAAAAATATAAATTCTGCCAACATTAGTCTCCTGTTAAAACCAGGCAAAGACCCTGTATTACCTACCAGTTATCGTCCAATATCTCTTATCAATGTTGATCTTAAAATAATTTGTAAAGCCCTCTCAAAAAGATTAGAAAAGGTAACTCCTCTAATAATACATCCAGACCAAACTGGTTTTATAAAAGGGAGACATTCAGCCACAAATTCACGCAGATTATTTAATTTAATAGATTATTCTTACAGTAAAAATATTGAAACTGCAATATTCTCTCTAGATGCAGAAAAAGCCTTTGATAGAGTTAACTGGAAATTTTTATTTGCAGCCTTACATAAATTTGGTTTTGGAAATTATTTCATAAATTGGTTACAAATATTATACAGTTCTCCTTCAGCATGCATTAGGACAAATAATCAAATATCTGCTAGTTTTGCTCTGCAAAGGGGAACCAGGCAGGGATGTCCACTCTCCCCCTCACTGTTTGCTTTTTTCATCGAACCGCTAGCCGCAGCAATCAGGCAAACTACAGATATTAAAGGCATAAAATGCAAGAACAGAGAGCACAAAATCAGTCTATATGCTGATGATGTGCTGCTCTTCCTCCGGCATTCACAAACCTCCATCTCTCAGGTTATTGGACTGATAAACTCCTTCTCAAAAGTTTCAGATTACTCTATAAACTGGCTAAAATCCACAGTTCTACCAATTAATTGCTCTTTCAACAATTCACTTACTACACAACTGCAATCAGGGAATATTACATATTTGGGTATCAAAGTTTCGCCTAAATTAGCAGATTTAACAAAACTAAACCACACCCCACTTTTAAAGAAAATTGAGGATGATCTGGCTAGATGGAAATCTTTACCCATATCTCTCATGGGAAGGATCGCATCAATAAAAATGATGGTTTTGCCTAGAATAAATTATTTATTCTCAATGATCCCAAATAAACCATCATCTGACTGGTTTAGATCCCTGGACTCCTCTATTTCTAAATTTCTGTGGAAAGATAAACGCCCTCGTATTAGATTAAAAACACTACAGAAATCCAAAGATAAAGGAGGACTAGAATTACCCAACTTTTATTATTATTTTCTAGCCAACAGGCTAGAATACATCTCAAGATGGATAAAACACACACCCCTTGATGAACCCTGGCTAGACGTAGAACAGACACTTTGCAATAATATAATGATCTCGGACCTTCCATTCATTAGCTCAAACATAAAACGACAGGAATGCTTTAAAAGCATCAATATCAGCTCCTCTCTGACAGCTTGGTGGGAGTTTCTTAAAATGACAGTCTTCACTAATCCCATGTAAACGTACACCCATCTGGAACAACCCTGACATCCTACAACAGAATAAGATGATAAACTTCCCAGGTTGGAGGTGTAAAGGAATTGAATATTTGGAACATATATATGAAGAAGTGGACCATTTAACAGATTAATAACACAATATGGGATTGATAAGAATACATTTTTAGAATATCAACAAATTAAATCTATAACCAAAAATAAATTTAACCTTAATAACACTAGGATTGAAATGTCAACAAGTGTATTAGAATTCCTTCATCTTAACCCTCCCAAATTACTATCTAAGGTTTATCAGAAACTCAGTAAAATAGATGAATCTATATCTCTTCCCATTGTGAAATGGGAGACAGACTTGTCAGTTAATTTTGACCAAAACTTTTGGTCGCAGATCTGCCTGAGAACTTTTAAGATGACTAAAAACTCGAATTTACAACTAATACAATACAAAATCCTTCATAGAGTACACTATACAGGTCAACGGATGTTCAAGATGGGTTTCGCATCATCTAATATTTGCTCACAGTGTACAGACAATATTCCTGACAATTACATCCACGTATTTTGGTTCTGTCCACCTGTTCAGAGGTTTTGGTGCCGGATATGTGAAGACTTATCAAAGTGTCTGAGATGTAATATTCCACTCTCTCCGTCAGTTTGCTTATTGGGCCACTTAGATGATGTCACCTTGGAGACAAAATCAATTCATATTATTCTCACTGCCTTATGTATAGCAAAAAAATCTATACTCATGAATTGGAAAAATAAAAATACACTTAGTATTAAACAGTATAAAGACCTTCTGTTGGATTACATCAGTCTTGAGACAGCCTGTACCCCCACATCGGACTATTCTCTCAGGACTTCTTTAATCGGCTCCAACACGTGGTGGAGGTGGGTGATCCCCTTTGATTCTGGCCCGTGGGGCATGGTGGTCGGTGTGGGTGGGGTGTCGGGGCTGGGGACATGGGGGGGGGGTCATGGGCCTGGAGCGGTGGCGCCCGACTGGGGAGGTGGCTCTGGTGGTTCTGGGTGATGGCCTGTGCTGGCTGCATGCGGGCTTCTGGGCGGTCTGTACCGGCGGACATGGGTTACTGGCCTGGTGACCTGGCTGTCCCTGGGTGGGTTTGGGGTGGATGCGGGCGCGGGTTCTGGGGTGGTATTGCTCCTGGGCGGGGTTCCCGGCTTGGTCCGGGGTCTCGGGCCTTGACAGGTATGTTGCCGGGGTCTTGGGCCGGCGGGTGCACCGGTGCCCGGCCCTGGGGCCTTCGGTGCGTTGGTGGGCTTTGGGGCCTGTGCCGTGGGGGGGTGGGACTGTTGATGGGGGGGAGGGGGTCTGAGGGAGGGAACGGGCGGGCTCAACCTGGGCGTCTTCTTGCCTGGCGGTGCATTGGTGGCTCTCGGCGTCTGGGCTGGGTGGTGGGGTGTACGTCGGTCCACCCTGGTTGCTGCCTGGTGGGGCCTGGGTGCCCTGGCTCTGTCGGGGCTCTGCTGGGGGGTGGTATGGCCTCGGGGCTTGGGGCTCGGTGTCCATGGCCGGATCTACTTGGGGGGGCATGGGTTGCCGGCCGGACCTGTGGGCTTGTCGCTGCAGCTTCCTGGAGGCTCTGCATTGTGGTGGCTGGGGTCACCCGGTTCTTTCCTCTGCTCCTCTCTGGGGGGGTGCGGTTCTCCCTGTTGGGAGACTCCTGGGGCTCCGAGCCTGTGGGCTGCTGTTTGTCTGTGGCTCAGGTCCTCACTATGTTGCCATTGTGTCCTGGGGGGGCGGGTCTGTGGGCCCCCGCGTCCACTATTGGGCATTCTTTTGGAGAAATCTGGTGGTGGCGGGCGTGCTTGCGCGGGTGTTTGGATTCAGGTGCTTTGACAGATGCACGCTAGGTTGGGTAGTGGTGGAAGCTAGATGATTCCTTGTGCGATGTCGAATGTTTCATGGTGATATTGTGGGTGGCGTTGTGCTGTGCATGTTGTTTTGTCATGGTGGACTCTCGTTTTATCTATTTCTCTTTTATTTATTTATTTATTCTTCTTTCTTCTCTTTCTTTAAAAAAAAAAAATTGAGCGATGATGATAAGTTCATTGAAACACTTCACAATGTTTCTACACAAACTGAGCTAAAAAATAAATAAATAAATAAATAAAGTATGCTTCGTGCTGTTCGAATTTGGCGTTCCCAGACACCTCCCAT
>NC_056498.1:3946456-3953762 GCF_014905685.2 Nematolebias whitei
TAAAGTACTTTTACTGACATTTATACTGTTTATTAATGACATCATCTGAAGTCAGCAGGAGCACCATCATCATCATCATCACAACAACACAAAGTGAGAGCTGTAAATTTAATCTGCACAAACATTTTCAATCAGGGCTCAAAATGTTTAACTGTCAAAGAAACGTGCTAGAAAATAAACTGATGTCACTCTACAGGCACATTTAGAGAGAGGACATTTCACAGAGACACAGTGAGGACGTGTGAGACTGAAGGAGGTTCAACCATTTGTTCATGGACCAGAACCAGATGAGAAGAACAGCAGAACTTCCACTGACCAGTGATCTGACCAGTGATCACACATGTTGTTCTAAATTAAACTTCGGTACGAACAGTGTTAAATAAGACATGTCATATTTTTATTGAACAATAATCTTCATTCTAACAGTGACGTTGTAATTTCAGAGACTGAGTTAGAAACAGAAATGAGGCGAGTGAGATGAGGGACAGATGAAAATGTGTCCTCAGAGGACGGGGACATGTCAGGATCTGATGATCCAGGATCAACAGGGCCAGGATGGATCAACAGGACCAGGAGGATGGATCAACAGGACCAGGAGGATGGATCAACAGGACCAGGAGGATGGATCAACAGGCAGTCAGGGAACAGAGATGAACAACCTGAGGAACAATTAGAACACAAAAACATACATAAGCAGGACAGAAGAAACTCACAGACAAGAAAATTAACTCAGTCCTGTGAAGAAAAATGTTAATGGAAAATAAATTGACATATTTTGACAAAAGATCAGATGAAGACAACTGGCATGAAGAATAACTTCCATCTCCATCTCAATGTACCTGTGATAGTTTAATAAGTGTTTTGTTGCTGTCCTACAGTTTATTGATGCTGATTTATTCTTGTAATAATTCTTATTTCTTGTTCTGTCTTGAAAGAGTCTCATCTCAACTTGACCCATGATTACCAAACACTAAACTAATAATATAAAACTAATGTAAGTTAACAGTCCTGCAGTAAATACCAACTTTGTGAAGGTTATGGTGTTAAAGTAATTTTATTCAAACATCTTGATTCAGCTGTTATTGATTAATAGAAGACAGAAAATGAGATCTTGTACCTTTCTGATACTTTGAATGCAACATTCAGTTCATGAAGTCATTCTCCTCTGGTTTACCTGGAAAACATGAAAACATTGACTCATCTCCACAATCACGTTTTTCTTTAATGATAATGTCACAATTTATGCTGCAGTCTTTGACAAATGATCTATAACTTTAACTAAATTACGTCAATCTTGTTGTCATGTTGTCATCATTCTTTGTTAAATCAGGTCTCTCTTGTAAATGAGTCCTCGAGGCTCAATGGGATTTACCTGTAGAAATAAAGCTTGAATGAATCTCTCAGGAAAAAAAGACCAAATATTTTCTAGTTGAGTTCAGTAACTGGAATTACCATAAATTTAAAAAAGACCATCTTTCAAAATTTAATCAGTAATAGATATTTTAAAACGCTGAATTAGAAATAAACCTGTTAAACCGTCATGTTGCAGAGCAGCTGCAGTTAAAACACAACTAGTAATTTAACATGTTTCATTAACTAAAACTGGCGACATGAAGTATTAATGTTGATAAACTGTGGTACAGAACAGTCAGATAACGCTTCACAATGGAGAAAAAGTGTCGTATTTGCATCAACTTACCGGAAAAACACGGAGAATGAACTACGTTCAATGCTGAACCCGCTGCTGTTTGGAACTCTTTGCCGCTTCATGACCCACGTGACTTCCGCATTCCATTCTTTCTATGGGAGTCTATGGGAGTGTCGCAACTCTCTCTTTACAGGGCTCTGGCTGATATGATTCATTGGGTTTAATGGACAAATATAATTGTTTGTCATCAGCATAACAATGGAAATTTATCCCATGCTGGTTAATAACTTTACCTAATGGAAACATATATAAAGGAAGAGTATTGGCCCAAGCACTGAGCCCTGAGGAACTCCATGACTAAATTTGATGTATGAAGAAGATGTATTATTTACATTTACAACCTGGAATCTATCAGATAGATATGATTTAAACCATTTTAGAGCCGTTCCTGTAATCCCAATATCATTTTCAAGCCTCTGTAGTAAAATATTGTGATCAACTGTATCAAATGCAGCACTGAGGTCTAACAGGACCAGTATAGACGCAAGTCCATTGTCTGAGGCCATGAGAATATCATTAGTGACTTTTACTAATGCTGTTTCTGTGCTATGATGAGCTCTAAACCCTGACTGAAACTCTTCCAACAGATTATTTCTTTGTAGATGTTCACGCAACTGACCTGCAACTATTTTCTCTAGAATTTTTGAGATGAAAGTTAGATTAGATATAGGTCTATAGTTGGCCAGAATTTCTGAATCAAGGCCAGACTTCTTAAGTAAAGGTTTTACAGTTTACAGTTCGGTTAACTTGTTTTTAATAGTGTGCTCAGTTTATTATCAGTGTTTGTGTGACATCCAGTTTGTGGTGTTGAATAAATACGAATTAAACCTGATGTCTTCATTTTCAATTTTAATAACATGCAACATGTTTCGCATCATTTAAATCACATAACTTGAATTACATAATGTCCAAATAGCTTTATTATGTATCTCCCACACTAACATAAATGCAGTTTATTATTGTTAAACTTATTATTTAGTACATTTAGTATGTTATAGCACAGCGCGACGTGTGAAATATCCCCCTGCCTCGACAGCAAGGGCGTCAGAAGCATCCGTAATGTGGGGGGGACACAATAAATGTGTGTAGGTGTGTGTGCGCGCGCATATGTGTGCACGTGCACGTGTGTGCGCACGTTAAAAAAAGGTGTTCACTAGTGAACAAAAAAGCAGCATTTCACCTAGATTTCCTTTAATTCCACACATGTAAAGCATGTTTCTCATCAAGTTTGTATTAGGGATGGGGCCGATCCGATCCAGTATCGGTATCGGCCTCCGATACCAGCATAATTTACGTATCGGATTTTTCCGATCCACCTGCTGATATTTCCGATCCATGATGCACGTTGGCTTCAAACTATGGAATGGATTTCCTGAACGGCGGCGTGTCTCATGAGCCCAGAGTAATAAGACCCACCTCACATTCAGGAAATCCAGTTCATAGTTTGCAGCCTGCTACAACGTGAGGACTGAGTTAGCAGCACTGTGACTAACAGCTAACCAACTTTTCATCTAAACATGTCCACTGTGTGGAATTATTTTTCATTAGAAACACCACAAAACAAGACAGCAACGTGCAATGTCTGCAGAGCCATAGCGCCACATTAAACCACGGTAAAGTTAGTTTTACGATGGACATTCGAGCTCCGTGGCTTCAGCGGGGCGCTGCTCTTTGGTCAAAACGAAAGAGG
Organism: Nematolebias whitei; assembly: GCF_014905685.2. Classification (NCBI taxonomy): domain Eukaryota; kingdom Metazoa; phylum Chordata; class Actinopteri; order Cyprinodontiformes; family Rivulidae; genus Nematolebias; species Nematolebias whitei. The sequence continues at coordinate 3,949,855 of NC_056498.1, forward strand.
CGACTCGACCCCGGCCAGCCGCGTCCAATCTGCCCCGCTCAGTCTGCCCGTCTCCGAGGAGGGACAGACTGAGCGCGGCTGCCCAAAATCAGGCTCCCTGCTTCGGATTGAACAAGAAGAAGACATCGCTGAAACCACGAAGCTCAAATGTTTACAAAGACTTCATGATTCATGACCAACCACTATCAGTTGTAGAAAACGAAGGATTTCACAGTTTGATACTTGCAGCCAAGATATAGTTTAACCCTCCAGGAGATATTTATCAGTACAACAGTAAACAATCATAAAAAACATGATTTGAAAATTATATTAAAAACAAAAACAGCTACATTATAAAGTGATGTAAAATACTAAAAACAGGAACATGTCTGTTGGTTTATGCCATGAACTTAGCAGAGGTTTGAAGCCATTTAACATTTTATTTAATTTAATTCGTTCATTTAAAAGAAACAAAATAAAAATAAAAAATCATGAAATAGAAAACATTGAATGAAAAGAGTGTAGAAAAAAATGCTTATATCTGCCCCTTATTTAAAAAAATAAAATAACTTTAAACAATCACTTAAATTAATCACTTTAATATCCACTTTAAAACTAGGAATAAAAATAAACAAGTTTTGTGTTAGCAGAATTTAATTCTAACTTTAAAATTTATCCAAAATTAATAAAACTTACCTCAAGTTGCCTTTTTGGACATGCATGCATATATTTGTACAAATTGTACTTGAGAGGAGATTATTACAGCCTCATATAAAATCAATGATGATCATGATATCGGAACTGGATCGGTATCGGCCGATACTCAGACTTGGGTATCGGGATCGGATCGGAAGTAAAAAAAAAGTGGATCGGTGCGTTCAAAAAAATTCAATTCAATTCAAAAATACTTTATTAATCCCAGAGGGAAATTAAATGTTGTTGTAGCTCATTTTCCTTGTTTCGTAAAAGAGTTGTTCTAGATGTTGATGGTTGTGGGCGGGAAGGATCTCTTGTGATGGTCCGTCTTATAGCAGATCTGAAAAAACTGGCCACAGATGTTGATCCGTTTACTTGCACTTGGTTGGCCTCCTGGGCTTCAGGATCACCTGAATCTTGGGCAGAAATCCTCCCAGGGCAATGGCCACTCCTCCCAGCAGCTTGTTGAGCTCCTCATCGCTGCGGACAGTCAACTGTAGGTGCTGATGGACGATCATGTCCTTCTGCTGTCATGAGCCATGTTTCCTGCTAGTTCCAGGATCTCAGTGGTCAGGCACTCAAGCACAGTTGAGCTTTTGAGATGTTAATCAGATGCTGTTGGTTGTAGGAACTGCCTTGTTGCCATGGTTACGCGTCATAACAAATGTCCAAAACTAAAAAAGTTTCAGTAAAAATCCTTCCAGCCGCACAGCATCCGATACCAGAGGAAACAATCATCCAAAAAATGTGATTTACATCCAGAAAAAGAGGAATTAAAGTTTCCAAAAGCAAAATCTCAGAATGAAAGTGATCCCTAGTTTGCATAAATTCTGCTGTGGGTTTTAAAGGCATTTTAACTTTAATACACTTTAATACAGAGCGTCAGATCGGCATTATTTGTTTTTATAGAGAAATAAAAAACATCACCACTGGACTTTTTTACTTGTGTTCAACACTCCTCATCTAAATGATGTTTCTCACGAAGCTTGAGGACAATAAGGTGTGGGGTTTAAAGACATTTCAACTTTAATGCACCTGAACACACAGAGTCTCTTACACCTGCAGCGTCTTACAGCATCACAGTTACTGCTAAGCTAACATGCTACAGACGTAGCGCTCCTCTCAAACATCCTCCTAACATGAATATATGTTTATGATCAACCCCCCGGTCAACAACTGCTCGCACTAGCTCGCTAAACTGGCGTTCGAGTAACACAGGTACCTCCACCTCCTCCACCTGTGTGCGTTTTCTGCCGAGGCAAGAGGCAGGAAGGTACGGTGGAGAGTTGGAGGTAACCAGGAAAATCTGGAGTGGAGTTTTAGTGGCTTGAGTATTCTCCTATTAATCAAGTGGAATGGATTTGTTCATGAAGAAAGAGAAACTGCGCCGCCTGAACTAATGTTTTATAGTAAAAGTGGGGGGGTCCAAATTAATGTTTTTTTTAATGTGGGGGGGACTTGTCCCCTTCACATATAATGGTTGCAACGCCTATGCTTGACAGGCTCATTCAATAAATAGAGATATTAGAACTAGATTCGACTGGTGTCTCTTCCCAACACAAATGTCGGTCATAGCAGTTACATTCAGGCGTAGATTAAATACGAGACCCAAAATATATTTTTTTCATTCAAGCTTTATTTAGACAGGTAAATCCCATAGAGCCTTGAGGACTCATTTACAAGTGAGACCTGATTTCAACAAAGAAAGATGACAACAATGGACAACAGCAACAACAATAAACAGTTATAAAAAGTCATACAATTGTTTGTTTTTTTTGTTTGTTTTTTAACAAATAAGATGGCTAAAAAAAGTAACAAAAAACAGCTAAAAACAGGCAAATGTAGAAAACTAAAATCAGGAACATGTCTGCATTGGTCCTTGCCAGGAGTCCAACAGATTCTTAAAGCCACTTAGAGAGGTCAAGGTCGAGAGCTTTAGATCTTTTTGTAAGATATTCCAGGAAACAGGAGTAGAGCAGAAGAACCTTTTGCCAAGTTCAGTCCTCACTGAGGGAACACTGCAGGTAATAATGTCCTGAGAGCGCACGCTGTAGCTGCACTCACGCAGAGACATGAAGGAGGAGATGTATGAAGACAGCAGACCAAGAACTGGTTTAAAGATGAAAATGTACCAGTGAGAGAGTCTGCGTGATGTTAATGATGTCCAGTTAACCAGTGAATACAGGGTGCAGTGGTGGGTACGATAATCACAGCCAGTTATGAATCTTAGTGCGCCATGATAGACAGCATCCAACATCTCCAGGGTTCTTGTAGGAGCGTTCATGTAAATAATGTCACCGTAATCAATGGAGGGGAGGAAAGTCACAGATACAAGGCGTTTCCTAGCGTTCAGGGTTAGACAGGATCTGTTTCTGAAAAAGAAACCCAGTTTAACTTTCAGTTTCTTTACCAAGTTTTCTACATGGAGCTTAAAAGAGAGATGTGAGTTGACCAAGATACCCAAATATTTATAGGAATCAACAAACTCAATCGGGACACCATTTTCGGAGTAAGAAGTGCTGGGACAGACTTCCTGAAAAAAGCATCCCTTTGATTTTGTCGGCATTTAGGACAAGTTTGAGGCGGAACAAATCTGTCTGGATGATGTTGAATGCAGATTTCAAAAGCTGGAAAGCCTTATCAACAGTTTTAGCTCGACAATAAACAACTGTGTCATCAGCATAGAAATGTATGGATGCATTAGGGATGTTTTTTTTCATTCATTCAACCTTTATTTAGACAAGTAAATCCCATTGAGCCTTGAAGACTCATTTACAAGAGAGACCTGATTTCAACAAAGAAAGATGACAACAATGGACAACAGTGACAACAATAAACAATTATAAAAAGTAATACTGCAGGGGGTTTTTTTTGTTTTTTTTTTACAAATAGGATGGCTAAAAGAAAAAGGTAACAAAAAAACAGCTAGATTCTAAGGCGAATGTAGAAAACTAAAAACAGAAACATGTCTGCATTGGTCCCTGCCAGGAGTCCAACAGATTCTTAAAGCCACTTAGAGAGGTCAAAGTCGAGAGCTTCAAATCTTTTTGTAAGATATTCCAGGAAACAGGAGTGGAGTAGGAGAAGGCCCTTTTGCCTAGTTCAGTCCTCATTGAGGGAACACTGCAGGTAATAATGTCCTGAGAGTGCACGCTGTAGCTGCACTCACGCAGAGACATGTAGGAGGAGATGTATGAAGGCAGCAGACCAAGAAGTGATTTAAAGATGAAAAT
>NC_056498.1:3953862-3964819 GCF_014905685.2 Nematolebias whitei
CCACAGGTTCTCTATGGGGTTCAGGTCAGGAGAGTTGGCAGGCCATATGAGCACAGTAATACCATGGTCAGTAAACCATTTACCAGTGGTTTTGGCACTGTGAGCAGGTGCCAGGTTATGCTGAAAAATGAAATCTTCATCTCCATAAAGCTTTTCAGCAGATGGAAGCATGAAGTGCTCCAAAATCTCCTGATAGCTAGCTGCATTGACCCTGCCCTTGATAAAACACAGTGGACCAACACCAGCAGATGACATGGCACCCCAGTGACTGTGGAAACTTGACACTGGACCTCAAGCAATGTGAATTCTGTGTCTCCTCTCTTCCTCCAGACTCTGGGACCTTGATTTCCAAAGGAAATGCAAAATTTACTGTAATCAGAGAACATAACTTTGGACCACTCAGCAGCAGTCCCAGGCGAGATGCTTCTGACACAGTCTCTTGTTCAAGAGTGGCTTGACCTGGGGAATACGGCACCTGTAGCCCATTTCCTGCACACACCTGTGCACGGTGGCTCTGGATGTTTCTACTCCAGACTCAGTCCACTGCTTCCACAGGTCCCCCAAAGTCTGGAATCGGCCCTTCTCCACAATCCTCCTCAGGGTCTGGTCACCTCTTCTCGTTGTGCAGCGTTTTCTGCCACACTTTTCCCTTCCCACAGACTTCCCACTGAGGTGCCTTGATACAGCACTCTGGGAACAGCCTATTCGTTCAGCAATTTCTTTCTGTGTCTTACCCTCTTGCTTGAGGGTGTCAATGATGGCCTTCTGGACAGCAGTCAGGTCGGCAGTCTTACCCATGTAGATGAACATACTCTGAGATATATTCATAATTAAACGGATTCTTTCATTTTTCTGGACTGTATAAAATGTGCATTGAATTTAATAAAATGTATCGTGAGACGTTATTTATCTTTGACCCATCAAAATGAATGTGGTCATTTATTTACAGAATCAAAGTTTAACATCAAACATTTACATTAATTTGGCACATTGAAAAATAACAACATGGCTAATTTTAGCAAGCTGTACAAGTGATTGATTATCCACACGGCGGTGGATGAGAACTTTACACAGACATTTCTAAAATTATCTGGAATGATTTCTACTTGATAGAAGAATTTAAAGATGAAAGATGAAGTTTAGTGGGAGAAAAGATGGGTGAGGGGGTTTGTTTATGTCGGCACCAGAAACAGCACTCTCCGGGTTTCTCAGCTTTTTCCCCGGTACACTTAGGTGGCAGAATTCAACTCTTTTACCTGGAGATGTCCCCACCGGTACGAAAGTCCATTCAACGCACCCTTTCAGCGTCTCCGTAGGAACAGCTGTGAATCGTCCGAAGTAGTGACGGTATTCCGTTCGACACAAATTCACCTCAGCAAGTGGACTTCACATGAGTGGAGTCCGTCAGAGTTCCACCCAGATGTGGAAGGAAGTTATAATCCCATAAGACTCGGAAGAGCTCTGTGGTCATGTCAGGATCTTCCTGTTTCCCAGCACGGGAGCTCGACCGCAACCTCGGCTCGACTCAACTGGAACTTCGACCCAACAGGAACTGGGGTGAACTAGGAAGTACCGACATTTAAAGAGCTCTATTTCCGGTTCATTTGGGAGCTTCTGATTGGTCAATATCGACCAGACAGGGGTGTGTTTTGTGACGTAAGAGGTCACTAGAAGTCAGAAAAACAGCAAGAATGTTATGGGACAGATTGAAAATGTTTTCAGAGACAGAGAGAGAAATGTTTGGGCGAGTTTGGGAAAACAGGTGCCAGCTTCTCTGTTTACGTCTGAGAGGATTTAAAAACAACACAGCTCGTTCCAACACTTGTCTGCTTAGACTCCGACCTTGGACCAAACTTACACTGCTCATTCAAAGACAGAAAATCAGAAAATGCATAATTACTCTGTAACAGACCTTAACATGAATTCTAACTTTGCATGAGGATTAAAAATAATCATTGTTACTGTTTTACAGTTAATAAAAATTGATTAGTTCACTGTAACATCTAAAATGTTTGAACTAAAACACTTTGATTATCAAACATTTGTAAAACAGTAATGATAATAGAAAAGAGAGTGTTCTTTCACTTGAATTTTCAAGAAAGAAAGTCTCAGGATGGGTCAACCTGTATTTCTGGATTCAAATCAATGAAATGACAGTTTCTGTCCCACAAGGTGCCTAAGGTCAAGGTTTCGACATCAGGCCTAGTCCACTACACCCATGATTGTGGTTTTGGGTAATGAACAAGGCTGGGAGTTTTTAAAAGCCTCAGGAATCTTTTGCAGGTGTTTAGAGTTACGTTGTTGATTCAGATGGTTAGGTTAATAGCTTGTTTAGAGAACCTTTTCATGATATGCTATTTTTTTTGGGACATGCATTTTGGGTTTTCATGAGCTGTATGCCATAATCATCAGTATTAAAACAATTAAAGACCTGAAATATTTCAGTTGGTGTGCAATGAATCTGAAATATATGAAAGTTTCATTTTTATCATTACATTATGGAAAATAATGACCTTTATCACAATATGCTATTTTTTTGAGAAGGACCTGTAGAGTCTCTGATGAGCTTTCTTGATCAGGCTGGTGGTGTTGTTGCTCCAGCTGAGGTTGTCATTCAAAGCTATTTGAAAGGCAGACAGCAGTATGAGAAGTTGGGAGATGTTTTTTTTGGATGTTTGGTCATTGTTTGTGGCGTTCCTCAGGGGTCAGTCCTAGATCCCAAACTGTAACTGCTCCCATAGTCTTTTCGTCTGGTACAGAATAAGGCCACACTCCAAATGATGTTTTCTCAGCTTTTAATTATTTCTTTGCCACACAGGACATCTTCTTTTGCCAGTAAACACCATGTAAAACTGTGTTAAATACACAATATAAACACAAGTGTTAACAAAATTGCATTTAAAACAAAAGTTAAACATATAAACAAACACAAAATATGTAAACAAACTGTGTGTGACTTCTGACCAAACATTTAAGAGGTGTTATTGTCCATACTGTCCATTTTTGCCACTTGGTTGTCTTCAACTGTCTTGTTTTCTCTCATGTCCATACACACATGCAGCTTATAAGTAAAGGTTGAATGAATGAATGAAAAAAAGTCTTAATAGGTCAGGCGCACTGAATTCTCACGTCAAGATGCAGTACCCAATTCCACCAACAGATGTCAGCGACAACAGAATTTAAATGATCTTTTCTGCGACCACTTCACAAACTGTTGATAATTTATGTAAATGATCTATGTATTGTACCTGATATAATGAAAAGTATACTATTTGCCAATTATACAAACATTTTTTTATGTTGGACATGACATGGAACAACTGTTAAAGGATGAAACTGATGAATTGAACAGACTTAAAATGTGTTTTGATGAAAATAAGTTGTCCTTGAACCTAATCAAAACAAAAATAATGTTATTTTGGAACTGTCAATCACATACAGAAATTCAAATACAAATAGATGGGCTGAATATTCAAAGAGTTCATGAAAACAAATTTCTAGGTGCCATTATTGATGATAAACTCAACTGGAAACCACACATGAGATATGTTCAAAGTAAGGTCTCAAGAAACATCTCCCTCTTAAACAAAGCCAAGTTGGTCATAGAACAAAAAGCATTACATGACCTCTACTGTTCACTAATCTTACCTTATTTAAGTTATTGTGCAGAAATCTGGGGCAGTAATAACAAAACTACACTACAGGGATTAGTACCTTTTTTGACCACCTGATGGAAGTACAATTCTGTTTGAATTGATGGATAGGTGTGTGTGTGTATATGTATAAATAAAGATTGTCTACTATCTATCTATCTATCTATCTATCTATCTATCTATCTATCTATCTATCTATCTATCTATCTATCTATCTATCTATCTATCTATCTATCTATCTATCTATCTATCTATCTATCTATCTATCTATCTATCTATCTATCTATCTATCTATCTATCTATCTATCTATCTATCTATCTATCTATCTATCTATCTCTCTATCTCTCTATCTATCTATCTATCTATCTATCTATCTATCTATCTATCTATCTATCTATCTCTCTATCTCTCTATCTATATCTCTATATCTCTATATCTCTATATCTCTATCTCTAAATAAAGATTGTATATATATTTATATACTGGGATGAGACCCAGAGGAAGTCCCAGGACATGCTGGAGGGACTATGTTTCTCGGCTGGCCTGGGAACACCTTAGGATTCCCCCGGAGGAGCTGGCCCAAGTGGCTGGGGAGAGGGAAATCTGGGCCTCCCTACTTTGGCTGCTACCACCGCGACTCGACCCCGGATAATCGGAAGAGAATGGATGGATGGATGGATATATATACACACACACATTAAATGGTAAATGGACTGTACTTATATAGCACCTTTCTGTCTTAAAGCACTTTAAACAATCTGTGCCTCATTTACCCATTCATACAGCACTCTACTACTTTGTAGATCTCTACAAAGACTAATTGAACAAATCATTCTAAAGAGACTAATCAGAGCTTTATCACATTCATACACTGATGGGACACACATCAGAGGCTATGAGGGGTTCAGTGTCTTGCCCAAGCACACTTCAGTATGTGACTGCTGGTGGATTCGAACCCCCAACTCTTGCATTTGAAGACAACTGCTCCAACCACTCGGCCACAGTCGCCCAATTAGCGCCCCCCTGTGGTCAAAATCCAGCAGCCATCACTGCATTTTACCACAGTTAAAATGTAATACACCCTGGGTCCATGTACGATGTCGGAGCTCGGATAATATTACAACTTATTTAGCTTCGGATTGGGCATTTGCTGACACGCATACTAGATTGATTGACAGGTCATATTGTGGAACCGACTCGTGTGAGAAAAATTAACGCAGCTGTAAAAAATAAAAATAAACGTCTCGTACAACTTTATTCTCATAATATTATGGCTTTTAAAAAATTTTTTCTTAGCGTGACAATGTAATTTATTAATTTTTTTATTTTAGCGTGGCCCTAAAGCTCCATCGTAGTTTTGGTCAGAGCCCTATAAAGAGAGAGCTGCGACACTCCCATAGAAAGAATGGAATGCAGAAGTCACGTGGGTCATGCAGCGGCAAATAGTTCCAAACAGCAGCGGGTTCAGCATTGAACGTATTTCATTCTCCGTGTTTTCTCTGGTAAGTTGATGCAAATGCGACACTTTTTTGCCATTTTGAAGCGTTATCTGACTGTTCTGTACCACCATTTATCAACATTAATACTTCATGTCACCAGTTTTAGTTAATGAAACATGTTAAATTGCTAGTTGTGTTTTAACTGCAGCTGCTCTGCAACATGACGGTTTAAACTGGTCTATTTCTAATTCAACGTTGTAAAATATCTATTACTGCTTAAATTTTGAAAGGTAGTCTTTTTTAAATTTATGGTAATTCCAGTTACTGAACTCAACTAGAAAATATTTGGTCTTTTTTTCTGAGAGATTCATTCAACCTTTATTTAAACAGGTAAATCCCATTGAGCCTCGAGGACTCATTTACAAGAGAGACCTGATTTCAACAAAGAATGATGACAACATGACAACAAGATTGACGTAATTTAGTTAAAGTTATAGATCATTTGTCAAAGACTGCAGCATAAATTGTGACATTATCATTAAAGAAAAACGTGATTGTGGAGATGAGTCAAGTTTTTTCATGTTTTCAGGTAAACCAGAGGAGAATGACTTCATGAACTGAATGTTGCATTCAAAGTATCACAAAGGTACAAGATCTCATTTTCTGTCTTCTATTAATCAATAACAGCTGAATCAAGATGTTTGAATAAAATTACTTTAACACCATAACCTTCACAAAGTTGGTATTTACTGCAGGACTGTTAAATGACATTATATTATTAGTTTAGCGTATGGTAATCATGGGTCAAGTTGAGATGAGACTCTTTCAAGACAGAACAAGAAATAAGAATTATTACCAAGAATATATCAGCATCAATAAACTGTAGGACAGTAACAAAACACTTGTTAAATTATCACAGGTACATTGAGATGGAGCTGGAAGTTATTCTTCATGCCAGTTGTCTTCATCTGATCTTTTGTAAAAATATGTCAGAATTTCTTTTCCATTAACATTTTTCTTCACAGGACTGAGTTAATTTTCTTGTCTGTGAGTTTCTTCTGTCCTGCTTATGTATTTTTTGTGTTCTAATTGTTCCTCAGGTTTTTCATCTCTGTTCCATGACTGTGTAGTGAACTAAGCCTCAGGTCAAAACCTGATCCTGGGACAGGAACTGTTATTTCATTGATTTGAGTCCAGAAATACAAATTAAGCTCATCCAGAGACTTTCTAAGTGTGTCCTGCACTAATCAATTGAAAGAACACTCTCTTTTTATTATCATTACTATTTTACAATCTCTTGATAATCAAAGTGTGTTTAGTTCAAACCATTTTAAATGTTGAAGTGAACTACTCACTTTAAATCAACTGTGAAACAGTATAAATGATTTTTAATCCTCATTCAAAGTAGAAATCAAGTTAAAATGCCTGTTACAAGTAATTATGCATTTTTGATTTTCTGTCTGAAATGAGCAAGTTGTGATGTCGGTCAAAAGTCAAAGAACGGTCAAAAACATGTTTATCGGAACGAAATGTCATGTTTAACTCTCTCAGATAGATAGAAGGAAACTGGCTCCTAGATGTCTCTGTTTCTTCAAAACATCTTTCTGTCTGTTCTTAAAACATCTACTCTGTCTCATTGACTTGTAGTAACCTCTTACGTCACTAAAACCACACCCCTGTTGGTTCTTTCAACCAATCAGGATTTCACAAAACGGGACCGGAAGCGAACTCTTTAAAAAGTCGACACTTCCTATTTCCAGTCAGTTCAAAGTTCTGAGACATGAACAACGTTCCAGAGCAGAACAACGTTCCAGAGCAGAACAAGAGTTCCAGGGAGAACCTCGAACGAGAAGTTCCTGAACGAGAGAAGTTCAGAGGAACAGAAGTTCCGAGCAGTTTCTAATGGAGTGACAAGAGTCCGTCGATGCCACGACGTCTCGCTATGGCTCTACCCGACGAACGCTCTGAACAATGAGGAAGTCTGTTCTGTGATGATCTCACGACTCCTGAGGTCACAGCTGTTCTTACGGAGACGCTGAAAAGAGTTGAAAGAAAACTCTACACCGAAGCTGAAACTATCGTCTGCAAAGGTAAAAGAGTCGATCTTCAACTGCTAGTGTACCGTGGGTTAAGCTGAGTCTAAAGGAGCGTGTTGTTTCTGGTTATTATACAGACACTTTCCCTCACCCATCTCTCTCCATTTAAACTTCATTTTTCCCATCTTTAAAACTCTTCTATCTGCCAGTAATTAATCCAGATATTTTCAGAAATGTCTGTTGTATTTCAGTTGCAAGTGAGAAATCATGGCCGTATGATTTCTCAGTGCAAAAGCTCATTAATTAAGCTGTGTTAATTGTAATCAATCTGCCAATTAATGTAAATGTGTGATGTGTTTTAAATCGTTAAAAATAAACGACCCACTGTTGTTGGTGAGTCAGAAATTTAAACACGTTTCCGTCCACATTTAATATTCAAAACACGATATTACTCAGTCCAGAAAAATTAAAGAATCCGTTTAAATAAAGGATAATATCAGACGCATATTATCCTCATTACAACTGGTGGCCTCGTACGGTTTCATGAAATGGACTGTGTTATTCGTGTAACACTTGAATTTATCATGTTGGCATATCTGATCTTAACTGAAATTAGCTTAAAAGTGCAGATTTCTGTTCGACTGTGAAATGCAGCATTTTGCAGCTGTGGGGTTCAGAGAAAATACAGTGATATGTTTTCAGTTGTGGTGTTAAGAGAGCTGAAGTAACGTCAATGTGTTCATCTTAAAGCTGAAATTTGTACATCTGTGGTGTAACTGAAGCTGTTATGTTGTGGTGAAACGTTTGATTCTGTTTAAACTTTTATCAGAAGGGGGTTCTGTTCAGACCCGGTTCTGTCGCTCGGTTCTGATTCGTTCTAACGAGTCGTTTTAAATGGATGAAAGCTGTTTTAAAAGCTGAGCGCCGTCTCAGATCACTGTTAAGAGCTGTTCGTTACATTAGTAGCAGTAAAATAGTGCATTTTGACAGTATTAATGGACAAAAAGTTGACCGGAATGTTCAAGCTAATGCTAACACGCTAGCTGAAATGACGATGCGTGATTGGTTGAAAACCGCTGTTTGAAACGCTCTGATTCGCTGGAGAGACGAGTGACGTGTCTGTCGTCACTTCCTCTGATGTCAGGTTGTAAAACCCACCCCGTTGCTGTCTCTGATCATTGATTGATTCAGTCACGTGACCCGGAAATGAGTCTCGGTTCAACCGAAGCCTCTTCGGTGTTTAAAATCGCTACATGTGGCGTGCCACTGTACCCAAAACTCATGTTTCATGCAAAAAGTCGTGCTTGTTGAAACAACGCCACGTTTGAGCTTTAAATCCGTTCAGAAAATGTTGATTTGACCGAGTTTCGCCGATGCTAATTCTAAAGCTAACGGCTAAAGACAGGATATCATCAGAACGGTCCACAGGAAGTTGTCATAGACTCCTGCTGGCATAAATAAGCTTACACCACCACCTGCTGTTGAAAGAGGAGTATAACAGTTTTCCTGAAATGGGACTGATAATCTCCTCATCATTCTTTTTTTTTTTTTCATCCAACCTGGTTTACTGAGTAACTGTTAAATAGCGAATTTCTGGAAAAGAACGGCTTAAAAAAGCGTTTGAAAACTAAAGTTGCCGTGAGACTTTTAGAAAAATTGCAGGTTTGTTTAATTTTAGTGCTTTAGAGTAAATAACACTGAGAAGCCTGGTTCTAGTATCTGTTAAAAAATAAGCACACTGAGTAACACTACCAGAAAGAGGCATTTACTTAAAATTCATGCATTGGGGTGAATCTTACAATAAGTGCCCATTCCTTTGAATAAGTTGACTTATGACAGTACTATTGAGTGAACCCAGAGCTAAAATAGCGTGTGACTCACTACTCACTTGAATACAAATATTTACCTGTTAAAATATCTGAAGTTGGCAACTGGTTAACCAGATAAATGCTGGACAGTGAATAACCATGGCAGATGGGAGAGAAAAAACTATTGAGGCCAAGATGGATTGGTTAGAGAAGGCGTTGGCGCAGCTGACAGAATCTTTAGATCCATATGGTGCACAGGTGGACAGCATGAACGTCAAAGAGTTATTGGAAGAGCTGATGGAAGTTGCAGAGGGTGTGACCTCTACAGCTATAACAAAGTCAAGTTATAACCAGCTGGCTAAATTGGTGCTCTTATTGAAAGCAACATTCTATGCTGCGGTAAACAAAGCTGACGACCTTGAAATAAGGTTAAACAGCGAAAGAGAGGAGGTTCAGGAAATTGAAGGATGCTTCCTTCAATTTAAAAGTGAACACGAGGTCCTCACTAAGAAACATCTGGAACAGATGACTCAGTCACAGCAAGACGCACATGCAGAAATTGATTCACTGAACAGCCAAGTACAGTCACTTAATGTATCACTCACTGAAGCCAGGGATGCTAAATAACTGTTTTCCACAGCATACTTTGCATTAAGATGGGATTACGACGAGACAATGTCTCAAGTATCCCGCTGCAAAACTGAGATAGACGTGCTTAAAACACAACTTTGCCATGCAGAACGGAAATATGGTGAGAGGCATGGACAGAATGTGGGGACACACTGGGCTCCAGACCCAAATTTCCTTACATCACACACACACCTCCATCCTTACCTAAAGTAGCAGGGACAGACCTGATCAGGTCTCCTCTACCAAGCAGGCAAGAGAGACGGTTGAGACTTCCTCTTTCAATAGATGAACTTCAAAAACTCTCAAAATATGTACAATGCTTTATTCCTGGGCCTATGGGTTCTACTGGTACAAAGGCGTATCTCAATGACCTAGATTTAAGACTGAGTGGTTATCCTAATGCTACGGTTGAGGATAAAATCAGTCTGATAAGGCTCACTTCGGACAGAGAGGTGTTCACCTTCATCGAGCGTCAACCTGATGCCACGAGAAGGGATTACAACCTTCTGTGTGAAGCTTTGATCAGGGAATACGACCCCTACACGGGGCCTGGTGGCTTTCCAGCTGCAGACAAGGTCACGCAAGGGAAGCATGAACATCCGAAGGTTTATTACAAAAGAATCTTCCAAGCTTATTTTGGTTACAGAAATGAAACCGGAATGGAGGAAGGAGAAGGTTTTAAGTTTGTTTTCAGCAAAAATCTCCACGCTGACATAAAAACGTCAGTACAGATGATGGCTAATTTCAAAGAAAAATCCATCAATGAGATTAAACAGTGTGCTGTGAATGTGTTTGAGGCATGTTTTCATGTTAAGACGCCCATAGAGGTGTTTCCTGGTGTAAAGGTTAAACCCCATTCGCTAGAACTGGAAGGACGGCGTGCATCGCCTCCTCCTCCTAAAAAAGGCGAGAAAAAGCAGTCTTTTCAAACTAACAAACCGCGTCATGAAGGTGCACGCTGGGACAAAAAAGCTCCTCTTTCAGAGGATGAACGTGATTATCGTAAATGGGGTGAGCGTAGGACGCAAAGATATGGGAACCAAGATGACCCATATTATCAGGGGAAGTCCGAAAAGGAACCCCCAAAAGACGTACCTAACCCTCCCCCACCTCGGACGAAACGAACCGAGGCGAAAAAATCACAAAGGTTCCAGAAACAAGGCCCTACACCTCTGAGCTCGGAAGAGACAGAGAAACTACGCAGGTTGTTAGAAACTTTGAAACACACTGACACGGGAAACCAACCTGGAGCACTATGCAGTGATGTAATCCCTATTACATCTGAGGGCGCGAATGACAACGTCACAGATGTCGGTGGTACACACCAAGACATTGTTGTTGTGGCCTCCAACAACCCCTCATCGGAAGAAGGGGGGGGGTAAACTCACAC
>NC_056498.1:3964919-3969157 GCF_014905685.2 Nematolebias whitei
GAGTCAGAGATCCTTTATTGTCATTCACACCACATGTGGTACATGTGGTGGAGCGAAATTATGTACACAGGGTCCCAGTTACATCAAACAAGAAAATAAGCACTAATAGCATAAAAACATTACGTTAAACATCAGCACGAACATGAACATGAGTCTGTGTGAGCAGATGAGCACGAATGAACACATCAACATGAAACAGATCAGCAGCAACATGAAACAGATCAGCAGCAACATGATGTGATTTTTCACAGTGATTATTCTGGTTAGAGATTCGTGAGTCTAACAGCCTCAGGGTAGAAGCTGTTCCTCAGTCTAGTGGTTATACACTTAATGCTCCTCAACCTCTTTCCTGAGGGGAGCGGGGAAAAAAGTGTGTGTGCTAGCTGAGTGAGGTCCTTCATGATGCAGGTGGTCCTCTTCCTGCATCTGGAGGTGTAGATGTCTGTGATGGTGGGGAGACTGACTCCAACATCTTCTGTGCAGCCTTCACCACTCTCTGCAAAGCTTTTCTTTCTGCAGCTGTGCAGCCTCCATGCCACATGTTGATGCTGGAGCACAGGATGCTCTCCACTGCACACCTGTAGAAGGAGGTGAGGACTGAGCTTCCCAGACCAGGTCGTCTCAGCCGCCTGAGGAAGTAGAGTCTCTGATGAGCTTTCTTGATCAGGCTGGGGGTGCTGTTGCTCCAGCTGAGGTTGTCATTCATGTGTACACCCAAGTACTTGTAGCTGGAGACCACTTCCACTGCAGATCCTCTTATGTTCAGGGGGTGTAGATGTGTTTATTCCTTCTGAAGTCCACAATCATCTCCTTTGTCTTCTTCACATTGATGTGAAGGTTATTCTCTTTGCACCAGCTCTCCAGGTGTTCCACCTTCTGCCTGTAGCTGGACTCATTATTGTTTGTGATGCATCCCACCACCCAAGGGTGTCAGAAGCATCCGTCATGTGGGGGGGGGGGGGGGGGACACAATGATGTGTGTAGGTGTGCATGTGCATGTGTGCGTGCGTAAAAAAAAAGTGTTCACTAGTGAACAAAAAAGCAACATTTCACCTAAATTTCCTTTAATTCCACACATTTAAATCATGTTTCTCACCAAGTTTGTGTAAATTCAGCTGTGGGTTTTAAAGACATTTTAACTTTAACACACTTTAATACAGAGTGTCAGGTCAACACTATTTGTGTTTATAGTGAAATAAAAAATCATCACCACTGGACATTTTTACTTGTGTTCAACACTATTCATCTAAATTATGTTTCTCACGAAGCTTGAGGACAATAAGGTGCAGTGTTTTAAAGACATTTCAGCTTTAATGCACCTGAACACACAGCGTCTCTTACACCTGCAGCGTCTTACAGAGTCACAGTTACTGCTAAACTAAGATGCTACAGACGTAGCGCTCCACTTCTCTCCTCCTAACATGAATATATGTTTATGATCAACCGCCCCAGTCAACAACTGCCCGCACTAAGCTGCTAAACTGGAGAGCAACTAACACAGAGATGTCTCCATCTCCTCCACCTGTGCGCGTTTTCTGCCGAAGCAGGAGGAGACACACAGAAACACTGCAGGTGTTATACCATATTCTGTGACCACCATATATTGTGACCATGGCAACAGGCTGCTGTGTTTAGAGTTGGAGGTAACCAGGAAAACCTGGAGTGGAGTTTTAGTGGTTTGAGTAATCTCCTATTAATCAAGTGGAATGGATTTGTTCATGAAGAAAGAAACTGCGCCGCCTGAACTAATGTTTCATAGTAAAAGTGGGGGGATCCAAATGAACGTATTTTTAATTTGGTGGGGACTTGTCCCCTTCACATATAATGGTTGCGACGTCTATGCCGCCACCGCTGTATCATCTGCAAACTTTACAGTATGACAGCCTGGATGGGTAGCTGCACAATCATACGCGAGCAGAGTAAACAGGAGAGGGCTCAACACACATCCCTGAGGAGAGCCAGTGCAGAGGGTTATGGTGGAGGAGGAGAAGTTGTGGATCCTCACTAACTGTGGTCTGTTTGTTAAGAAGTCTAGTACCCAATTGCAAATGGAGGGGCTTAGACCTAGTGTGACTAGTTTGTCCATCAGGGTTTGGGGATCATGGTGTTGAAGGCAGATGTGAAGTCCACAAAGAGCATACGGATGTAAGAGTCTTTCTTCTCCAGGTAGTTGAGCGCAGTGTGGACCACAAAGGAGATGGCATCCTCTGTTGATTGGTTCTCACGGTATGCATACTGATGAGGTTCCTCGTTGATGTTGATGGTTGTTTTGATGTAGGTCATGACCAGTTTTTCGAAGCATTTAGCGACTACCGGGGTGAGGGCCACTGGCCAATAGTCATTCAGACCAGTCACTGTAGAGCTTTTTGGGACTGGGATGATGATGGCAGTCTTCAGGCAGGTGGGAACTGTCTCCAGGGTAAGTGAGGTGTTAAAGATGTCTGCCAGCACCTCGCAGAGCTGATCAGCACATTCTTTCAACACTTTTCTTGGGATGTT
The DNA here is from genome assembly GCF_014905685.2 of Nematolebias whitei. Classification (NCBI taxonomy): domain Eukaryota; kingdom Metazoa; phylum Chordata; class Actinopteri; order Cyprinodontiformes; family Rivulidae; genus Nematolebias; species Nematolebias whitei. The sequence continues at coordinate 3,967,419 of NC_056498.1, forward strand.
GTCTGGGCCGGTTGCCTTGTACAGATTAATCCTCCTGAAGGTACTCCTTACTTCTGCTGAGGTCAAGCTGAGATTCTCTTCATTCGGTGGTGAGGTGAGTCTGGTGCTGTGTGGTCTGTTCGGGACTTCAAAGCATGCATATAATTTGTTGAGGGCATCAGGCAGAGATGGGTCTTTGGGGCATTGTTCGCCTCTGCCTTTATAATCTGTTATGCACTTAATGCCCCTCCACATGCTCCGTGGGTCTTGTGAGGTGAATTGACCCTCGATCCTCTGTACATATGTGGCCTTGGTGTTCTTAATACCAGCAACCAACTCGTTCCTTGTCCTACTCAGCTCCTCTGAGTTTCCAGACCTGAAGGCAATGTTCCTGGCTTCCAGCAGGGTGTGCACCTCTGCATTCAGCCAAGGTTTTCTGTTTGGGTAGCTTTTAACATTTCTGATAGTGGAGACAGTGTCAGTACATGTACTAATGTAACCCAGAACTGAGGATGCGTATTGGTCCAGATCAAGCGATCCTACATTTTCAGCAGCTTCTCTGAAAACCTGCCAGTCTGTTCGATCAAAACAATCTCTCAGTATGGGACCACTGTCCTGGATCCAACATTTAACTTTCTTTTGTACCAGTATGGTACGTCTCAGCGGGGGGAGGTAAGCAGGAGCCATTAAGATTGAGATGTGGTCTGACAGTCCTAGGTGGGGGGCAGGGTTCAGCTTTGTATGCATCTTTTACGTTTGTGTAAACATAGTCCAGCGTGTTATTTCCACGTGTTGGTATGCCCACATCCTTGTAAAAACTTGGGAAGCAGTCCTTTAGATTCACCTGATCAAAGTCTCCAGCTACCACATAAAGATCCTCAGGGTGTTTGTTCTGCAGCGAGCTGAGGAGGTCATGGAGTTCCTGCAGAGCGTCATTAGCATTAGAATTTGAAGGAATGTAAACAATGGTAATGAAAGTCACTGTGAACTCACGGGGTAGATAATGTGGTTGACATTTCACTGTTATTTGCTCCAAAGCCTTTGAGCATGAGCTTTTTACAACAGTACATTTTGTGCACCAACTTTTACTCACGTAAATGCGCACTCCGCCTCCCCATGATTTCCCCGTTAGCTTGCTGCAGCGTTCCACTCGAAAAAAAAAAGTCTATCATTCAGCTGGAAGACTGTATCTGGCATTTCACTTGTAATCCATGTTTCTGTGAGGCAAAGCACCACACACTTCGTCATCTCTTCTGAGGCGCCCGTTCTCAGACGAAGAAAACCCATCTTGTTGTACAACGAGCGGACGTTGGACAGACATAAAAGCGGCATCGGGAGTTTTCCAGCTTTGATGTTAGCTCGTAGCCTCACCATAAGCCTCGCCTGGCATCCTCTCTTCTTAAGTTGGGAGCAGTGCTTCCTCTTCTGCCCATTGGAACGCCTCTGCTGCAGCTTCCAGGTAGATGACTTTAAAATCTGCATTCTGCCGAGTTTAGTTTGCTGCTGATTTCTGCTATATTTCGTGGCAAATCTGCTCCTATTCTCATCAACTCGGTTCGGCTATAGTTCCCATGCATAAATTGTGCGGAGACGGGCACAGAATCAATATCAGAACTTCTAAAAACTGGGATAGTACCGGGAGCCTGTGAAGCTTCAACTGCTCTGAGCGCAGCCATATATACGCATATACATATATTTGTATATATATTTGTGTATATATATATATATATATATATATATATATATATATATATATATAT
>NC_056498.1:3969167-3978436 GCF_014905685.2 Nematolebias whitei
TATATATATATATATATATATATATATATATATATATATATATATATCATAGGCGTCGCAACCATTATATGTGAAGGGGACAAGTCCCCCCCCATTAAAAAAAACGTTCATTTGGACCGCTCCCCTTTTACTATGAAACATTAGTTCAGGTGGCGCAGTTTCTTTTTCTTTGTGAGCAAATCCATTCCACTTGATTATTAGGAGAATACTCAATTGAATAAAACTCCACTCCAGGTTTTCCTGGTTTCCTCCAGGTTACCTCCACCTCTACACACAGAGCAGAAGCTGTGCAGGCAGCGAGCTGCTGAGGCCCTGTACACACGTAGCCTGGTGTTTGAAAAAACGAATATCCGCGCAAAAAAATATCGCCGTACATACATGTTCGGATAGAGAAAATGATCGTCTACATGAACCCGGTGATGTTCACCACAGAGCGTTGTAAAGAATATGCCCAACCCATAGGAGGCAGTGTAGTGCAAAGGTGAAACGTATATCAGCCAATCACAACCCTTCAAAGCAACCACAACTTCCTGTTAGTATTGAATCATGGCGCCTGGAGGTTCGTTTGTGTGGACAGACCGCGAGGTTGAACTACTATTAAATACCGTGTTGGAGTACAAAGTTAATAAAACTCAGGAAAATGTCGACTGGGAATCCTGTCAGAACAAGTATGTTGATATTTTAGCGCTTTTTTTAGAGCATTACCCAACGGAGTCCTCCGACGAGTTTCCCCATTCACATGCCGACATCACGCGCGGGAATTTAACAACAAAAATGAAAGCAGTCCGAGGTAAATATCGCCATGCTGTTGATACAGGACGCAGGAGTGGACACGGTCGAGTGGTTCTTCTGTACTTCGAACTGTGCGAACAAATCTGGGGTGGCTCTCCAGCTAGTACTACCATATCCTCCGGTAGTGAAACAGCTGACCTGGATCATTCTCGGACCCTACCCTCACCATCCACATCTTCTTCCTCCACTACCATGGATGTAGCAGACACAGGGTCTGATAATGAAAGCAGTGTGGGTCCTACTTCAAAGGAGAGGAGAGACCTGCTTGATGTACGTATATTTTTCTGTCCATTCCTCATAAATAAAAGTACTTTTGCTGTAAATGTTCATCTGTTGGATGTACTATAATTCACGGAACAGGTTTGTTGAATTGTGTTGCTATTAAAAATACAGTTAAGGCAATATGTGTGTTAAAAATTATGCAAGAGTTGAGGTGTGTAGTGGAGGCTGGAATGTGATGTTTTTTATATTTTACTGTGTACGGGTTGCTGATTTATTTTTATTATTATTGCAAAAAAGAAATGACACCATCATGCTCTTACTCATCTCATATTATGTTAGGCCTACATATTCATTAGTTTGATGGGGTGGTGGGTACAAAATACACTTTAAGACATATAGCAAACATTGGATACGCTGTTATTACATATTGTTATGTAGAAGTGATGTGAAAAGTACAACATCAACATGATCCAGGTTTACTTTTTTATGTTTAATTGTGATGATTTTCATTTCTCTTTTGAAGGCAAAACTAAAAGGACACAGACACGACCGTCTGAGGAGAAAGCTGCCTGCTGAGACCCAGTGGCTGAATGCTCTTGAGGAAGACCAGCGTGTGAAAAAGAGACTGGTGGAAATCATTGAGACATCAGAACAAAAAGCATCCGAAAACTATTCAAAAATGTCCAATACACTGGAAAGACTTACCACATCGATTGTTGATGGGTTTTCTCTTCTGAAACAGGTCATTCATGCACCTGCACAACCACCACACTACATGCCATATGAGCCAAGAGGTCCGATGTATTCGCACACAATGGCCCACCATTCTGTCCACCAAAACTCAGCAAATTACCCATACCCAAACAACTCCACTTCTGACAGAACACGTCAAAACACAAGACCAGGAAACACTATGAACACTGAAGCTGTGTTCCACACACCTGCTGAAGCCACTGACCAATTTTCATTCAGTCAGGCCCTTTTTAGTGACCAGTAGAGTACTGTTTTATACATCGAAACAAGTCTGGTACAGTTAAGTATATACAAGTTCCACTTTTGCACAAGGTTGCACACATGTCAGGTTGTTAATCACAGTGTTATTTACTCTGACAGTGTTTTTTTTTTCTGTTTGCTATCTTTTTATACATACTGTGAAAAGCTTAAAATGTAGCAATTGCACAATACTTTAACTATTTACATTTTTGTTACGTGAATCTTTATAAGAGTGGTGATCTAGTCCAGTCCTTGGGAGCTACTGCTACTTAGATGTATTTATTTCTCCAAAACACCACTATCAAATACATACTGATGATTGAAATCAGCTATTTCATACTGGTTTGTTGAAGAAAATGCAGCTGAAATGTACCTGTGGTAGCTCCCAAGTTATGGACTTGGGCATCACTGATTTAAAAGTGTACAGTAACTGTGCTGCTTTTCTCCCATGTTTAAAAAGCTTTATCTGTTGTAGATCTGTTATAATCTGATCTGTTCATAAATGAAACACAAAATAAGAACATGTTAAGTGTGTTCGTTTGAATAAATTGACAAACATTTTAAAAGCAAGTTTCTTTATGTGAATTTTTGTGAATATGACATTTATCAGTTACAAATACAGTCATGTTCATCAGAAAGTATTGGCAGCACTATTTAATACACTACAGGTCCAATTTTAAGAGAGAAAAGTAAAATCATTTAACTTAAAAGTCTGTCTAATGAGCTACAAACTATTATATAATGTATCTAAATCCTGGGTGGTAGCTTTTCATGCATTAATAGAATGAAATGCAATAACATTGCACAAAACAATTTAAAAATTCTCTAACATACATGGTGCTAACTATAACGTTTTTTTATGAAAAAACAACGCAGTCTGCTAAATAGTTCACAGGTTTTTGTGTTTATGGATCCAGACACTGAGTGAGGACTCTCCTGACCCGCTTTCCTTCTGCTGCCAAGCTGTCTCCTCTGACCACTGGCTGTGTGTCCGGTTGATTGTTCCTGTCATGTTGAATAGCTTCAGTTATTCTGTTTTCATCCACAGTGTCTTTTGATGCCTCACAAAAATTGTGCAACACAAAACATGCATATATAACAAATGGAAGATCATTCATATTGATGTCCATGGCTCTCCTCAGGGCTCCAAATCGGGCTTTTAGTCTTCCAAATGCACATTCAATCACCATTCTAGCTCGGCACAACGAAAGTCCAAAGTACTGCTCCTGAACATTGCTTCCTCCGTTAGCATATTCTTTCATCAGGTAAGGTAGAAGTGGGTATGCAGGGTCACCCAGTATGTAAATGGGTATAGCGTCTTCGTTCTCCACAATTTGTCTTGGACAGGGGGGAATCTTCATGTTTTTCAGATTTGTGTTTATTGTGGAGTTAGCAAAAACTCTGGCATCATGCACACTCCCTGGCCATTTCACAACTACATCAATAAAGCTGTACTTGTAATCACAGGTGGCTTGTATGTTAAGAGAAAACCTCCCCTTCCTATTTAGGTACTCTGTAGAATTAGCTGATGGCTGCTTTATCTCCACATGAGTCCCATCCACAGCTCCAAGGCACTGAGGGAGACCATAAGCCTGCTCAAATCCCTCAACAAGTGCACGCACAGCAGTCTCTGTTGTTGGCATTTTTATGTAAGATGGTCCCAAGTACACAGTTATAGCCTTACACACCTCTCTAATTATGTTTGAGACTACTTGTCTTGATAAGCCAAATGCATTGGCCGTTTTACGCAGTCTTCCCTCGTCAGCCAAATAATATAGCGTGCATGCAACTTTTTTGACCACACAGACTGGAGATCGCATTACAGTACTCTTCCCTTGAATGTAAGGAAGGAGTAACTCCGAGAGCGACAGTAATGACGACCGTGACATTCTGAAGTTCTCACGCCATTCCTGTGGGAGAACAATTTCCTTCTCAAAGTTTTCCCACCAGCCAGCAGTGCGTCCAGGTCTGATCCAAAACCGGCGACGGCGACGCTGAATGGCGGTATTGTGCCTCCGTATCGGTAGGGATAGTTGCTGTAAAAGAGCTGAACGCCAAACGCTTTTTCTCCTTTGTAATTCCATCTGTTGGAGCAGTTGTGCTTGTAAAAACAAGCAAGCAAAAATTGCCTGAACCAGCGTTACAATTAGTACTTCCCTAAACGCAGTCATTTTCCCTCCGAATGAATGGGCAAACAAAAACAATTGTCGCACATGTGACGTCAGCGCCGCGCTGCACCATCTGTCGCAGACATAATGCGCATATCTCCGGTTCCGAAAGTCCACACGCAAACCCGAAAGAGGAGATTTCTCAAATCTCCACTTTGGTCGGAGTTTTTGTTATTATTCGTTTATAGTTACATCAACCGGAGTTCACGTGTGGATGAAAGGCCACACCGCATGATAAACTATTCGGTTTTCCTGATATCCGGCTACGTGTGTACAGGGCCTGAGTCTCCTGCTTCGGTAGAAAACGCTCACAGGTGCAGGAGATGGAGACACCTCTGTGTTGCTCACTCGCCAGTTTAGCATCTTAGTGCAGGCAGTTGTTTACCAGTGGGTTGATCATGGTGCTGGGTCACTTCCGGCTTTCGCGAGTCTATGCAAGTACCAGGCTTTTCTTTCACTGATGTGGAGGAAATCACAGCGGTGAATTCTTGAACCAATAAACTTGAGAAAGGATAAAAGTTCTTCCATGAAGAATATATCCACAGATATCAAGGTAAGAAAAGACGTAGCTTAGCGAGCTAACCGTTAGCTACAACATATGAAGTACATAAACATCGTAATAAAGCCTAATTTAGTGTGCTAAATTATTTGGAGTATTTGAGACAGACGTGGTATAAACTTTTAAATGATATTTTAACATTCTGAGATGTGTTTGCCATTACAATTTGTGAAAGAAAACGTACTAGGTGTTAGTTATGAGATGTTATGATGCTTGATGTTCAAATTGTGCTTTACTTCTGCATAACTACAGGTCAAATATTGTTGAGGGACAGGTAGTTGTCAGAGCTAGATGCTTCAGGTCCATGAAGAAAAATGAGGAACCACAGACTGCAGGTTTGAAACAGTCAGAAAGCCGGTTGGCTCATGTTCTTTAGAGTTCCTGTTCATTCATGACAGCTGAAGAACTTTGACATATGATGGAAAACTTCTGTACCGAGAGCTTACAGTAACATCTTCCTGTTCACTGGTTACTGTTTGTGGAAGCAGCAAAGTCTGTTTTGTTCTGCTGCTGTTTCAGCTCATCTTCAAACTAGAATCTATTACTTGTTTAAAGCTAAATATGTTATAACAAGTATTATATGTATGTGCTAAAAACAGTTATGTTTTAGATCTCACTGGGTGACAGCAGGAGATACTGAAGTCCCAACCACTTATCGCACATCCTAAGTTTGGAGCTGGTACCATCCAGATGTGGTCCTGTGCCACAGGGCTCACAGATGTCTTACCAGTGCCCACCTGAGAAGTCCTGCGTAGCATCATTCTGGACCACATGGCTCCACACTTCCCTGCTCTTCCTCTGAGGCTGCAGTCTTCCCAACATGTTTTGTGTCCACACTTCACATCTTCAGTCTCTGCAAGTGTCACTGGAAACGTCTTCTCAGAGGCCAGAACCAGGGAGCAGTCCAGATGTTCTGCAGGGGTTCAGCTTCTACAACCAAGACTTACTGCTGTTTCCGTGTTGCAGAAGAAGTGTGGAGGAGTCTGCTGACATGTTTTACTTCAACACCTTCATCCATGTGTTTATATCAACGCAGTAAGAATCATAAAATGTACAAATCACACTTTTGTTCCTTCACATTTTTAATATTCAGTCTCAAGCTGTGAATCACTGTAAATACTGTAAATAGTTGTTACTCGTGAAAAATACATAAATGTGCCAATTTCTTTAAAATGAAATTGCATAATTTGGGAAAAATATCTATAATCCACTATCAATTTATAATGTACAGTTAAAATGTTAAATAGTTGAGTTTTTTTGTTTGTTTTTACTTGATATTGTAAATTACACTTGTTTTCCTTTCATTACAACTGAATCAATCCACAAATTAAAATAAAAAAACAGTACAGTATGCTGCTCAAGTGTGTTTTAATTGAAGAATGTTTAAAATAATTCAAAACTTTTAAATAACTATTTACATAACACTAGAACAATATGTAACAAGCTTGGGTATGGATGTTATTTTTATTTTATAAACTTACTGCAACATGACCATAGGACTTTCATCCAAGGACATAATTTATTCACAGAAAAGACACTTGGGTTTGTTTACAAGTAAGCAGGAGACTGTTCCAAGATACAATATACATTTTATTAACACTAAGTTAAAAACCTATTTAATGGAGGCAATAATGATTATTAAAATAAATATTATTTCAAGTGTTCAGTCAGTGTTGTCACTGTTGTCATCATTCTTTGTTAAAATTAGGTCTTTCTTGTAATTGAGTCCCGGAGGCTCAGTGGAATTAACCTGTCTAAATAAAGGTTGAATGAATGAAAAAGTAATCTGTTACGTCCATATGGCGATCTGACATCCTATGCTGATCCGACAGATACAGCCGTCAGTTTGTGCTACGCGTATGAAATTCTGACCATAGATATAAACACTAGATACAGCATTGACCGCTATCGTCTATTGGCGCTGATGAGCTGTAGGGCCGCCATCTTGAAACGGTCGACCGCTCCACTCAGTGTAACCTGTTTCTCAGGAGCAATGAAGTGTCTGCGCGTTTAATCAGTCATAGCTAAATACTAAACTCATTCTCACGATTTTTTCCTCTGTAAATCTTAGGAGTACAGCGATTAAAGCTGAACACATGGTTCAGTGTATTTAAATATTCTTGATGGGATTAACAATAACACTAATAAAATATTCTTATGACACGTTTGCAAAACTCACAGTCACTGACACATTTTTATTAAGATCTATATATTATACATATATATATATATATATATATATATATATATATATATATATATATATCTCATCTCTATTATTTTTACTGTAGTTTATCATTGCCATTGTTTACTGTTATTCTTGTCTGTACTTTATATGTTCTGTCTGGAGCAGGTCTCTTGTAAATGAGTCCTTGTGGCTCAATGAAGCCATCCTGTATAAATAAAAGGTTGAATAAATCATTATGTATATCTATATATTCATTCAACCTTTATTGATACAGTTTAGTTCCATTGAGCCACAAGGACTCATTTACAAGAGAGACCTGGATTATAACAAAGAGTGATGACAACAGTGGATAACAAACTGTTTTTCAATTGTAAAACAAACAAACAAACAAAAACCTTAAAATTGTATGAATCATTTGTGAATGTGTATTGTTGTCGTTGTTATCACTGTCTTATTATCTTGTGCTCTGGTCCAGTGTCTTCATGGACGATGTGTGTGAGGGTGGACATGTTTGGAGGTTGCTGTGTTGAAGCTCCATGGATCAGCCTCTCTGCAGCTCTCAGCACCTTCACTGAGCCTTGAGGGAATCACTGAGCTGCTCTTGTTCTTCACAGTTAGAAGGTGGGAGCTCTCGTCAAATGATGATCTCCAGCATCATCTTGTTCATGCCAGGCTTTTCATCCACTGACCACAGCCACCTGGAAACATCAGGGGGACCAGTAGCTGTTTAACACATCTGGAAGGAAACCAGTGAGATTTTAATATGACCATTATGATATGATGTTATGTGGGGGAGTGGTGGCGCAGAGGTTAGAAGATGGGCCTGTGATGGGAAAGTCACAGGTTCAACTCCCGGTACCGTCAACATCAAAATGAGGTGGAAAAGGTGAAACACCCACACCTGCCTCCACCCTCATTGGCCCCACTCTGGGCCCCTGAGCAAGGCACTCAACCTCCACCATCTGCTCCTAAACAGGTCTCTCTAGAAAATGAGTTCTCGTGACTCAATGATGCTACCTGTATAAATAAAGGTAAATAAAAGTTTAAAATAGAAATACTCACATCATGAGGCTGAGGTTGTGTGTGACGTGCACGTTCCTGAAGTTGTGTGTGTGACGTGCACGTTCCTGAGAGTGTGTGTGAGACGTGCACGTTCCTGAGAGTGTGTGTGAGACGTGCACGTTCCTGAGAGTGTGTGTGTGACGTGCACGTTCCTGAGAGTGTGTGTGTGACGTGCATGTTCCTAAGAGGCCACAGACAGAGCAGCTCCAGCTTTTGTTGAGTTCCTGTAGTCCTGCAGTTTACAAGCTGAAATGAAAAAGCATCATGAATATGAACTTTACAGTCTCTAGTTACCTGTTCATATAAACACATGGAGGTGTCTCACCTTGTGACTGACAATAAAATATGTAACTTTATGAACTCTAATGAACTTATAATGATGCTCCTACTCTTTGAAGGTGAACCGATGGTACCACACCATCTCTCAGTCGGACAGTTTGATCAAAATCCTCCAGTTTAAAATCCTCACTGCTCAGATGAATCCTCCTCAAAGATACTTCCTCCTCTTCCTCACATCTTGTTCTTTGGGAAACCTTCAAAATGAAAACAGGACATTTGTGTCTAAACAAAAACATTGAACAAAGGAGGTCAAGCTTATTTTCTATTTCCTATATTCTCCCTAGTTTTATTTTTTTATATCCTTGAACTTAAACAAAACTCCAGTTTTGATGCAGATCTGTTGATAATGAACCAAAGCTACTGAAACAGTGAGTATGCTTGTTAGAAAAATATTCCTGTCATCAGATCTCATTCAGCTTCATTGCAGCTGAACACCGTGTTACAATGAACATCACATCAGCTGGTGGACATAAATACAGTACAGTAATATTCTATTCACAAAATACTAACAATAATATGTTCATCTTACTTGTGAAAAGTTATCCACTGAGACCTGACGTCAACAGTCCGTCATTTAGAACAGAAATAAACTGCGAAGTGCTGAGACATCTTCTGCTTTAACCAAATAAGGACGACCGTTTCAAGATGGCGGCCGAAGTTCCAGCGCCGCAGCAGCCAATGTGGGATCTAGTGTTTATATCTATGGCCGCAGCAGCCAATGTGGGATCTAGTGTTTATATCTATGGCCGCAGCAGCCAATGAGGGATTTAGTGTTTATAACTATGGCCGCAGCAGCCAATGAGGCATCTAGTGTTTATATCTATGTGAAGAACGGACAGAACACCGGAAGTTGGTCATGCGACTTCCGGCAGAAGTTAAGCAGATAACGGCAGCTTTATCCTTGTATCGTGTCTGAGGTGAATATGTGAGGTATTTTCATCTGTTA
>NC_056498.1:3978536-3982009 GCF_014905685.2 Nematolebias whitei
CTCCTACTCAGCCTGGCTCAGCTCAGCCTGGATTTGCACCTGCACTTTAGGACAGATTCTGGAGGCGTGTCCAGAATCCAAGTCCTGCTAATGAGCTAATTGTACTTTTTTTTTTTTACATCAGTCCAACTTTTTTCAGCCTAATTCAGCAAAATCATGCTCTATCCACTTCCTTCTGGTAATTTAAGTTTCTTTCTGCTTATTTTAGCTACTATCCAGCTGTTTTTGTTCAATTTCAGCCTTTTTCAGGTAATTTCAACTTTATTGTGCTTATTTCTGCTAATTTCAGCTTTTTTTGCTATTTCAGCTACTATTTAGCTGTTTTATGCTAATTTCAGGTTTTCAGCCAATTCCACATTTTTTTTTAAATCAATCCAACTTTTTTCAGCCTAATTCAGCAAAATCATGCTCTACCCACTTCTTTCTAGTATCGAGCTTCTTTCGGCTTGTTTTAGCTACTATTCTGTTGTTTTTGTGAAATTTCAGCTTTTTTCATTTTTTTTGCACTCATTCTTCTTCTTTCAGCTTAATTGGGAAACTTGTTGCTCTTTCTGCTTCCTTCTGCTAATCTAAGCTTTTTATGCTTCTTTAGCTACTATTCAGCTGTTTTGGGCAAAATAGTACTTTTTCAAATTAAATCCACTTTTTGTACTCATTTCTGCTTCTTTCAGCCTATTTAGGTGAACTTGTGATCTCTCCACTTCCTTATGCTAATTTATTTTTCTTTCTACTATGTTGGCTAATATTCAGCTGTTTATCTGCTAATTTTAATGTTGTTACGCTAATTTAGTCATTTTTGTGGACATCACTTCCTTTTTAACCAATATTTGGCAAATACTTTTTTTTCTGCTTTTTTCTGCTAACTTAAGCTTGTTTCAGCTACATTTCAGCATGCTTTAAGCTAATTGCATCTGTTTTTCAGCACGGTCTTCAGCAATAAGCATTCAAATATGCATTTTTGCAGGAAATGCAATTTCTCTAGTTACAATTATCTTTGGTATTCATGCATCTGCTGAAAGAAACATCTCTGCTAACATTAGACCCACAAAAGTCTCTAGCCTGACATGTTTTTGTCATGCTTACTATAGGCTAAAACTAAAGAGCTAAACTTAAAGATCATTCAAATTATACCACTATCATATATTTAGTTTACAAAGTAGGAACATTGCAGCATCATCAAATTAACATGCTCTGATAAATATCAGCCTAAACTTTTACTGTTTACACATGTTTAGAACCTGCCATGTTTTGTGATGTTTGATCCCAGTGTTTCAGGTCTTAGAATAATAAGTCGGTACATTTTTGTTAAGTAACTTGTAATAAGCCATTTATTGCAGACACTTTTTTTGTAATGTAATGATTTGTGGACCTACCATTCTGTGTTCGTCAGTCTCTCCTTCCTGTTCTCTCAACCAGCCGGTCAAAGCAGATGGCCGCTTGTCCCGAGCCTGGTTCTGCTGGAGGTTTCTTCCTTTTAAAAGGGAGTTTTTCCTTTCCACTGTTGCCACTGTGCTTGCTCAGGATGGGAGACTGCAACGAAGCCAAGATTCAACTTGTCTGCTGGATTCCTTAGAGAACTTTACTAATTGGCTTTTATGTGAATGTTCCTGTAAAGTGCCCTGAGACAACTTTGTTGTTTTTGGCGCTATATAAATAAACTGAATTGAATTGAATTGAATTGAATTGAACATCTGCAAAGAAATACAGTAGTCCTTTGTTTATTGTGGGTGTTAGGTTTCAGCCCCCCACACACCCCGGATATGTGAAAAACCACAAAGTAGGGATAGTAGTACAAGTAGTTGTAGTAGTATTAAGTAGTAGTTTATATATATTTTTATATACATGTATATATGTATTAGGGATGCACCGATCCACATTTTTTACTTCCGATCCGATCCCAATACCTAAATATCGGCCGATTCAGTTCCAATATCATGATCATCATTGATTTTTTACGAGGCTGTAATAATCTCCTCTCAAGTACAATTTGTACAAATATATGCATGCATGTCCAAAAAGGCAACTTGAGGTAAGTTTTATTAATTTTGGATAAATTATAAATTTAGGATTAAATTCTAACACAAAACATGTTTCTTTTTATTCCTAGCTTTAAAGTGGATATTAAAGTGATTAATTTAAGTAAAGTTATTTAATATTTTTTAAATAAGGGGCAGATATAAGATTTTTCTTCTTTCTGCACTCTTTTCATTCAATGTTTTCTTTTTGATGAATTTGTTTTGTTTCTTTTAAACGAATGAATAAATGAATTAAATAAAATAAAATATTAAATGGCTTTGAACATCTGCTAAGTTCATGGCATAAACCAATAGACATGTTCCTGTTTTTAGTATTTTACATCACTTTATAATGTAGCTGTTTTTGTTTTTAATATAATTTTCAAATCATGTTTTTTTATGATTGTTTACTGTTGTACTGATAAATATCTCCTGGAGGGTAAACTATATCTTGGATGCAAGTATCAAGCTGTGAAATCCTTCGTTTTCTACAACAGATAGTGGTTGATCATTAATTATGATGAAGTTTAGCAACTTCTCGGTAAACATTTGAGCTCCGGGGCTTCAGCGATGTCTTCTTCTTGTTCAATCTGCAGCAAGCAGTCTGATCTCGGTCAACTGCGCTCAAGTCTGCACCTCCTCCGACACGGACAGACTGAGCGTGGCTGACCGAAATCAGAGTGCCTTTTCCGGACTGAACGTAAATAACAGACCGCTGAAGCCCCTGAGCTCGAATGTCCATCGTAAAACTAACTTTACCGAGGTTTATTGTGGCGCTATGGCTCTGCAGACATTGCCCGTTGCTGTCTTGTTTTGTGGTGTTTCTAGTGTAAAATACTTCCACACAGCAGACATGTTTATATGATAAGTTGGTTAGCTGTTAGCCACAGTGCTGCTCACTCAGTCCTCACGTTGTAGCTGGCTGCAAACTATGAAATGGATTTCCTGAATGTGAGGCGGGTCTTATTACTCTGGGTTCATGAGACATGCCGCCGTTTAGGAAATCCATTCCATAGTTTGAAGCCAAAGTGCTGCACAACCACAGACATTCATCATGGATCGGAAATATCGGCAGTTTGGATCGGAAAATCCGATACGTACATTATGCTGGTATTGGAGCCCGATACTGGATCGGATCGGCTCCATCCCTTATATATGTGTGTGTGTGTGTGTACATATATATATATATATATATATAATATATATATGTATATATATAATGTATATATATGTATATGTATATATGTATATATATAATGTATATATATGTATATGTATATATGTATATGTATATTTATAATATATATATGTGTATATATATATATAAATATATATAATGTATATAATATATTATGTATATATATATGTGTGTATATATATATGTGTGTATATATATATGTGTGTATATATATATGTGTGTATATATATATGTGTGTATATATATATGTGTGTATATAT
>NC_056498.1:3982109-3992230 GCF_014905685.2 Nematolebias whitei
AACAGACAGAAAGATATCATGGAAAAACCAGACTTCGTGGAGTCTCCTCTCCCAGTATCTCGCTGTAAGTTAAACATGACATTTCTTTTCAGTAAACTTTCAGTTGACCGAAACTTGAACTTTGACACACTTACAAACTTTGCTCATTGAAGACAGAAAATCAAGAAATGCATATTAACCTGATTTCTTCTTTGAATGAGGAATAAAAATCATTATTACTGTTTTAAGTAAATAAAAATGAGTAGTTCACTTCAACATGTAAACATTGTTTGAACTAACACAATTTGATTATCAAAACATTTGTAAAATAGTAATGATCATAGAGAATTGTCTTTTTCCACTTGATTAATTCAAGAAAGAAAGTCTCAGGATGGGTCAACCTGTATCTCTGGATGCAAATCAATGAAATGACAGTTTCTGACCATATGATCCTAAGGTCAAGTTTTGACATCAGGTCAAGTTCACTACAGACCTTAAGATGTTTCCTACGGATCCACTCTTTAGTTGCCCTGGCTGTGTGTTTTGGGTCGTTATCATGCTGGAAGACCCAGCCACGACCCATCTTCAGTGCTCTTACTGAGGGAAGGAGGTTGTTGGCCAAAATCTCACGATACATGGCCCCATCCATCCTTCCCACAATATGGTGCAGTCGTCCTGCCCCCTTTGCAGAAAAGCATCCTCAAAGAATGATGTTTCCACCGCCATGCTTCACGGTTGGGATGGTGTTCTTGGGGTTGTACTCATCATTCTTCTTCCTCCAAACATGACAAGTGGAGTTTAAACCAAAAAGTTCTATTTTTGTCTCATCAGACCACATGACCTCCCATTCCTCCTCTGGATCATTCAGATGGTCATTTGCAAACTTCAGACGGGCTTTGACATGCGTTGGCTTGAGGAAGGGCACCTTGCGTGCACTGCAGGATTTTAATCCTTGACGGCGTAGAGTGTTACTGTTTTCTTTGAGACTGTGGTCCCAGCTCTATTCAGGTCATTGACCAGGTCCTGCCGTGTAGTTCTGGGCTCATTCCTCACCTTCTTCAAGATCAATGATGCTCCACGAGGTGAGATCTTGCATGGCGCCCCAGACCAAGGGAGATTTTCCGTTATTTTGTATTTCTTCCATTTTCTAATAATTGCACCAACTGTTGTTGCCTTCTCACCAAGCTGCTTGCCTATTGTCCTGTAGCCCATCCCAGCCTTGTGCAGGTCTACAATTTTATCCCTGATGTCCTTACACAGCTCTCTGGTCTTGGGCATTGTGGAGATGCTGGAGTCTGATTGATTGAGTGTGTGGACAGGTGTCTTTTATACAGGTCACGAGTCCAAACAGGTGCAGTTAATACAAGTAATGGGTGGAGAACAGGAGGGCTTCTTAAAGAAGAACTAACATGTCTGTGAGAGCCAAAATTCTTACTGGTTGATAGATGATCAAATACTTATTTCACACAATAAAATGGAAATTAATTATTTAAAAATCATACATTGTATTTTTCTGGATTTTTGTTTTAGATTCCCTCACTCACAGTTGAAGAGTACCTATGATAAAAATTACAGTCTTCTACAAGCTTTGCAAGTGGAAAAACCTGAAAAATCAACAGTGTATCAAATACTTGTTCTCCCCACTGTAACTACTCAGACTTTTCAGCCTATTCACCTTTTCCTCTCATTGGTTTGGAGATGCATGGAGAAAAGACTCAATAATCAGTCAGAGAGATTCAAGTTAAAAAGTATTACCAACATTTTATTAAAGCTTTCAGCTGAAAGGAGATGCTCTTACCCCAAACCAACAGAGACACAACAAAAACCCAAGACACGTCTGACTGGAGCTTCAGCATCTCTTGTATTTAAACACAAAAGCTCCACCCAGAGACATGTCACACATTCTTAAGTTCTTTGTCTAAACTAGTTCAAACTGATGTCTTCATTTCCTGGAAGTCCTTTTATGGAGTTGTTTTATTATTTTCTTCTGCCGTTCCACTTTACTGGTGATCTTGTCATCAGGTGGGACACACACCAGCAATTCCCTGTTAGTTCATGTCCCGTACACAACAAACTCAAATACATTATTTGACTTAGTTCAATCTGTACTTGTTGATACCAAAAGAAAAGCGGAATCAAAAGCCAAGCAGATACAGATAAAGGATAAGATAAAGTTGTGATACATGGAGCAATACAGCACACCAGATTAGAGCATCTTTACATTTTCCCCCTTTTGGTCTCTGAAAGAGTCCATTACTCCTAACTATCCATCCCTGAATAGGTGTAGCTCTGCATGTCCTGGAAAACCCCGAGGCAGCTGTTCATTTTAAGGAGGAAAGCAGGACATCACCTCACGCCTCTGTGACGCTGGTCATTTCTGACCCAGACCCCACTTGTACAGGAACAGAAACTTTCCCTCATCTTTCTTGGTAAACACACAATGCAGCATTTTAGCAAAACAGGCAACTTTAAAGCTGGCGGGAGCAGTCAGCCTCTTCCAGTAGTGGTGCGATGGCCACTAAGGATAGTTCCATGGCTCGTCACTGGCTGTACATTTGGTAAGCAGGAGGGCGCTCACTGCCACCTTTCTCGATTGTAGAGGTGATGAATCTGACCGCCAGTGAACGACAGCAGGGCACACAGCAACAGCCACAGACCACTATGATCCCTAAAAATGTAGCCACAGACCCTAACAGAGAGATTACTAATGTTTTCCATTTACCAAACATGTTTCAAATCCTTTCTTCTAAGGGGTTCTCAATGTTTGAGTGTTCGTGCATGGTCTTACTCAGTCTTCTCAGTCCCTCCAGTGCTCTGGTCACCGATGCATCCGGGGCAGTGTTGTTAGGGATGAAAGTATAACATTTTTCTCCAATCACAGCACAGGCTCCCCCCTTTTCAGCCAATACCATGTCTGGTGCCATGTGGTTTTGTATGGTCATCAGAGAGGTAGGTCCTATCATACCCTCTCCAGCTGGCCTGGTGTTCTCCACATGCTATGACACTGAACAGGCCAAACTGGAAGGTGGTTGCCTTGCCCAAGGTGTAATTCAGCTCGATGCCCCCATAGTTGGATATGCAAAAATCTGCACATACTACTGGAAGAAGTAAGATCAGGACCAGAACACTGCAGGGATTCCCCTTTTTTTTATCAACTTGAGTGCGGCGATTTCTGTTTTCTGTTTGGGCTGCCAGTTTGAACTATACCTGTTGGTCTTGAAAAGTTATTTAAATAAATTTATGTTAATATAAAAAGGTCACTTAATGACAGGAAATGTACACAGACTTATAAAACCAAAGGCGGAGGAAAAAGTCATCACATCAGGCATATAATTGGTAAGTGACCTTGTACTAGATGGCTGCTAAAGTTATCAGTTTTCAATCTTATACATCTGTAAAGAAACCCATATTAGTTATACATTAACAAACACACACTATCATTCATACAGCAGACACTCACTCACATTCCAACATCATTCATGCAACAAATATACATGACATTTATTTAATTCAATTCAGTTTATTTATATAGCGCCAAAAACAACAAAGTTGTCTCAGGGCACTTTACAAAATAATTCACATACCTAAAAGCCAATTCGTAAAGTTCTCTATCTAAGGAGGAGAGAAGGGGTTCTCTGCAGACCAAAAGTGGGCGTTTCTGGCGAATAGGCGTTTATGGGCGGCGAACACTGATTGGCTAACAGTATTTAATAGGCGTTTGTCGCGGCGAACACTGATTGGCTATGGGTAACCCTCAAAGTCACGAGGATTATTGATGAGGTAACGTTTCTTTGCGATGTTTGACAAAGAAATATGATTTATTGTACTTATAAAGCATGTTATGTTTTCACTTATGCATATTATTGAAGTACGTTTATTGTAGGTCACGATAGTTTCGACCGTTCTCTCGTTGTTGTCGTGCTTTAGAAGTTTAGCTCATGTGAAAACATGGTGGGGAATTCCCATGCAAGTAACGCACTGAGGTAAAGTGAGCCTCCACTTGGCTCCGGCAGCTCTCACTGTGCACGTTTACAACAACTGGGTGTTGCTTTTCAAAATAAAAGCTGAAAATAAAAGTTCTTAATACTTGAAAAATAAATATTTAAAAGCTGTGTATAACTGAAAATATGAAAAACAAATAAATAAAAGTTGTTATTAGCTGAAAAAATAAATAAATAAAAGCTGTTAATTATATTTATGTCTTTCTGCCGTGTCAAGAACCACTCTCACTTCAGGCTGACTCTACAAGACCGCAAGATGTTGCTCAACGATGTTAACCAACATCTGATGTTGACTTTCAAAATAAACGAAGAAGCCTGAAGTATTTCAGGCTGAGCACAGAAAGCCTTATGTAATTTCTGCTTCAGCTGTGGAGAAGAATTTAAAGATTGTGGTGCAGGTTTCTGGGGCAGCGGCAAAAGAGGAGAGCTGAGGGCCTTCTACAGTGAAGCCATTACTCCTGGGTACTGCACCCACTTTTGTGCCATGGATGCAGGGTTAGTAGTCCAGCTTTTGTAATGTGATGCCCACACATTACAATAAGTAACAACTAGCAACACCCTAACTGTACTATGGTTTGTGTTTCCAACAGATGCTACGATGACTTCTAAAAATGGATGTCCCAATAAACACTAAAAAAATTCAATGATACATCAAATGTTGTCTGAGTATGTTTTAAGGTAATAACAAATGTGAAATCTGGAAAACAAAGACAATTCCTGAATCTGTCTTGTGTGCTTTGATGTGTACATAAGTTTATTGGAGGTCCTGAAACAACTTTTCAGAGAACACAAAGATTTTTATTTGACCTTTGGCCGAGATGTCCGTTTGAAATCAGGCTGCTTACTGCAAAACCAAGAGTTTTTTTTAAGACAGACAGTCTTCATTTGTATTGTTTTGTCGACTAAGTTAAATTTAATTTCTAAAATATGGATAAATCTGATCTCATCATGCAGCATAAGCAACTGGGTATAGGTGTGAGGGCCAAAAGTCTGGTTATGTACTGACTCCTAAATGTGCTTGTTTTCTACTGAAACATGGAGTAGGGTTGACCTTTAAAATGTGAGACAGCTGAGGAAGTTAACCAGTAAACAGAAATACCTGCTCCAGTTGCAGAAATCTTACAGAAACTGACAAATCACTCATCTGTAGTGACTGCAGATTGAACAAGAAAATGTGAAGTTAAAGGAAACATTCTTTGTCCCAAGGCCAGTTTAAGTATCATTTATATTTTTCTTTCTTTATGAATCGATTGTAACTTTTTTCACATTTTTCAACAACCAAAATGGAATTTGTTTTTTAATGTTACGGCTTGGTATTTAAAAAAACCTAACATTTAGCTCTCCCCACTACCCAGTTATGTTGCTCTTATTTTGAAATGTAACCGGAAGTTCTGTGTTAAGAGAGGCGAAAAAAGAAGTTCTGGAGACGCCGCGGCAGTACACTGGAGCAATGTCGAACCGAGACGCCGCCAGTGTTGAACCTGAGACGCCGCTAATGTCGAACCGGTTAACACCATAGACATATGCCAGTGGTTAACACAATCTGCCAATAACGCCTTGTTTTTAGACATCATATGTCTGTGGTTACGGCATTTTATCGTTCAGCCTTTTTTTCTATCGTCCAATCAGATGTGGCTGGCCAGACACGCCTATTTTTTATCGTCCAATCAAATAGGGCCGGCCAGACACGCCTATTTTTCTATCGTCCAATCATATGCGGCCGGCCAGACACGCCCATTTTCATATAGTCCAATCAGATATGACCGCCCAGATACGCCTACTTTCCTATAGTCCAATCAGATATGATCGCCCAGATACGCCTTCCGAATTTTGAAGGAGGCCAGCAGACAAGTTGAATCTTATGATGTTATTTTTCCCTATACCTTCCTAACTAAGGTTTTTGTTTGTCCCTCAACTTATAAAAACACATTTCCATCACTGCCTATTCTAAAAAGCTATCAATCCCCATCTTTAACCATAACAGCTCCATATGGTCATCTGCAGGTATTCTTCTTCTAGATTCTTTCTAGGAATCATCCAAATATAGGTGTTTATTTTAAGGATTCTGCCGTATCAGAAGCACAGCCTCTGGATTGATTGACAGGTCGAATAAAAGAAAAAAAAAAGCGAGCGCTGGCAGCCTCAGCCACAGTGGTGTTCTGTGTTTATATGTTGTTAATAAAAAGATCTAAAAAAAACAGGGAGCGCTGGCTCTACAGCCCACACATCAGACCAGCACACCAGGAAATCTCCAGACCCTCCCACAGCCATGCTGGACCTGAGTTTAATTTACTCGTGACAAATTCCTTAATTTCTCACCATTTCAATCATTACATCAACGGAGGAGGAAGAGATCACTTGCCTCTTGGCAAAAAAACAAAAGAAAAGGCCAGATCAGAGATGAAGAAGGGGAATTTAATACATTGGTGTCACATACAAAACAGTCTGTCGCTGGGCAGTTTATTGTGCGACACCGCGTACGCGTATGTGGTTGTAAAAATTTGAGCTTTGCACAGACATGCCCTGGGGGGTACGCTCGTACCTCTACGTACGTACGTGCGTACCTCTGCGTATGGATGTACGCAGCAGTATACTGGGGGCTTTACACAAGCCTAAAACCGATATATTACTTCAAAAAACTTTTACACTCAATCTCTACTGTCAAAAATATTTTACAACAGGATCACTCAGTGCAGCGCCACAGAGAGGATAAAGAAAGTTCCTCTTACCTGTTTGCTGGCCTGTGGAACTGCACTGAACAACTGTGTTGATGTCCAATTCTCCAGTTACCAATCGTCCTTCTCCAGTATCCCGGGTTTTCAGCACCAAAATTGTCAAGGAAAATCAACACAACAACTCGGACTTTTCAGCCTATTCACCTGTTCCTCTCATTGGTTCGGAGATAATTGGAGAAAAGACACAATAATCAGTCAGAGAGATTCAAGGTAAAAAGTATTACCAACCTTTATTAAAGATTTCAGCTGAAAGGAGACGCTCTTACCCCACACCAACAGTGATCCAGCAAAAACCCAAGACGCGTCTGACCGGAGCTTCAGCTTCTTCTGTATTTAAACACAAAAGCTCCACCCAGAGACGTGTCACAACATTCTTACAGTTCTTTGTCTAAACTAGTTCAAACTGATGTCTTCATTTCCTGGAAGTCCTTTTATGGAGTTGTTTTATTATTTTCTTCTGCCGTTCCACTTTACTGGTGATCTTGTCATCAGGTGGGACACACACCAGCAGCTCCCTGTTAGTTCATGTCCCGTACACAACAAACTCAAATACATTATTTGACTTCGTTCAATCTGTACTTGTTGATACCAAAAGACAAGCAGATCCAAAAGTCAAGCAGATACAAATAAAGGACAAGATACAGTTGTAATACATTGAGCAATACAGCACAGCAGATAAGAGCGTCTTTACACTCCTTAGATAAACAATGTTAAATTATAATTTTTTTCATATGAATGTTTCTGTTCAGTGCCCTGAGACAACTTCTATTGTGAATTGGTGCTATATAAAAAAAATTAATAAAATTTAATTTAATTAATAGACATTTCTACGTTCTGCTAACGTAAAGCAGAAAGTGGTGAAGAATCAAACTGGTTCATGTTTTGATCCCAGCTCATCAAAAACATGAAGTTACAGTCATGTTGAAGAAAATCAAGCAGCTTTTGTTGAAACAGAACTTCAAAATAAAAGTCTGAATTCAAATCAAGCTGTCTTTCCTCCCAGGCTCTCATTGAAGTGGCAGCTTCTGTTTCTCCTCCCCCATTTTTTTTCCTTCTTCCTGCTCTGCTCTCTGTCTGTCTGAAGCACCTGGGTCTCATCTCCCGAACATAAATTAAGAAGATTATGGATTTGGTATCGTGGGCGTTCAACTCTATTGATAAGATTTTTTCATCAAAGCGACAAGGTCCTGGGGAACCGGCATGTCCAGCTGAGACTCATGCTGTGGGGTACGTCATGGATTTGTGGGGAGTGTGACAATCGGTGTGCATTACAGTACTGTCTCAAGAGGATGTTGAAGACGTTTACATATTTGGACTTATGAGAGGAGGGACTCTGCTTTTTGGCATCGGCGGGGCTCTGTTTTATCGACTTTTGAAGAAGACAGCGGGAGCAGTTTTGGCCATGGAAAAGCTTCCGTCAGTGTGAAGGTCTGGTCCTCGATGTGGGAACTTTAAATTGTCTGGTCTACGAGCTTAACCGTAAGGTGTAGGTGATTTAGAATCGCAGACCACCTGCGGCTTCTGGGACTCGTCAGCGTGGTGGGTTCGACCTTGAAGGAGACTCATAGCATGGATCAGTGAAATGAAATTCCACAATTGGGCTTTTTTGGAACCAGAACGCCCAGATGGACTCAAGGCTGAAGAAAAACAAAAATTAAGCTTATCTAATCTGGCTCCCAATGGCCTCGGAGATAGGCTGACTATCAAATTTCTCCTGGGACACGAGTACCCAAGGACAAAAGCTTCATCTATCGCTCCCCCACCCACCCCCCGAGAACTTTCTGTGCAAGCTTATCAGAACTGCTGGCTGAAAACAACATCCTCAGAAACTGTGGCTGATCTGGAAAAAAAAGCTCATGGACAAATCTCAACACCTCGATGTCAAATGCAAATGTGATCATGTTTTAATTGTGCTTACTGGTAGAGTTTTTTGATGTCTCAAATCATGTCCTGATGGACAAGATGTGAAAGATCTTTTTTTGTAATACCACTATCTACCCTCATGTTTCTCCCCTTTTCCTATCTAAGATTATTATCTGATAAGGATAAAATGGCCGCGCTCTCCTGTAGTTGCAGCTTCGTGCACTCCACCCATCTTTCGGACGACTGTACGTACATATTCGCGTTGTACCTCGGTGCAATTCCAATAAAGTTTATTCTGATTCTGAAACAAAGCAGACGAGCAACAGAAGTGTGTGGACTTTTTCTATTTCTGATCAAAACTGGTTCCCTCTGTTCCAACCCACTAACGAAGAAAAGCAGGATTTGTTTTGGGGACCTGGCAGCTATAAAAATGTGGACTTCAGTTTTTGAAACAAAAAGCAGCTGAGTCAGAAGAACATCCCTGTGTTAAATGCTCATCAATGCATTTTTTACTGTTCTGAACTGACTATTCAACTAGATTCACACTGATTTCTTTCTGTTTTTAAACAGGAACCCTTCAGTCCATCTGTGTCCAGAACCTTCTGATCAAATATCATGTTTCCATGATTTCTTACTGATTTATCCAGAGGTCCATTTTCAAACTGCTGATGGTTCTGTTCTGATGACAAGATACTCGTTCAGGTAAAATTTAGAACTTTTTATTCATGTTTTTGTTTTTTTTCCTCCAGAATGCCCACAGCTGTATGTTGATAAGGAACAGGAGGTTCTGATGGACCAGCAGATGTTGGACCAGGAGGATCCTGAACCTCCACAGGTTAAAGAGGACCAGGAGGAAGTGTGCATCAGTCAGCTGGTACTGAAACAGGAGACTGGTACCATCAAGGTGCTTCAGTGCACGTCCCAACTCGCTGCCATCCATGGAGGTTCTGAGAACAGGATGGTGGAGCATGAAGAAGAGATGGGTCCTCAGTGCAGACTGCTGGAGATCAACTGGAAACCCGTAGTAAAGTTGCACAGAATGGGTAAGTAGCACTCAGAACTATGAACATGAATGTGACCCGTGAGGATCCACTGTTGGGTTTAGTTTCAACCTCACAGAGAAAAACGAGGCGAGATGATCCAAAACGCAGATCCAGTTTGTAGAAGACACAGGAGCAGCCGAGGAAAGCAGAAGGTTGATGTAAAAACTGAAAGTTGGGATTTAACAGGAAGCAAACTGGGCAGAAAGATGAAGATTACTGGGTCAGGAAAGTCACAGTCCATGAGGGAAATGTGTCAAGTGACGGAGGGAGAAGAAGAACATCAAGAATGTAGGACTGAGGGTTATAAATCTAAATTTGGGGCAATGACAGGGAAAGGTAGTGAGCTGGCTGACATGATACTGAGAAGGAAGGTAGATGTTTTATGTGTCCAAAGCCTGGTATCCACAGGTCTGGTTCTTGTTGTAGCCTGTTGTGTCCGGTTCTGGTGGGACCTCTATTTTTCTGTCTCCACATTGCCTATAGTTCCCGTTTAGTGGGCG
>NC_056498.1:3992330-4004124 GCF_014905685.2 Nematolebias whitei
TTTTGACCTTGGGCGAAAAAGATGCAGAAGCTGCTGGATCCACAAGATGGACATCATGGCTGAGGTGTTTGACATGCAATGACTGAAAACCTCCTGAATGAGGATGATTGTAAACGTAGATTACACAATTCCTACACCTTTTTAACTCCACTGCAATGTTCATTTACAACACATGGACATTCTGTATTATGGTTACGTTTTTCAGTACTCATTACAGATAAAACCGAAAAAAATACATAAATAAAAAAACTGGACTTTATTTGTAACTGAAGATGTATCACTTTTCATCCGAGGCTCTTTCTCAATTTAATGAAACGAGTAGTGTGATTCAAGTTATAAAGCTGTGGTGTGCCGTAAGCTTGTATTATGGAGATCATGCAGATCAATCTCCAGCAAGCTTACAGAACACCACAGCTTTATAACTTTGTATGTATGTATGTTTTATTTATTCATTTCATTTCATCCAAACAACAAATATAATACAATTTAAAGAAAAGAAAAAAGATATACAATCACCGAAATAAAATGAAAGGCAGCAGAAGAAGAATGAATTCTTATAATATCTGCCCCTTGTCCCCAAAATATATTCCAAACAAAATTACTATACAAAAGCAAGATGAATTTATAAAAAAAATAAAAAAGTAAAAAATAATAAAAAAAAAACTTAGCTAAAATATAAGATCAACTGTAAACAATTTTTATGAACTCACATTATACTTAATATTTAAAAAAAAATAAAAAATTTTATCATCCTCTTGAATATGTACATAGTTTTGGCATTTTTAATATCAACCTCCAGATCATTCCACAATCTAATACCCTGAGATATAGTGGATCGCATCTTCAGACTGGTGCGACACCACGGCTTCACAAACATCTCCATCCCCTTAAGATAATAATTACTTTCTCTTTTAACAAATTTCCCTTGGATGTTAGTAGGTAGTATGTTTTTGTTGGCCCCATACATAAACAGTAAGATATTGTAATCAACCAAGTCATAAAATTTTAATAACTTTAGCTGAAGAAACAATATATTTGACGGATGGTTATAATCTTTTCTGGTAATAATTCTTATGGCTCTTTTCTGTAAAATAAAAATTGGATTTGTAATTGTTTTACATGCTTTACCCCAGACTTCAATACAGTAAATTAAATGTGGAACAATAATGGCATTATACAATAGAAACATTGCTTTATCATTGAATAACTCTCTAACTTTGTACATTACTGCAATCGATTTAGTTATTTTAGTTCTTAAGTTTTTTACGTGAGATCTCCATGTTAGTTTTTCATCAATGATGACACCCAGAAATTTCACCTCATTGACTCTATTAATTTCAATTCCATCGACTCTAAATGGAGTATCAAGCACTTTCTTGTTATTACTAAAAATCATATAATTTGTTTTATCAACATTTAAAGATAATTTGTTTAGTTTAAACCAATTTTGTATTTTCACAAATTCTGTTTGTGCCATCTTCAGCATTTGCACAACATTTTCACCCACACAAAGAAAAGTAGTATCATCTGCAAACAAAATACATTTAAAAAATCTAGTCACATTTACCAGGTCATTCACATATAAAATAAATAGCTTAGGTCCAAGTATAGAGCCTTGAGGCACTCCACATGTAATATTACAGAATTCAGATTTTACATCATTTATTTGAACAAATTGTTTCCTTTTTTCTAGATAACTAGATACCCACTGCAATGCATGCCCTCTAATTCCATATTTATTTAGTTTTTTGAGAAGAATATTGTGATCAATAGTATCAAATGCTTTCTTTAGATCAACATAAATACTAATACAATATTTTTTTTGATCCACAGCAGTCGTTATCTGTTCCATTAAATCCATGAGTGCCATTGACGTAGAATTTTTAGGTCTAAACCCATAATGACTATTACTTAATATATTTTGCTTATTGATAAATTCATCTAATCTAGTGACAAATAATTTCTCTAAAATCTTCGAAAACTGTGGCAACAACGATATTGGCCTGTAATTATTAAACACACGTTTCTCTCCACTCTTATATAATGCTATTACCTTGGCTATTTTCATGTTATTTGGAAATACCCCTGTTGAAAATGATAAATTGCATATATATGTAAATGGCTCAATAACATAACTCATAATATTCTTTACAAGCATCATATCCATGTCCATCCAGTCTTTTGATTTTTTATCTGCAAGATGTTTTACGATAGTCATAATTTCTTCTTTATCAGTTCCCCCAAGAAAAAAACTGTTTGTGTAATCCGTAACCATATGGTTTACATTTTTATCTATATTTGGGATTTTTGCTGCCAGACTTGGGCCAATATTCACAAAATGTTCATTGAATCCATTAGCGATTTCATTTTGGTCATAAATGTCTTTGTCATCTTTTACAAAATATTGTGGAATGCTCGATTTTGTTTTATGATTATTCAGAACACTGTTCATTATTTGCCATGTTGCCCTCATATTACCATTACTTTGGTCTAATAATTCACTGTAATATTTCTTTTTATGCTTTCTTATAATCCCTACCAATTTATTTTTATAATTTTTATATCTCTGTTCTGCTTCGTTTGTTCTTAATTTCAGAAAGTTTGAGTATAAGTAGTTCTTTTTTTTACAAGCATTTCTTAACCCTTTGGTCATCCACGGTTTGTCATCAACACGTTTCTTTGTGTAATTTTCTTGTACACAATTTTTTTCATACAAAGCTCCTAAAATATTCATAAATACATCATATGCTTTGTTTACATCAGCAACATATACATCCTTCCAATTTTGTTTTGTTAAATCTTCTTTTAGTTTATGTACAGATTTCTTTGATGTGTTTATTTTTTTCATAATTTTATCTACTTTCACATCATATTGATCTTTTTTATAGATAGTGAAGACTGGTAGGTGGTCACTGACATCCATGATCAAAATGCCACCCATAAGTTCTTTATTTGTTATATTTGTAAAAATGTTGTCAATTATTGAAGCACTATGGGCAGTAATTCTTGTGGGTTTTGAAATCAATGGATAAAGATTTAAACTGTGCATTGAGTTTATAAATGTTCCGATATTATTTGAGTCTGTTTTATTTCCCAGGTCTGTTAAAATCTCCACACAAAAAAACTGATTTATTTGAACTTTTTTCCAATATTGTCATGATGTGATTGGTGAATGATTCAATATTTGAATCAGGTGATCGATATACGCAACTTATCATTATATTTTTGGAAGTCTCGTTTAATATTTCAACTGTAATCATTTCCATAATGTTATCCACAGCTACTGACAATTTATTGATAATTTTACATTTAATTTCCTTATTCACAAGTAGAGCTACACCTCCACCTCGTTTATTGTTTCTGTTCACATGATAAAGTTCATACCCTTCAATATTAACAGTTTTTATATTTTCTTCATTTAGCCATGTTTCTGAGACTGCTATTATACTGAAAGTTCTGTTTAACTGATTTAAATAATCTGTTATTTTAGATAAATTTGTGTTTATACTTCTACTATTAATATGAATAATGGAGAAGTCATCTTTAGACATTTTAATTTCATTGAATTTTTCTTCATTGTAATACACTCTTTAATTTCAGGAAAAAAGTTTTTATCAATCACATCATCTATATTGTAAATTTTAAATTCTGAGTCTTCGTATGTTGTCATATTTCAATGTATGTGTCCATTTGTCATTTACCATTTTTAGCTTATCCGTTTACCTTGTTTAGTTTGTCCGTTTACCTTGTTTGTTTGTCCATTTCTGGACTCATTTAAATCTTTCCAGCTCCTTGAGTTCTTTTATTATTTTAGCATGAGACCCTTCCTGTTCTTTGATCCAAATGTTTCCGTTTCGGGTCCAAGTTGATGATATATTTTTTTGTTTTTTTAACAGCCTTGCTTCACGTGCAATATCTGCATTTTTTTTTTGTTGTGTTCATTTATGTAGACGTTTGTTCCTTTCAGTTTTTTTGCTTGTATTATTACATTGTTTCTTGATTTCCTGTTTGTGAACTTGATCACTACAGTCGGTTTGTGTTTGTTTAATTTATTAGGCAATATGTGACAAATTGAAATGTCCTTTTGTTCGATTTTAATGTCCTTGTCCTGTAAGAAAGTAACTACTTGCTGTTCCAGAGTTAGTTGTTGCTCCTGTGGTGAATCTTCAGTGATGCTTCCATTTTTAGTAGCATCTGCATAGGATCGGTGTTTGATTTCCAATCCGTTAATCAGCAAGTCATTGTTTTTGATAAATTGTTCTAGACCATCTACTTTATTTTCCAGTTCAGATATCTTTTGGTCTCTTGCCATCACCTGGTTTTTCAGCAGCTTTATCTCTCCCAACGCTTCCATCAAGCTGTTCAGCTGATCTGCTTGTCTTTTCTGCTCTGTACCCATAAAGTTCAGTGAGCTTTTAATCTCTTCCATGTCGTTCGAATTTTCATCTGTTGAGTAGAATGATTTCTGTTTGTTCTTATTTTTTGCCATTACTCACAGTGGTAGCTCCTGGGCCTAGCCTTAGCAGCGTCTATGCCCCGTGATGGTAGCTCCTGTGTCTGGTCGCTGTTTTTTCTCTTTCAGCGATGTAGCGCTCACCTCGCTAGCCGTCAGCAGCCGCGGTCTCCTCGTCTCCGAAACTCCCAGGGTTAGGGTTAGGGTTACTTTAATCCCATATTCCTTTTTTCATTGAATTGTGAGTGCTCCTCGGATGATTAGCGAAACGTCTTCAGTTTTAAAAAAAGTCCTATGGTTTTGTTTTTATCTTTTTTGCGGGAGATTTGCCGTGTCAAGGATAACTGAGAATCTTCACCAGCATTGTTACAGGTAAAAAACAATTACTTCACTTATCCTACACTATTGACGTAAAAAAACACTGTAAGCACTTCACCTTTGATGATCAGATGGAAGCTCAAGACTTGAAAATGTTTCTTTTATTAGAAATAAAGACCTGTACAAAAAAAAATAATTATACACTAATTATATATGCAAACTTAACAAGCTACATGTTTGGCTATTTGTGGGCTTACCTTGCAGGATCTACATTTCTATATATCAACTATGATCTACTCTAAATATTTTTAAACATGTCTGTTTGCCATGGAACGGGCAATGGATTCCAGCACCCCAAGGAGTGCCTGATTGAAAGCAGCACTCTGTTCAGCCTCGTGCCTTCGCTGTGCTGCTTCCTCTCTGCGAACATCTGCTTCCTCTCTCCTCAAGGCCATCTCCTCTCTCCTAATTGCTTTCTCCTGCTTCCTCGCTGCTGCAGCTTGGCGTTGCCTCTCCGCAGCTTCTTCTTGCCTTGCTTTTTTGGCATCCTAACAAATAAAATGGAAGTGTTTGTCTCTCTGCTTCCGGTTCATCTCCTCTTGTTCTGTGTGCGCAGAAACAAAGCTCTCTGCTGCACTTGTTGATCTGCGCTTTCTATTGCCTAGGAATAACACACAAGAAAATGGCTGTTAGATAATGAAGTACAGGTAGAGTTTTTAAATAAATTATTTACATTAAAGTTCTTGCTAATTTGAAAAGGTGTTTGTTCACAAGATCAGAAATGATTCTGTTCATAAAGCAGTCTAGTACTTTAATGATAGTAAGCAGGTGGGCATAAATAAACTACATGTAGTCATTTACAACGGTTTGCTAATTTAGAAAAAGAACAGAGCATCGTTAATCTGAACAAAAATCACTACACCCTGTATAATTTCAATAATAAACTTCATAAATGAAAGTTTAAGTAATAAATGAATAACTACATTTAACATTTATACATTACAACTGAATAAACAAGTAGTTTGAATACATGCAAGGTGTTTTACAATAAAAACAAAACAACATTCATATCAACATGATCAATGTGATGTTAAATACGATTGTTGCTTCTTACCTAGTCACGGGTGCTGTTTGGTGCCGCTCTGCTGCGTGTTGCCCAGTGGCGTAGATGTACTCGGTCGTGTAGATGTACTTGGAGCTGGTGTGGTCGGGAAGGGTCAGAAGCGGGGAGGATTGGACAGTCAAAAGCAGAATCTGGCGAACCTTCATCTTCAGTGGGACTTTCTGCATCAAAATAAGAGTGGAAAAACAGCAACAGAGTGCAGTTAGCAATGATGCTAACTAATGACGACGTAACCATGTCAGCCTTGTTTGTTCAGAGTACTTTCAGAAAACACAAAGAAACGGTTGCATGAGGAAAAGGAAATATGCTTAAAGTAAATAAAATACACTCACCATCAACTATAGATTCCAGAAGAGCAGTGGCCATGTCTAGGCCACTCTCCCTCCCTTTGTTGGCTGGGCGTTTGCCGTAAATGGCATCCATTTGTACAAACCACTTCCAGTTTCTTCTGTTTGCTCCACTCCTACCGTTGTGGTCCTTAATCGTTTTTAGGGGTGCACCGATAAATCGGCCAGCCGATCGATCGGCCC
Source organism: Nematolebias whitei (assembly GCF_014905685.2). Classification (NCBI taxonomy): domain Eukaryota; kingdom Metazoa; phylum Chordata; class Actinopteri; order Cyprinodontiformes; family Rivulidae; genus Nematolebias; species Nematolebias whitei. The sequence goes on from NC_056498.1 coordinate 3,998,755, forward strand.
CGATTTCCTTAATTTGGGGAGATCCGCGATCGGCCGATCTTTAAATGAGAAGCCAATTTTATCCACCGATCGTATCTGCCTCCGGAAAGGTCTGAAAATCAGCTGCTGTCCCCTTTTGCTCCACTGTGAGAGCTCACACACAGGTCACTCGGAGCAGCTGAAGTTCTACGCTGTAAAAGAAAATGAGCCAAAGATCGCAATTTGCAATTCGTGTAAAGCCGAAGTAAGTCGTGGTGGAGCCACCACCAAAACCTTTAATACAACAAACCTCGTTCGCCATTTAAGAAATCACCACGCCGCCAAGTATGCAATGTTTGAAGAGAGCAACCAAGCTAAGGCTAATGCTAAAGCTAGCGCTAACAAAGAGGCAGTCGGTGGGTCGCTGTTAGCTTTTATGAGCAACGAAAAGAGCAAAGCTACCCCGAGGAAAGTGATGGAGTTCATGGCATTAGACGACCAGCCATTTTCAGTCGTTGAGGACAAAGGTTTTAGAAGCTTGATGCAGCACGTGTGCCCACGATATAATATGCCGAGTCGGAAATATTTTTCTGATGTTGCATTACCGGAGTTGTTCAGCCAAGTTTCGAGAGACACCCGCAGCCTGCTAAAAGCTAATACAAATACACTCAGCTTTACAACAGACATCTGGACTTCTGATGTAAGTTTAATGTCCATGTTAAGTTTTACTGCACAGTGGATTGACGAACAGTTCGAACGTCATCAAGTACTCTTAAACTGTAAAGAAATGGCGGGGTCTCACACTGCGGCCAATTTATCAGCAGAGTTTAAGGCGATGCTGAATCACTGGGAAATCGATAATGGAAGAGTTCACGTTGTTTTACGGGATAATGCTCGTAATATGGCCAAAGCGCTGGATGATATCAACCTGAAAAGTTTACCCTGCCTGGCACACACACTGCAACTGGTTGTAAATGAGGGACAGCTGGCGCAGCGCAGCATCACAGACATGGTGGCAACAGGAAGGAGAATTGTTGGACATTTTAAGCATTCATCACTTGCCTATTCCCGACATTATGACATACAGACACAGTTAGGTCAACCCAGGAAACGATTACAGCAAGACGTTTCAACGAGGTGGAACAGCACAGTCTACATGCTGCAGTCGCTGTTGGAGCACAGACGTGCTATTGGTGTGTATGCTGCTGAGCATGAGTTACCAGCCACACTCACAGCACACCAGTGGGAGCTACTGGACAATGTGCTCACCATTCTTGCACCTTTTGAGGAACTCACAAAGGAGATTAGCTCATCAACAGCTACAGCAGCAGATGTCATCCTAGCCATCACTGCACTCAAGCGGATTTTGGAGAGGCAAGCGAGCACAGACCGTGGCGTGGGTACAGCCAAAGCTACGTTGCTGGAGGCTGTTGTGAGAAGATTCAGCAACATTGAGCATGAGCCCCTGTACAGCTTGGCCACTGTTCTGGATCCAAGGCAAGTAACTATTAACATTCTATTTTAGCCATAATTACTTTTAGCCTACTACTATATTTCAACAAACATTTAAATTAAATTAAAATAAAAATTTCTTGATTGAAATGCATTTCTTTATTTACATGCAAGTCATAAAAACTGTTAATGTATACAAAACACAATGATTGACCCCTCTTTCTTTGTTTATGCAAAACAAGGTACAAGAATCGCTACTTCTCAGCAGAGGTGATAGATGACGTGAAACTGCTCCTTTTGACCAAACTTGCAGAGGGGGAGACCAGATGCACACCAGCTGCAGGAACATCCTCTGAAGTGGGACCTCCTGATATAGATGAACCTGCAGCCAAAAGGCGTAGTCTACCGTTTGCAGCTCACAACGAAATCTTGAAGGAGAACATTGAACAGGAGCAACAGCTGGCCAGCCCTTCAGCTATGCAGGTACAGAACTACCTATCTGAGGTTCCTGTCGAAAGGAGCCAGGACCCATTGGTCTACTGGAAGATCAATGAAAATCGTTTCCCTCATCTTGCTCTACTTGCCCGAACCTATCTCTCTGCCCCATGCACAAGCGTTGAAAGCGAGCGCCTGTTTAGCTTGGCTGGACATGTAGTAGATGAGAAAAGAAGTCGCCTGTCTGGTGACAAAGCAGAAATGCTTTTGTTCATCAAGAAAAACCTGCCACCAATGAAAGTGACTGGAATAAGTCTGTGAGAACAAACTTACCTGTGCCAGTGTTAGTTCTTATTACCCACTGACTTGAAAATGTTACACTTGTTGCATTAAGTTTTTTTTTTTTTTTTAATGTAACAAGTGAAAGAGTTGAAGGAACTGAACATTTTTTTTTTGGTTAATTTTATAGTTTTAACAAAAATTGTGTAAACTTCATTTATATTTCAGAATACTACCTCATGACAAGTTAAAACAACAAGTTTGTATTGTTTCTAGGGTATTTTTCAAGGGTATGTTTTACAGTAAAATAAGATTGGTAAATTGAAGGTGCATTGTGATCTTGTAACACCTGACACTGTTGCTTATAAAAAAAAAATCGGTATCGGCCAAAATCGGAATCGGCAGCTCAGACTTTCAAAAAATCGGTGATCGGCCTGAAAATTGAAATTGGTGCACCCCTAATCGTTTTGTAATCGCTTTTTAGTTTTTTAAGCTTTCCTCTTTGCTTTGGTGTGCGATGGAAGCCCTGCACCGCCATCTGCACAGACACCGCTTGAAAAATCTTTTCATTTCGTTTCGTTCCATCTAGCTCGCTCTGCACTTGTTCATCGGCCAGCAAACGAAATGCCTGAACTTCAGCATTCGACCACAGTTGTGCCATGATTATTTGTTTTACCTTATAAAATAATCCAAAATAAGCTCCTCCGATTTCTTGTTGTCTGTTATGGTGGGTGAAAAAGAAAATGGCGGATCGGGATTTCCGGTGGAAGACTGAATCTCCGCCCTCCACCAATGAATACGCCCCCTGACCAATCAGTGACCTACAGTGCGCTGATGTCACATCTAGACCCTACAAGAACCAGACCTGGGACCTCAGAGAATTAGGTCCCAAAAATGGGGTGGGTTCCACCGCTAAAGGCATTGTGGATAAAACACGCAATCGGCCATAACTAGTTACATAGGAGTACCAAAGGGCCCTGTGGATAAGGGGCTCAAGAGACCAAGTGGAAGGGCAGCATTGGAGCAGGGTTTAAACTGTTTTAGCATGGTGTGGATAGAAAGAGAAATGGAGTAGGGGTGTTCCTGAAGGAGGAGTTGGCAAAGAATGTAGTAGAAGGTGAAGAGAGTGTCAGATAGGGTGATGTGTCTGAAGGTAGAAGTAGAAGGTCTGATGCTAAATCTTATCAGTGGTTATGCTCCACAGGTTGGATGTGATGTGGAGGAGAAAGGTACATTTTGGAAAGATCTGGATGAAGTGACAGAGTATTCTCAGGGAGGAGAGAGTGGTGATCAGAGCAGACCTGAATGGACATGTTGGTGAAGGAAACAGAGGGGATGAGGAAGTGATGGGTAAGTTTGGTGTCAAGGAATTAAACCAGGAAGGACAGATGGTGGTGGATTTTGCCAAGAGAATGGAAATGGCTGTAGTACCCTGAGATGACTTCTGTTGTGACTTGGAGTTATCTAAATAAACTGCATTGAGTTGAATATATTTCTGAAAGATGGAGGAACATAGTGACCTATAAGAGTGGAGGAAGGAGTACGCAGGTCGACTACATTCTATGTAGAAGAGGAAACCTGAGGGAGATTGGAGACTGTAAGTTGGTGGTAGGGGAGAGTGTGGCCAGACAGCATTGGATGGTTGTGTGTAGAATGACTGTTGTTGTGAAGAAGAGAAAAAGAGTAACACCAGAGAAGAAGACCAGATGGTGGAAGATGAAGGAAGAATGTTGTGAGAAATTCAGAGAGGAGCTGTTAAACGCTCTGGGTAGTAAGAAAGAGCTTCAAAATGATTGGGCTACTACAGCAACAGTAATTAGAGACGGGTAGGAAAGTATTTGGTTTGTCAACTGGACAGAGAATGGATGATAAGGAAACCTGGTGATGGAATAGTGAAGTGAAGTCCCATTAGAGGAAAAAAATGACATAGTCACTGAATTTAAATATCTTGGGGTGACTCTTAATCCAAATTTGAATTTTAAGAAGCATGTTAAGAATATGACTAAAGTCATTATATTCAATCTTAATTTTTTTAAAAATATATTAGACATCATCTCTCACTTGATGCAGCTAAGACATTCATGCATGCCATGATTTTATCCCATCTGTCATACTGTATCACTTGTTGGGGTCAGGCTGGTGATAATGTTTTAAGACCTATTGAGTCTTTATATAAGCAGACTCTAAAAGCTTTGGATAAAAAGCCATTGCACTATCACCACTGTAGGATTCTAGAGAAATGCAAGCTTTTGAGCTTTGAAATTTTTAGATTATTTTGTAATTTGTGTCTTGTTTATAAAATTGTAAATGGTTTGGCCCCCCGCTACGCTGTCTGATTTTGTGTATACTCACCTCTTAGAGACAATCCGATTTATGAGAATATCATCAGTGAGAGATTGTGTCAACCCATTTTATTGTACTGTTACCGGGCAATCAGCTTTTTCATTAAAGGCAACTAATCAGTGGAACGCACTACCTGATGATGTGAGGAGCTGCAGCTCTTTGAGAGCTTTCAAATCTAATTTGAAATAAACTGTTAAAAACTGCTCAGATATGTAAACATTAACTGTAAGACTGTGTGTGTGCCAACGAATAAATCTGTACTTATGTGTTTGTGTACTGTGATTTGAAAGTAACTTGTTATATTTTCTATCCTATTTTATTTTTGCATTGTATATCCATTGTTTTTTTTAAACTTGTTAAAGGACTGCAGATGCAAATTTGCTTTTACTATAATCTAGTACAGGGCATCAAATGGTGGCATTTATGTTTGAGTTTCCTGATGCATGCTCAATAATCCAGGTAGAAAAATCCAAAAAAGTTCAATCTGGTCCTCTGGACATTCAAAAAAACCAAAAACAAAACAAAGCAAAAAAATCTAGAAACCGCTGGCCTGGAGATGAGTGTAGACCGCAGAATCCTGCGGATTCACAGAAGATCAACATCATCAGGCCAGGATTCTGCGGTCTACACTCATCTCCAGGCCAGCGGTCACTCTTTCAAGGATGAAGATGTTCACATCCTGGACAGAGAGGAACGATGGTTTGAGAGAGGAGTAAAGGAGGCCATCTTTGTGAAAAGAAATCGTCCATCATTAAACAGGGGTGGAGGCCTCCGGGTTCAACTGTCCCCCTCTTACAATGCTGTGATTGCTAGTATCACTCAGCCCTCTGTGAGTAGTAAACAGCCATCAGTGTGCTAATGACCCATTGTTAGGCTGATGGTCCTTCTTGAGCATGTGATCAG
>NC_056498.1:4004224-4007527 GCF_014905685.2 Nematolebias whitei
TTTTTTTTTTCTTTCATCTGGTTTAGCATGTACAGTTCCCACACATGTTACACAGTTGGGCCTCCACACAACTCTAATTTGACATCCTGTAGGTACCACTGGGATGGTTTTCCTGTGGTAGCAGGCCAAAAGTCACTTTGCACTCAGATCTTGCTTGCATTTTTTTTTTCAACCAAAGTGGACACCTGATCCTCCTCCAAGACACGTCCTGGTGTTGCTGATGAGGCGTTGTCCATCTGCAACAAGGCACGTGATGCCCAAACAGCCTGCACTACTGGTACCTTGTCACCAGCTTCTCATGTTGTCCTCGGGGCGACCTTGATCGTCCAAACAACCAAGACCAGGAGAGCATCAAGCTGTGGAAGCAAGAAAACTGCTTTTCAACAAAAAGAGAGAAGAATTAGTTTTCTCTTTAATAACACTTATGAATTGGTACATTTACCCATTTTTCCTTCTCCTGCCTCTGGGATATTGCAGACCCAGACCAATTTTATAACTTGAATTTGACCTGAAATCACTGTCACTGGCTCTAGAACAGTTCATTCATTCTCCTAATCAGCCCAGCAGCTTTGTGGGTGATAAGGAAATATGATAAATCCATTCAACATGTTTTTCAGCTGACCAGTCTTTCACCTGTTTTCCAATAAAATGGGTCCCATTATCTGTTTCTATCTGAAGGGGACCCTCATAAAATTATTTCATCATACTAAGACATTTTAAAGTAGATGTCTGATTTGCATATTTACAAAGATGAGTCACCAACACACCTGAATATGTATCTACACCCGTACATACATATCTACACCCCTGTGACATGGCAAAGGGCCAATGAAATCCGTTTGCCAGATCTGATATGGCCCCTTTTCCCCTATTTGTCCCTGCATTTTACTATTGTGACTCTCTCTCTTCTAATGCTGCATGCTTCACATCGTTGTATTTGCAGTTTCATCATCTGTCTTGTTCTACAACTAATCAAACAATTCTTCATACATAACCACTTCATGCAAAAAGTGTCAATAATTAACTTTATTTATTAAAAAGAAATCCTTCTTCTAGTCTTGGTCCCACTCAAAATGTTTAACTCATCAGTTTTCAAAACTGAGATGTTAACTTTTTCTACAGAACCCCTCTTGAAAAGAGCTGAACTTTCACTTTAAATGTGAAACATCTGCAAAACAAGATGGTGAAATTCTTTTTATCTCAGATATTTTTGGATACTTCTAGAGTTGTTTTTAGATGCTGTCAAAACTATAGCTGCAGGTAAACCATTTATAAACAACATATGTTGCACTTCCTTCCAAACAACATACAATGCACTTTCTTCAAAGCAACCAGCTTAACACATCCAAACAACATATTTATTTCTAGACATTTCAAATCCACCCTTTTCCCCTTAAACCATCTTGACTTTAGGCATTTTAAAATCAATATCACCTTCAAGTTTTGGGGCTTTTTAATTTAACGTCAAAATCTGGGCTCTCTAATTCTGGACCTTTGATGTTCAATGTTTGACAATATCTGCTTTTCAGAGGGTTGATGTCAACTTTTGGACCCTACTTTTTGCCCCTTTAATCCAAATAATGGCTTCCAGCCCTCAGCTCTTCTGCTGACACATCATTCATCTCAGCTGCATGCACTCCTGTCTGTATTAGTGCCCTCTAGAAAGCAGAACGAGTAAGTTCCTGCATGTTTTTCTGGCCGTCCCTTCTCGGCCCACGACCCATGGGTTGGCTAAATGATTTTTTCACAGTTTTCAGCTCTGTGTTCCTCTCTGTGAACGCACAGCGAGCGCATTCCTCAGCACATCTCTGCTCGCACTCCCCTACGGTCACCCGATGACCCTGTAAATCAGCACAAACTTCAAACAACGGTCTCGAGTCTTGCAAAGCTCTGACTCGATGCGCTGAATTCATTACCTGACCTCCACCTTTGTCCAACAGTCTCGAAACTCGAGCATCTGTGGGTTGTGATATTAAACTCGACGGATTCCATCCGTCAGCCAACCTTGCAACATAAGCTCCGACTCGCTCCGGCGAAACATCACGTTCTTTCTTCCTCCTTTTACGCCTGCATATCTGACCGACCGCGCCCTCAGCTACATTAATCAAGCGGTCTAGCTTGCACTCTGTCTGCGCATCAGATAACAACTGTTTTCGTTGTAAAAACTGTTTCTCTTTCTCCTGAACTTCCTCAACACATTTCTCTTTCTTTCTCTTAAATTTTCCTCGCAACCGGGACACCTGCTCCACCGCCCTGCTTATTCTCACAAACTGAGCACCGAGCCGTCCATTCAACAAGCAGGCGGTCCTCACATTCTTGTTTGCTCCGTTGAGCCTGTGATTGCATTTTCTGACTTTATGCTGAAGTCCTGTCACTGGTGCCATCTTTTCTGACCTCTATTGCCTGCAAAAGTGGTCAAAACATCACTCGGACTATCTGCTTTCAGAAAAATTGTTCTAACAACTAAGATGGGCTTCTTCCCCCCTCTTCAAAAACAACAAAAACAACTGGGATGGGACTTCTTCCCATCCCGGTACAACTTTTTCTCCGTTCAGCTCACGCCTCCTCAGGCGTCTGAATCAACTTTTTTCTCTGTTTTAAAACTCTCACACAAAGGCTCGGGCGTCCCCTCCACCTCTTAAACACGAAGCCAGGGTTGGATAACTCTTCCAACCCGGCACAACTTCAACGGACTCTTTGTCCAGAATGCAACTCGCATCAACATTTTTCTCTCAACACTTTTTTTTTTCCTTCGTTTGAATATGGTGCAGCCGTTCAGAATTATTTATTTAAATTCTTAACATCCCATCCTCGTCGCCAAAAATGTATTATGGAATTCTTTATCAAAAGGGCTCGTGAACGGTCGGCACAGATATTCAGACAAGAAGGAAAAATAAAACACAGAGGAGGCTGTTACTGCTAGGAATAATAAGTGTCCTTTATTAACCTGCCACAGAAAACAGTCAAGCAAGAACATGTACACTCGTACACTCTTAACACACAAATTGATATGAAAGAACTTCTCACCGTGACACTGGCCGGGAAGCCGTTTTTGACCCAGGTAAAGAAGAATCACATCAAAATTGCGCATGGCACCAGCGCGCTCTGGTCCACACAAGGCTTCCGACTCTCTGTGTTTGATACATTTCTTATATACCTTTCCCTGATCGCGTGAGAGCAGTGCAAAACAACTTTGATGGTTGCCAGGAGGGCAGATTTAATTAAATCTGTTTTCCCATCTTCAAAGCAGTCTGTACAACAGAGCGATGGTTTCATCCTTCAAAACCTGGGTCACTGTAACCT
>NC_056498.1:4007627-4043954 GCF_014905685.2 Nematolebias whitei
GACTATCTGTGAGCAGCAGTATGGTTTCATGCCAAGAAAGAGCACCACAGATGCCATCTTTGTTTTGAGAATGCTGATGGAGAAGTTCAGAGAGGGTCAAAAAGAACTCCATTGTGTCTTTGTGGATTTAGAAAAAGCATATGACAGAGTGCCGAGGGAGGAGGTGTGATATTGCATGAAGAAATTTGGAGTGGCAGAGAAGTATCGTATTTTCCGGACTTTTAAGTCACACTTTTTTTCATACCGTACTTGCCGCCGTACATGTCGCACCACCTTATAAGTCGCATCGGTCCAAATATGTCTAACAAAGTGGAAAAAAACATAAATACGTCACTTCGCTGTATACTTTTTTTTTTTTCATTTAGCCTTTATTTATCCAGGTTAGTCTCATTGAGCCACGAGAACTAATTTTCAAGAGAGACCTGTTTAAGGAGCACATGGTGGGGGTTAAGGGCCTTGCTCATGGGCCCAGAGTGGGGCGAATGAGGGTGAGGGCAAGTGTGGGTGTTTCACCTACCCCACCCACAATTTTTTTTTGATGTTGTCGGGGCCGGGGCGTGAACCAGCGATCTTTCGGATCACAGGCCCACCTCTCTAACCTCTGCGCCACCACTCCCCCACAAGTATACGTCACATCTATTATGCGTCACTGCTGACTACCCGGAAACGTGGGCTGGTGTTGTGCCAAAAATCATTTGGCTGCCATATGGCGGCCATGGGAGTGTGCACGGAATGACTTTAACGAGAATTTAACAATATTAACACTTAAAAGCAATTATTTGTTTGCTCGAAATTATAGCAAAGGCGTGTCTCAGTTTAACTTTTCCTTAAAAAAAATGCACTTTGACTGTCAAATCAGCTGCATTTCAAAAGCTGATTCGTGGCTGCGGGAGCGATCAGATGGAGGCCTCGCTGTGCATTTCTACGAAATTTAACAAGATAAACAACTAAAAACAATTATTTGCTTGCTTGACATTATAGCAAAGGTGTGTCTCAATTTATTTTCCTTAATAAATGCACTTTAATGGTCAAATTGGCTGCATTTCACCTGGGCAGTACGACAAAATGCAGCTGATTTGATGTTTGCTCCAGGAGTTCCGGAGCAAGACGAAGGTGGCTTTATATGGCAAGCCAAGTGTCTCATTAATAGCCACTTTTACCTATTAATGAGTAGGGCTGAGTACCTTTCTAAAAAAATCGGTATCTGTACCGGTACCGGTGTCGGTACCTTCACTTCGGTGTCGGTTCCTGGACGGTTCTTTTTTCGGTACCAATTTTGTAATTAATATTCATTCTAACGAATAAAATGACGTTACACATTACAGTACAAATTGTGATTTTTTTTTTTTAACTTTGGTATTTTTCCATTCCAAGCAGTTTTCTTACATAAAAACAAACAAATAATTTCCAGTTCAAAAGACCAGTTTCAAACAAGTGACACGTCAGTGTCTAATGTTAACTGCTACACACTGAAGATCTTTTCACTGAACAGTTTTTCTTCAGAAACATCAACATGTCTGTTTTCTGTGGACACAAACAAGATGCTCCTGGCTGATGGTGTCTCCAGCAGTAGAACATGTTCACTCTGAGGCTGTAGATGATGAATGTTGCACACACAGATACCTGGTTGTCAGTTTTATAGCACTGACATATTGTCCCTCACATTCCACCAGCAGGTCACTGGATTCACTGAGGTACGGATGATGCAGACTTCTGCACCTCTGTGTCTCTTCTTGAATCTTCTCTGTGGATCTCTGGGGTTTAGGGCTCTGATCATCTCCCTAATTGACATGCAACAATAACATGGTTGTGTTATTATTGATCAAAAAACATTATCTAGGCTGAGAGATAAAAGCTTAAATGGTCAACAACATCTTTTACAGTTTAGTTACCTCCAACATGCAGCTTCACTGTAGAAAAAGACAGCAAACTTTTAACAACAAAGTCTGATTGTCCTGTGGCACCTAACTCACTTTTCTGTCTGTCCTCACATCTGGGTCAGAACCTTCTGTGAGGAGAACATGAACATAAACAGTGAACATTAGTGAACTGTTTAAGCAGCTGACTGGAAGGATGAGAAGTTTTACAAGCTAAGATTTATCTGTTACTGTCAATCTTTAGTTAGCTTCTGAGTTTAGCTAGCTACATAGATAAAATAAATTTACACACTAATATGTTAAAATTAGCGTTATTTTACCGCGATGTACGTGTTAACAAACTTAACAAATTCCATGCTCAATAGTCCAGGTATAAAATCCAACATTTTTCAGTCAGGTCAGTCAGGTTAACAAACGTAAACTCACCAGCTGAAACAGACACAGAGCCGTCCTTGGAGTTCTTTGATGAAGACGAGTCCGGCTGTGGAATGTTGATTCAGTCCGTTTCACGCACACACACAGACTGACTAACGCCGAGAGGAGGAGGGGGGAGGAGGCTGCCGTCAGCCTCTCTTCTTGCAGAGAAACACGGAGCAACTTTCTGCGCGTATGTTGTCGGAGCCTTCGACAACACACACGCTGCACACGTGAACCCAGTCTGTGGGCAGTGTCACCAGAACATAGACATACATTGTACATAGAATAGGTGCGGCACGGCTCCCTGCTGCTCTGCCCCTTGGGCTGGGGCCGGCCTGTGGTCGCTGTCAGGTAGATGGTGCATGCGGTTGGCCCGACAGAGATTCTGTCGGGCTATCTGTGTGTGCCTGTTGGTTGCTCGGGTTGGGTTTTTGGTGGTCCCCCCTCTCTTGGATCAATTTGGGCCCCACGTTTGGTGTGGGGCCCACTCCCCCCGGTCGTGCCCCCCTTTGGCGGGGGACTCCCTTGCCGCCGGTGCATTGGTGGCTCTCGGTGTCTGGGCTGGGTGGTGGGGTGCACGTCGGTCCGCCCTGGTTGCTGCCTGGCGGGGCCTGGGTGCCCTGGCTCTGTCGGGGCTCTGCTAGGGGGTGGTATGGCCTCGGGGCTTGGGGCTCGGTTTCTATGGCCGGATCTACTTGGGGGGGGCATGGGTCGCTGGCCGGGCCTGTGGGCTCGTCGTTGCAGCTTCCTGGAGGCTCTGCATTGTGGTGGCTGGGGTCACCCGGTTCTTTCCTCTGCTCCTCTCTGGGGGGGTGCGGTTCTCCCTGTTGGGAGACTCTTGGGGCTCCAGGCCTGTGGGCCGCTGTGTGTCTGTGGCTCCGGTCCTCCCTATGTTGCCATTGTGTCCTGGGGGGGCGGGTCTGTGGGCCCCCGCGTCCACTATTGGGCATTCTTTTGGAGAAATCTGGTGGTGGTGGGCGTGCTTGCGCGGGTGTTTGGATTCAGGTGCTTTGACAGATGCACGCTAGGTTGGGTAGTGGTGGAAGCTAGATGATTCCTTGTGCGATGTCGAATGTTTCATGGTGATATTGTGGGTGGCATTGTGCTGTGCATGTTGTTTTGTCATGGTGGTCTCTCGCCTTATCTTCTTCTTTTTTATTATTTATTTATTCTTCTTTCTTCTCTTTCTTTAAAAAAAAATAAATAAAAAATTGAGCGATGATGATAAGTTCATTGAAACACTTCACAATGTTTCTACACTGAGCTCACAAAAAAAAAAAAAAAAAAAAAAAAGAATAGGTGCGGCAGCTCTATACAGCTCTGGGTGTAAACACGTAGTCTGTTTGTCATATGTCTGGTGTTTTGCCTGCCTGCGTGCTGAAACCACGTGACACCTTACAGGCAATACTGAAACTTGACACCGAAAAAAGAGTGACGTTTCAATACATACACCGACCGATGCAGTTCGGTCGGTGCCATAAAAGAACCTCGGTTCGGTACTCAGTCCTATTAATGAGACACTTGGCTTGCCATATTACTCGAGCACCCTCTAGCAGCTGAAAATGGTAGTGTTCAATATTTTCCATGTCAGAATGAATAAAATCTTCAGCTATCAGCCAAAAATTTGGTTATAAATAGGGCTGAGCCATATCATATTGTTCACGATAATACCGGTAAAAACAACTTGCCCGGGAAAATAAATTATATTGTGTAGTGAACTAGGCCTCCGACCACAACCTGTCTCTGAAGACCTTCATGGGACAGGAACGTTATTTCATTGATTTGAATCCAGAAATACAAATTAGCTCATCAAGGGACTGTTTAATTGTATCCTGAATTAATCAATTGAAAGAACACTCTTCTTTTTGATAATCAAAGTGTGTTTAGTTCATACCATTTCTAAATGTTGAAGTGAACCACTCATTTTAAATCAACTGTGAAACAGTATTAATGATTTTTAAACCTCATTTAAATTAGAAATCAAGTTAAATGTCTATTTACAAAGTAATTATGCATTTTGATCTTCTGTCTCAATGAGGAGTAGTGATGTCGGTCGAAAGTCAGAGACAGACAGAGACAAGTTATTAGAACGAAGTATCTTGTTTTTAAACCTAGCAGACGGTAAAAAAGAAGCAACTGGCACCTGCTTCCTCTAACTTCTTCAAAACATTTCTCTTTCTGTACTAATCGTTCCTAAACATTCCTGCATTCTCTCTTGACTTTTAATAACCCTCTGACATCACTAGAACCACCCCCCGTTGGTTGTTTCAACCAATCAGGAAGTACCAAGTGACCGGAAGTGAGGACTCTTTAAAAGTCAACACTTCCTGGAACTATTCAGTCTTCTCCAGTCTTCTTGGAGTCTTCTCGAGGCTTCTCGAGTCTTCAGTCTTCTGAGTCTTCCTGGAGTCTAACTCAGTCTTCTATGGAGTCTTCTACTTCTGAGTTTAATCTCTGACTGATGTTCCTGAGAGTTCCTAAGGAACTTTCAGATTTAATCAATAGCTGATGGATTTGACCGTGAGACGAGGGTTCGTCCATCCCAGCTGGAGTCACAGCACCTCGCTGTGAACTCACCCGGGTGTAACGCCCTACAACTTCGAAGGAAGCTTGTCTGTTGGACGGAGTAAATCGTCACGACTTCTGACGATGCCCAGCCACCCTGACCGGAGACGCTGGAAAGGTAGCGTTGAAATGGACCTCTGTACCGGAGTTGATTTATCTTCTGCAAAGGTAACGAGTCGTCACGCACCGAGTGTACCGGGGGTTTGAGCTGGTGTTGAAAGAAGCGTGCTAATTCTGGTCAACAACATACATCTTTCCTTCATCCATCTTCCTTTAAACTTCTCCATTCCTTCCTTTAAACTTTTCTATTTTGCCAGTAATCTAGATGCCTTCAGAAATGTTCTGTTGTCTTGTTAGTAAAGCGTGCCAAGTTTTTTTAATCAGAACCAGATCAGCAAATCAATGTGTACATGTTTTGATGTTAAATTTTGATTCTGTTAAATAAATGACCGCATTTATGGGTCAAAGAAAAATGGCGTCTCGTGTCACTGATTAAACAATCCTCACAGTTAGCTCGGTCACATGGCATGAATTCAACTCGAAAAAGAAAGAATCCGTTGTATTTAAATAATTAATATTCTTTGTGCTTGAATTAGCTTTAAGAATAATTAATTAGTAGTGAAGCTGACCCCCACATTCACTACAATTGTGATGTGCGAATTTCATGACGTAAATACGTCATTGTTTCCCCTACCATTGTACAAGCCTGGCGCCCCACCCTGTTAACGGAAACGAGCGCGCCGAACTACCAAACCGAACTGCACAACACCCCCCCCATCACCACCTGTCGGTACTGGTGTAACATTAAGCTAGCCGCGTACAATACTAGCTTGCTAAAAAGCTAAAAATAAACAACATGCAGCTCAGCTGTGTCTCCCCCACCCACCCCACTCTAAACTGCCAGTACAGACAATGCACAGCTCGGCTGTGCCTCTCCCCCAGCTCTGAACTGCCGATACAAACATGCACAGATCAACTGTGTCTCTTGAGCCACGGTTCCACAGTTAGTACATGCACCAAAAGTAGAGATGGGGCCGATCCGGTATCGGCCTCCGATACCAGCATAATTTACGTATCAGATTTTTCCGATCCAGCCTGCAGAGATTTCCGATCCAAGATACATGTTGGCTTCAAACTATGGAATGGATTTCCTGAACGGAAGCGTGTCTCATGAACCCAGAGTAATAAGACCTGCCTCACATTCAGGAAATCCATTTCATAGTTTACAGCCATCTACAACATGAGGACTGAGTTAGCAGCACTGTGGCCAACGGCTAACCAACTTTTCATCGAAACGTCCGCTGTGTGGAAGTATTTTACACTAGAAAAACCACAAAGCGAGACAGCAACGTGCAATGTCTGCAGAGTCATAGCGCCACATTAAACCTCGGTAAAGTTAGTTTTACTTTGAACATTTGAGCTCCGTGGCTTCAGCGGGGTGCTACTCTTAACCCGAGACAGGCAACTCAACCCCGGCCAGCCGCGTCCAATCTGCCCCGCTCAATCTGCCCATCTCTGAGGAGGGACAGACTTGAGCGCGGCTGACCAAAATCAGGCTGCCTGCTTCGGATTGAACAAGAAGAAGACATCGCTGAAACCACGGAGCTCGAATGTTTACAGAGAAGTTGCTAAACTTCATCGTAATTAATGACCAACCACTATGAGTTGTAGAAAACGAAGGATTTTGCAACTTGATACTTGCAGCCAAGATATAGTTTAACCTCCAGTAGATATTTATCAGTACAACAGTAGACAATCATTTAAAAAAACATATGATTTGAAAATTACATTATAAAGTGATGTAAAATACTAAAAACAGGAACATGTCTGTTGGTTTATACCATGAACTTAGCAGGTGTTTGAAGCCATTTAACATTTAATTTAATTTAATTCATTTATTCATTCATTTAAATGAAACAAAATTTAAAAAAAAATCATCAAAAAGAAAACATTGAATGAAAAGAGTGCAGTAAGAAGAAAAAAATCTTATATCTGCCCCTTATTTAAAAAAATATAAAACAACTTTAAACAATCACTTAAATTAATCACTTTAATATCCACTTTAAAGCTAGGAATAAAAAGAAACATGTTTTGTGTTAGCAGAATTTAATTCTAACTTTAAAACTTATTCAACATTAACAACTTACCTCAAGTTGCCTTTTTGGACATGCATGCATATATTTGTACAGATTGTACTTGAGAGGAGATTATTACAGTCTCATATAAAATCAATGATGATGATGATATCGGAACTGGATTGGCCGATATCCAGATTTAGGTATCGGGATCGGATCGGAAGTAAAACAATGTGGATCGGTGCATCCCAAACCAAAAGAGCCAGGTAATCAAATACAGAGCAGTCAGAGAAATGGAATCATTCCTGTGAGGAATAGAGGAAGCTGAAACACCAGCACAAGCTTCAGGGTCAGCTGAAGACACCTTGTCATAAGTTTTGGAAGTTATAGCTCATTTAAAGGCAACATATGTTTTGTTGTATGTTACATTTATGCTCAACAGATCTTAAGCTTTCATTTTATTTACTAGTTTTTTGGGGAATTGCACCTGTACTTTAGTTTTTGTGGTGAATTTTGTTGCTCTATTTTTTTGTGCGGACTTTTTTCAATCTAAATAACAACAGGATCATTTAATTATTTTTTTATATATACTTTGAGACTGAATACTTTACTAAATAAAGTAATTTCAGTAAAATTAACCCGTTTTTTTTTTTTTTTTTTTTTATCCTGATGCATGCTCAATAATCCAGGTAGAAAAATCTAAAAAAGTTAAATCTGGTCCTCTGGACATTAAATAAATAAATAAATAAATAAATAAAAATTTATAGAAGCGTTTCGTCTTTCATCCGAAAGGCTTCTTCAGTCTGAGCCCCTGTGAATAGTAAACAGCCATCAGTGTGCTAATGATCCATTGTTAGGCTGATGGTCCTCCTTGATCATGTGAGCAGCTGGTTTTGGTTGTCAGCAGCAAACTGGTTGATCCACTCTGAGAAGGTGCTTTTTATAAGTCTGAGCTGAATACAGCTCCTCAGACTGAAGAAGTGTTTCGGATGAAGGACGAAACGTGTCTACAATTATTTATTTATTTTTGGTATGTCCAGAGGACCAGAATTAACTTTTTTAGATTTTTTTTTTGTTTGTTTTAAAGCAACATGTTAAGTTAATTTTGTCAAATGAATAACTACGATTTCTGTTTTTTTGTTATCGTTATCGTCAGATTGCTCTGAAATATCACAATATTATATTTGAGCCATATCAACCACTCATAGTTATAAATGTTAGGATAATTTAATATTATCCTTTTAATTGCTCTTTAAATAAATATGCCACACAGGAGAGGTAGATCATTTTCTTAATCCCAGGTTTAATCTTGCAAGATGAAGCAGTTGAAATACAGGCCTCAAGATGTTTACATGGTGCACCATCTCAAGTCTGCTCAAAAAGAGCATGAGGATGTGTCTTTTTATAATGTTATCGGACACAGGCAAGGTCAGACGATTCTTACAACCTCCTTGCTTATTTGGGTGAAAGGCTCCACACTTATGTAGCACTCAGTCCAGTCATAACAACCCTTTACACAACACATTAATATGAGTTCTATAACATTTTACATTTCTCTCTTTCTTTCGGCTTTTTCCTCTTCAGGGATCGGCACAGCGAGTCATCCTCCTCCATCACACTCTGTCCTCTGAGTCTGCATCCTCTGTCCTCACTCCAATTACCTCCATGTCCTCTCGAACTGCATCCATGTATTTCCTCTTTGCATTTTTCCTGGCAGCTGCATTTCCAGCATCCTTCTACCAATATATCCACAGCCCATCCTCTGGACATGTCCAAACCATCTCAGTCTGGCCTCCCTAACTTTATCTCCCAGTTGTTCAATCTGTTCTGTAACTCTGATGATCTAATTCCTAATCTTATCCATCCTTGTCACTCGTAAGGAGACCCTCAACATCTTCATTTCTGCCGCTTCCAGTTCTTTCTCCTGTCTTTTTGTCATTGCCACTGTCTCCAGACCATACAACATAGCTGGTCTCACCACTGTTTTGTAAACTTTTACTTTGACCTTTGCTGACACCTTTTTGTCACAAATCACTCCTGAAACTTTTCTCCATCCACTCCATCCTGCCTGGTCTCTCTTTTTCACCTCTTTACCACACTCCCCATTTTCCCGGACAGTGAACCCCAAGCACTTGAAGTCCTGCACCTTTGTGACCACTGCTCCTTGTAGCCTCACTGTTCCACCAGCCTCCCTCTCATTCACACACATGTACTCTGTCTTACTACGGATGACTTTCATTCCTCTTCTTTCAAGTGCATACCTCCACCTCTAAGTTCTCTTCCACCTGTTCCCTGTTCTCACCACAGGTCACAATGTCATCTGCAAACATCGTAGTCCATGGGGGTTCCTGCCTGACCTCATCTGTTAGTCGGTCCATCACCAGAGCAAACAAGAAGGGGCTCAGAGCCAATCCATGATACAATCCCACCTCCACTTTGAAGCTATCTGTCACTTCTACAGCACATCTTACTACTGTCCTGTTGTCCTCATC
The DNA here is from genome assembly GCF_014905685.2 of Nematolebias whitei. Lineage (NCBI taxonomy): Eukaryota > Metazoa > Chordata > Actinopteri > Cyprinodontiformes > Rivulidae > Nematolebias > Nematolebias whitei. The sequence goes on from NC_056498.1 coordinate 4,017,054, forward strand.
CATGTCCTGTACCAGTCTAATATACTTTTTTGCCCCTCCAGATTTCTTCATGCAATACCACACCTCCTCTCTTGGCACACTGTCATGCTTTTTCTAAATCCACAAAGACACAATGGAGTTCTTTTTGGCCCTCTCTGTACTTTTCCATCAGCATTTTCAAAGCAAAGATGGCATCTGTGGTGCTCTTTCTTGGCATGAAACCATACTGCTGCTCACAGATAGTCACCTCTTGTCTAAGTCTTGCTTCCACAACTCTCTCCCAGATATTCATTGTTTGTCTCGTCAACTTAATTCCCCTGTAGTTGCTACAACGCTGTACATCACCCTTGTTTTTAAAATGGGCACCAGCACACTTCTCCATTCTTCAGGCATTTTTCTCACCCTCAAATATGCCATTGAATATTTGAGTCAAAAACCTCACTGCCATTTCTCCAAGACATTTCCAAACCTCCACTGGTATGCCATCAGGTCCAACTGCCTTCCCCTTCTTCATTGTTTTCAGAGCTTTCCGGACTTCACCCTCACTAATCTTTCCCACTTCCTGGTCCACAGTTTCTATGCCCTCTACTCGTCTTTCACGTTCATTCTCTTCATCCATTAGCTCCTCAAAGTACTCCTTCTATCTTCTCGTCACACTCTGCTCACTTATTAGAACATTACCCTTCCTATCTTTAATAAGACTAACCTGTTGCACGTCCTTTCCAGCCTGATCCCTCTGTCTTGCCAGTCATTACAAGTCCTTCTCGCCCTCTTTAGTGTCCAGTCTCCTATACAACTCATCATACACCCTCTGCTTTGCCTTAGCTACTTCCTTCTTTGCTCTACGTCCCATCTCCTTATATTTCTGTCTCCTCTCTTTAGTCCTCTCACTGTCATATTTCTTCTTGGCTAACCTTTCTTTGAACGGCGTCCTGCACTTCACTTTTCCACCACCAGGTTTCCTTATTATCTATTCTCTGTCCAGATGACACACCATGTACCTTCCTACCTGTCTCTAATTACTGTTGCTGTAGTAGCCCAGTCATTTGGAAGCTCTTTCTTACCACCCAGATCCTTTAACATTTCCTCTTTGAATTTCTCTCAACATTCTTCCTTCTCCAAGCAGTTTGACAAGACTTTCAACAAGGAAGTGGGCCAGCAATGGAGGAGGGGGCGTACCAAAGAGACCTTCTTATCACAAGCAGAACTGGTTTGTTCCACTTTGGAGTAAGCTGTTGGGTTAAATCAGTTTTGTTGTGCGTTTCCTTGACTGATGAAGCCTTCCGGATCGAAGGCGAAACGTTTCAGCACAAAAAAAAAGAAACCGTCCAGATGACCTGACTGAAAAATGTTGGATTGTATACCTGGATTATTGAGCATGGACTTTGTTTTTATTCTTCCTTCTTCATCTTCCACCATTTGGTCTTCTCTGATTTTACTCTTTTTCTCTTCTTCACAACAACAGTCATTCTAAACACAACCATCTGATGCTGTCTGGCCATGCTCTCCCCTGCCACACCCTTACAGTCCCCAAGCTCCCTCAGGTTTCCTCTTCTACACAGAATGTAGTCAACCTGCGTACTCCTTCCTCCACTTTTATAGGTCACTTTATGTTCCTTCCTCTTTTGGAAATAGGTGTTGACTACAGCCATTTCCCTTCTCTTGGCAAAATCCACCACCATCTGTCCTTCCTGGTTTCTTTCCTTGACACCAAACTAGGGACGTACGATATTGGATTTTTGGCTGATATCCAATATGCCGATATGTTAAAATTTATTCGGCCGATAACCGATTCTGATACTGATAATTTATATATGTTCCTTTGTCAGAGACATAGCCCTCTTATTTAGGCTTATTTGCTACAAAAATTGTGCAACAGCTGTAAGAGCTGGTGACATATATTCAGTAACAGTCATATGATATGCATAGCACTTTGACTTATTAAATGAAAGTGTTAAATGTTATTTATTAGCATTAGTCACCTGCAATGCTGCCTCAACTGTGGAGGCTTGTTCTGGGTTCCTAGCTGCAGTGTGGGATCCTCTGCATTCCTGTGCATGAAGTTTAATATTATAACGATAATATTGTGCGTCCCTAAGCATTACTGCCACCAGCTGGTAAGGCGAGTGATGTAAATTTTTGAACTCTGAACCAACCCTCTAGAACCATTACTGAAAGTATAATGGAAATACAACTCATACCATGCTGAACTGAGTGGAACTGTGTTGTACAGGTTTTAAAGATACTAATAGAAAACAGGCAAAAGTAGGGACAAGAACGGCCAAAGGTAGAGGACTGGCTGATGTGATGCTGAGAAGGAAGGTAGATGTTTTATGTGTTCAAAAGACCAAGTTGAAGAGCAGCAAGGCCATGGTGTGGATTTGCCAAGAGGATGGAAATGGATGAAAGCCAAAGAAAGAACAAGATTGGGGCAAATAAACAAAAAAAAGTGCATTTACATATAAACACTGTAGTTTTGATGCCTTAGACCTGGATTCAAAAAGCATTGGTTCCAAAGAAATCAAGGGTTGTTGTCATGTGTACGAATCACCACCACGGTAAAAAAGCTAGTTTCTTCAAAATCAGCCTTGTGTAATCAAAGCCTTAAAAGCTTTTATCTGCTGTAATTTGTTTTTATTCATTTCCAGAATGTTGAAATTTTGAAAGATTATAGTTTTGTGGCATGTCTTTTTTTTTTATATTTATTCAAAAAAATTAAAATGAAAGAACCTCCTCAAAGGAGTGGTGATATAATTTTGTCAAGAGGTTGTAGTAACTTTGTCCCTTTCTCCTTACAGAACTCCTACAGAAACCTGTTTTTACAAAGGAAGAGGTTTTGATGGACCAGCAACTTAGTAAGCAGGACAGGAACTACAGTCTGGTCTGGGAGGAACAGAAACCTTCACAGATCAAGGTGGAACAGGAGGAACTAGAACCTCCACAGATCAAAGAAGACCATGAAGAAACAGGACCTTCGCAAATTAAAGAGGAACAGGAAGAACTTGGCAGCAGTCAGGATGTGGAGCAGCTAGTTATCAAAGAGGAAACTGATATTTTACTGGTTACAACTAATTACGGGGTAAGTGACAGCAGTGAGTCAGAACCAAGCAGCGGCCATCTCTTCTCAGACCTGACACGACTAAAAGAAAAAACAGATTTGGAAACGGATGATGGAAAACGTTATGTTTGCAACATTTGTGGGAAAAGATTCTTCACCTTATCATTGATGAATTTTCATCTAAAGACTCATGAAAATAAGAAGGCTTATTCTTGTGAAATATGTTTCAAACTTTTTGCTCAACGTAGCAACATGCTACGTCACATGCTAACTCACCAAGACAAAAAGCCCTTTTCTTGTGAAATGTGTTTGAAAAGTTTCACTCGACATGACGTGTTTATGTGTCACATGCTAACCCACCAAGACAAAAAGCACTTTTCTTGTGAGACATGTTTTAAAACTTTCCCTCGGCATGACAGGTTGAAGCGCCACATGTTAACTCACCAAGATAAGGAGACTTATTCTTGTGAAATGTGTTTGAAAAGTTTCATTCGATATGACAGGTTGATGTGTCACATGCTAACCCACCAAGACAAGGAGTCTTATTCTTGTGAAACCTGTTTAAAAACTTTCCCTCTGCATGACATGTTGCAGCGCCACATATTAACTCACCAAGATAAGGAGACTTATTCTTGTGAAATTTGTTTGAAAAGTTTCACTCAACGGTATGGGTTGATGCGCCACATGCTAACTCACCAAGATAAAAAGCCCTTTTCTTGTGAAACGTGTCTGAAAAGTTTCACTCGGCATGATGGGTTGATGTGTCACATGCTAACTCACCAAGACAAAAAGCCCTTTTCTTGTGAGACCTGTTTAAAAACGTTCCCTCGTCATGACAGGTTGATGCGCCACATGCTAACTCACCAAGACAAGGAGACTTATTCTTGTGAAACGTGTCTGAAAAGTTTCATTCGACATGACATGTTGAAGCGCCACATATTAACTCACCAACATAAGGAGACTTATTCTTGTAAAACGTGTTTGAAAAATTTCACTCAACGGTATGGGTTGATGCGCCACATGGTAACTCACCAAGACAAAAGGCCCTTTCCTTGTGAAACGTGTCTGAAAAGTTTCACTCGACATGACAAGTTGATGCGCCACATGCTAACCCACACAGGAGAGAGACCATATCCTTGTCAGATCTGTGGGAATAGATTTGGACTAAAACATGATTTGTTAAGCCACATGAGAACTCACACAGGAGAGAGACCATTTAGTTGTAAAATTTGTCATAAAAGTTTCAGCCAAAGTGGCACATTGACTAATCATAAGAGGACCCATTTAAGTGAGAAACAACATTGCTGTGAAGAATGTGGAAAATATTTCACCCAAAAGGGGGCATTAAAGGTTCACATGAGGACTCACACAAATGAAAAGCCGTATTCCTGCAACACGTGTGGAAAAATTTTTAGATCCAGCACTGGTCTGCTCTATCACATGAGAACGCACACTGGTGAAAAACCTTATTGCTGTAAAGTTTGTGGGAAACGATTCATTCAAAGCAGCCACTTGCTGCATCATATGAGTACCCATACTGGTGAAAAACCTTATTGCTGTAAAATTTGTGGGAAAAGATTCAGTCAACGCAGCCACTTAGGCAGCCACAAGAAAAGCTGCCTCAGAACCTCCACAGAGTAAAGAGGAACAGTAGGAACCAGGACTTTTCTCCAGGTGGTAGGTCCTGGAAGCTTTCATCTTACATTGTGAGTTTGTGAGTATTTAACTACTTAATACCTTTTTTTCACATTTAACATTTAAAAATGTATAAAATCCCCTGGACGCTTGCATAGCTGCCTACTGCTCCACCTGGGTGCATCCCAGGTGCGATGGGTTAAATGCAGAGAACTAATTTAGCCATTGTATGGGAACATACAATGATGACAACACATAGCACTTTATTCTCTCATTTATCGTGGGGTTCCGTACCCTGCCCCCCACTACGATAAGTGGAGAAACCGTGACACAGCGATACAGTAGTCCAAGTTCAGTTCAAGTTCAGTAAACTTTGTCATGACATGTGCCAGGCTGCAATCACACTCATCACTTGTTACTCTCAATCTCCCTCCTTGTGTAAATAAACAATTTAAATTAAATACTGTAACATTTTAAATAAACAATCCATGCAGCATGGATTGTTTATTTAAAATGTTACAGTATTTAAATTTAAATTGTAGAGAAGAGAGGCGCAGCAGGACATCAAAGGGTTAACCCTTCATGCATCTCTGCAGCACAGAGCAGAAATGTAATTCTTGATCAGTTACACTGAAACAACTGAACATATAAGTTCTAAATAATTAAAAATAACTTTTAACACTTTTATATTTTGTGATTATGATGATTTGACAATATGACATACTTTCAGTTTTAAGTTGGAAGACAAAAGTCAATTGGTGCATCTGGACAGCAAAGGGTTCACAAAGCCGATGCAGCACTGAGCAGAAATGCAGGAAGGAGCTTCCCCCTGCACTTGTGAGCTGCACACAAGTGCAAAATCATTTAAAATGATTTATTTTAAATAAACAATCCATGGCTCGTCCATCAATCAGCCAATTGTGTCATGTCCAATGTTACTTTGAACAACCATGATAAGAGCGAGACTGAAAAACGAACCACGAAGTAGTGAGGGACTACCTGTACTGAGCTCTATCACAAACATCGGACTAATAGTTGGTAAAAAGAAATGTAGTCTTAAAAAAAAAAAAAAAAACATGAGGCTAAAACATATTCTGCATAAAGTGAGAAGGACTGTCTGTCTGCAGCAGAATAGTTTTTTCTTTAAATAATAATCTGTAACTGTTCTTTTATCTGACAGTTTCGAGAACTGGTTTATAAACTGGAGCAGTTTTTCCAGAAGGTGTAAGCTAACTTGTATCTGTAAACCTTTTTCTTTTTCAGTAATAAATAAATAAGTTGAAAAAAATAATTGATTGTAAACCTTTTGTTTAATATTTACATTTTGTCACAGGCATATCTAATCCTGGCCCTCGGGCCACTGTCTATCCTGCTTGTTTTAGAGCAGGGGTGCCCAATATGTTGATCTCAATCTACCGGTCGATTGCAACGGCATTATGGGTAGATCACAGCATTTTAAAAAAAAGATGTCAGCCTATCAACCATCCTCACTATGAAATTTGTTACTTGATTGACATACAGGGCAGCCAATCACAGCCCTAATTCTCTCAAACCCGGTCTGAGAGATTTTCGGAGAAACCCCATCCCCACTTCCCCACCCCGAAGGTGTGAAATTCTCCATGTGTGAAGTTGCACATACAGGCGGCTGCAGTCCAAAGTTTTTCTGCACTAACAACATTTTTAAAAAATGGCAGAGAGCAGAGTGATTTTTGTGCTACTCACCCTTTTTCATCATGTAGGAGCAAAACTAATAAAATCCAGGGTCCAAAAAGGGACTTTATTCACCAGTTTGGATGGTAACTGTGATCATGCAGTCGCTGCATGCACAATGAAAACAGCTGAGACTGAGGCTGCCAGATAAATTTAAAATGCCTTATTTACCACCTCCTTTTCTGTGCACATGTTCAAGAAACACAACACAAACTTCATCTTGCTCAAGATGAGAATTCTGCGATCAAGTTAAAACTCAAAGCAGTCAGCTCCTCAGACAAATGGTGTTAAATTATTATTTTATATATGAATGATTTTGTTCAGTGCCCTGAGGCGACTTCTTTTGTGACTCGGTGCTATATAACTGAACTGAATTGAATTGAATCTTAGTATATCTTTACTCAGCACATATGACAGTTTAGGTGAAAATACTATCATTTTAAATCCACAATACTATAGTTTATAATTTCTTATCTGGCAACCCGACTGACATGGAAACTACAGCATTTTTCATGTAAACCTGCTCATTTTTTGTTTATTACCCCTAATAAACATTGAAAAAACAAGTTTCCAGAGGTCGTTCTCGTGTAAACATGGCATTATAGCAGGTAGATCACTTTGACTTGGTCATTTCAAAAGTAGCTCTCGTGCTGAAAAAGTTTGGGCACCCCTGTTTTAGAGGTTTATCGACTTCAATATTGATTTGAATCAATGGTTCATTAACCCTTGTATACACATTTACATACTAATTTACTTTTGTCCGTGTTCTTATTTATTTGTTTATTTTGGTTCATTCAATAAATGTTTTGTTTTTTTCTGACAAAGTCTAATGATCCTCTACTTTTTAAAATGTTGTCAGACTTTTTTCAGATGCTCTCATACCCTCACAATATCTTTACTACACTCTCATGGCCCTGAGGGGGAAAACTGTTCGCATTAAAATACACTATAAATACAACTTTTAATCCCATATTTATCAGATCATAAAATAATGCATTTCTGTCAGTAATGTTTTTTTTTTTTTACCTCTATAACTGTATTTTAGATTTTTATATTAGCTCTTTATGTGGGGCTCTGCTTTTACATTTGAGAGCCTCTGTAAAAAATGCTCAGAGGATATTTTACTCGCCTCGAGTGTTCCATGGCTGACGGCGCCTGACTGACATTGGTTTCTTCCAAATGATGACGTCATTAGTGGGTGCACCATGCTCCTTCAGCTCGCTCGTCTATACTATAAATACAAATGAAATGTGCAATATACAAATATACAGGTGTTGGTCATAAAATTTAATATCGTGAAAAAGTTAATTTATTTCAGTAATTCCATTCAAAAAGTGAAACTTGTATATTAGATTCATTCATTACACACAGACTCAAATATTTATTTATTTTAATGTTAATTATTATAACTCAACCTCATGGATTGGATCTCCATCCATCCATTATCTTACTCACTTCTTCCTTTTTGGGTCGCAGGAGTCATTGGTGCCCATGTCCAGCTATCACTCTGTGAGAGGTAGGGCTGGGTACCTTTCTAAAAAAATCGGCATCGGTACCAGTGTTGGTACCTTCACCTCGGTGTCAGTTCCTGGACGGTTCTTTTTTCAGTACCAATTTTGTAATTACTATTAATTCTAACAAGAATAAAATTACGTTACACATTACAGTACAAATTGTGAGTTTTGTTTTTTAATGTTGGTATTTTTCTATTCAAAGCAGTTTTCTTACATAAAAACAAAAATAATTTCCAGTTCCAAGACCAGTTACAAACCATTGACACGTCAGTGTCTAATGTTCACTGCTACACACTGAGGACCTTTTCACTGAACAGTTTTTCTTCAGAAACATCAACATGTCTGTTTTCTCTAGACACAAACAAGCTGCTCCAGGCTGATGGTGTCTCCAGCAGTAGAAAATGTTCACTCTGAGGCTGTAGATGATGCTTGTTGCACACACAGAGACCTGTTTGTCAGTTTGATAGCGCTGACATATTGTCCCTCACATCCCACCAGCAGGTCACTGGATTCAATGAGGTAGGGATGATGCAGACTTCTGCACCTCTGTGTCTCTGCCTGAATCTTCTCTGTGGTTCTCTGGGGTTTAGGGCTCTGATCATCTCCCTAATTGACATGAGAACAAAACATCAACAATAACATGGTTGTGTTATTATTGCTCAAAAAACATTATCTAGACTGAGAGATAAAAGTTTAACTGGTCAACTAAACCCTTTAAAGTTTAACTTACCTACACCGTGCTGCTCCACTGTAGAAAAGACAGCAAACTTTTAACAACAAAGTTTGACTGTCCTGTGGCCCCCACCTCACTTTTCTTTTGTCCTCCTCACATCTGGGTCAGAACCTCCTGTGAGGAGAACATTAACATAAACAGTGAACATTAGTGAACTGTTTAAGCAGTTGACTGGATGGATGAGCAGTTTTACAAGCTAAGATTTATGTTACTGTCAATCTTTAGTTAGCTTCTGAGTTTAGCTAGCTACGTAGATAAAATAAATTTACACACTAATATCTTAAAGTTAGCATTACATGGATCATAATTTATTTCCCCGCGATGTACGTGTTAAGCTGCAGTTACGCTAACAAACGTAAACTCACCAGCTGAAACACACAGAGACGTCCTCGGAGTTCTTTGATGAAGAGTCCGGTCGTGGAGATAATGAATCAGGACGTTCAGGCTCTACTCACAGGCTGACTTTAATGCTGAGAGGAGGAGGAGGAGGCTAATGAACTCTTCTCTCCTCGCAGAAAAACACGGAGCAACTTTCTGCAGCACGTGTTGTCGAAGCCGTTCGACAACACGCGCTGTACACGTGAACCCGTCTGTGGGCGTCACCAGCACCATAGACATACATTACAGTATACATAGAATAGGTACGGCAGCTCTATACAGCTCTGGGTGTAATCTGGGTGTAGTCTGTTTGTCACATGTCTGGTGTTTTACCAGCCTGCGTGCTGAAACCACGTGACACATTACAGCCAATACCGAAACTTGACACCGAAAGAAGAGTGAAGTTTCAATACATACACCAGCCGGTGCAGTTCGGTCGGTGCCATAAAAGAACCTCAGTTCGATACTCAGCCCTAGTGAGAGGTGGGGGACACCCTGGACAGGTCTCCAGTCCATTACAGAGCCACACAAAGACAAACGAGACAAACAACCATCCACTCGCTTGCTCACACCTAGGGACAATTTAGAGTTACCAGTCAGTCTAACATGCAGGTTTTTGGTCTGTGTGAAGAAAACGGAGTACCTGGAGAAAACCCACATATGCACGGAGAGAACATGCGAACTCCACCCAGAAAGGCCCCTGGACCAAGGATTTGAACCAGGATAACCTGCTCACTGAGAGGCAGCAGCTCTACCAGTTTAGCCACCGTACTGCATGTTTGTCTGATCTCGTTTTTTTTTTTTTATTATTATTATTTCAGATCTTCCCTAATAATAAGCAGCATGAATCCATTAATAAGTTAGTTGTTTCTTTTTACATAATTGTATTTTATTACAGCTCTTGCCTTTTAAGATAGTTTAAATTGTTCAAAGATTTGTCATTTTATTATGTTTGAAACAAATTTACCGTAATTGCCGGTGTACAAGCTGCAACTGTTTTGTCACACTTTGTACCCTGTGGTTTATATGCAGGAGCAGCTAATTTGTGTATTTTTTTCATAATTTTAATAATTTATGTTTTATTTTGACAGGCTTCCTGCCATCTTTCGGTGGTTTCCTGCCACTGAATAACATGTTCCTTTGACAGTGCTGGGTGCTCATATAGAGCTTTAGAACGTGACGTTACTGTGTCCGTGGCGCAGTGGCCAGTGGGATAAGATCGCCATCTTTACTGTCCTTAATCATAACTGTCGAAAATAAAGCTTTCGCGCTGAAGTTTTTTAAATCTACGTAAGTTAAGACAGTTTAGCAATGGGCCGAACTTGTTGCGTTATTGGATGTAATGTCTAGTCACACGATTGGAAAGGTAAAAAGATCGAAAACGGACTTTGTTTCATTGTTTTTTCACCTGGAAACAACATGAGGGACCTAATAAAAAGGAGACAAATGGCTTGGATATCAGTGGTGAGACATCCTGATAACTTTCTCCAGCGTCCCAAGATACCTGCTAGTTTGTTCCAGACATTTTGGTGAGTGTCTCAATTCAGTTGTTGGTGTTGTGCCATAAATTTGTGCCATGATTTTGTCTGGGTGTATCATGTTTAGTTCATGTTTAGTTCATAGAAGTGGGTCAACCTGGTTTAGGTCGGGTTTATATTTTACATGTAACTTAGTCTGAGTTAAGACAGAGTGGACATCTGTGTTATTGTGAAATAAACGGTTTAAAGTTTCTAGTCTTGCCACTTTTACTGTAGCAATACTGATATGTGTTCTGATATGTCCTCTTCAAGATAAACCTTCAGATGAAGTGGATGAAACTCCAGGAGAGGAGCTCAGTGAGGCTGCAGATGAAGAGGAACATAAACCAGCAGCAAAAAGGTACAAATACAATGTGTGAATAAAAAAGAACATAAATAAACCATCTGTTACAGGAGAACAGGAAGCTCAGGTCAGAGCTGAATAAAAAACAACTGGACAAAGAATTTTTAAAGTCAAATATTATACAGGACTTCATTGCGTTGCCATCTTGTTGTCATTGTTTAACTCTGTTAGACATTTTCTGCCAGCATAAAAAAAAACTCACAATTTCAAATGGTTCTACAAACATTAATGCATCCTGTTCAGCATCTTTTCCATCTTTTCAAGGTGTCACATCAAACTCTGTCTAATACCTGTGTCTTTCTTTTCTTTCCAAGGGATGGACGTCCATCGGACAACCTCATAATAGAAAGCTGTGGCCTTCTCTCCAGATTATTACCTGGGGACGTTGTGTTAGCTCACAGAGGCTTTGATATTAAAGACAGTGTGGGAGTCAAGGACAAGGTTCTTTATTGGCATTCACATCGCATGTTGTACATGAGGTGGAACAAAACTGTGTACACAAGGTCCCAGTTACATCCAACAAAAGTATAAATGAATGATGTGCTGATATAGGAATGATTATTTTAATGCTTTTATGTCAATCTATACCTATATTACACTCATTTAAACACACTTATACTCACTTTTGATGCAGCTTATCTGCTTAAAAATCAGGCCTGTGCTGCAGATGTGTTTTGGAGTAATTAAAGTTCTCTGGGGGATGCTCTAGCCAGAAGATCGGGCCCAATCTTAAGGTTACAGTGACCCAGGTTTTGAAGGATGAAACCATCGCTCTGTTGCACAGACTGCTTTGAAGATGGGAAAACAGATTTAATTAAATCTGCCCTCCTGGCAACCATCAAAGTTGTTTTGCACTGCTCTCACGCGATCAGGGAAAGGTATATAAGAAATGTGTCAAACACAGAGAGTCGGAAGCCTTGTGTGGACCAGAGCGCGCTGGTGCCATGCGCAATTTTGATGTGATTCTTTACCTGGGTCGAAAACGGCTTCCCGGCCAGTGTCACGGTGAGAAGTTCTTTCATATCAATTTGTGTGTTAAGAGTGTACGAGTGTACATGTTCTTGCTTGACTGTTTTCTGTGGCAGGTTAATAAAGGACACTTATTATTCCTAGCAGTAACAGCCTCCTCTGTGTTTTATTTTTCCTTCTTGTCTGAATATCTGTGCCGACCGTTCACGAGCCCTTTTGATAAAGAATTTCATAATACATGTGCTGAGGTTAAAATCCCATCATTTACTAAATGGAGATGTGAACTTGATGCTAAGGATGTTGAACACACACGAGCACACCTTAGAATTAATGTGGAAAGAGTGATTGGTTGCATGAGAAACAAATACACGTTACACAGAAATATACCAGTTAACTATACTGGTGCTTACATGTAAACATACCACTTAACTATACTGGTGCTTATATGTAAATATACCAGTTAACTATACTGGTGCTTACACGTGAGGGTGAAGATGTGACACTTCTTAACGTTGTGTGTGTGCTGCAGTTTAGTGAACATGTGTTCTAGTGTGGTTGTAAATCTAATGCTAATGAAACCTGCACATATTGCTACTGATATATGTAAAATATAGAGTGGAGAAAAAAATATACTTTTGCTGCACTCACTGCTTTGAAATGTTTTACAGTTGACTAAAAACATGCAAGTGGTTGTTTTTTCTCATTTAATAAAAATTCATATGGTAAATGACCGTAGCAATGGCCAATCTACTTAATGGGGAGAGCGAAGAAGTCCCCACCAATATCTCCCTCTTTATTGGTGGGTGTTCTCGTTTCCCCGAAACGGACAGGCGGCAATAAGATGCCTATCTTGGCCGCAATAGAAGCATAACCCTTGTTCCCTGCATCTTTGTTTAACGTTGGGAGTTAGGCGGGTGTGTCCCACCTGCGTGGGTTCAGATTCAGGTAGAGCGAGTGGAGGAGGAGACGCGAAGGCTTGATGACGCTGGGGTTTGTAGTACTCAGACGGATCTTTACTACGAACAACATTGAGTGACGGACCCAAACCGGAAGTGGTGGTCCTTTGGGAGTTGTAGTCTCGTTCGCGCCGCTCGTGGAAACGTTCATCGATTGCTATGGCTAAATTAATGACAGCGTCGAAGTTGGACGGCTCGTCTCTTGCGGCGATCTGATCCTTTAACGGATCCGACAAGGAGTTTAAGAAAGTCCCCTGTAGCGCCCTCTCATTCCACCCTGTTTGTGCCGCGAGGATGCAGAACTCGAGGGCGTGTTCGGCTACTGGTTGCCGGCCCTGACGTAAGCCCAGGAGACGTTTCTCAGCGTTGGGACCCGATAATGGCCTGTCGAATATTCTACGAAATTCGAGTAGAAGCTCATGTGTGTTCAACATCCTTAGCATCAAGAGTAACGAGCTAAAAGTGACAATTTTCAAATCATGTTGGCGGAGGAAAGAAGTTGCCCACCGGAGTGCGTTACCCTTTAACTGACTCAAAAAATAAGAGATTTTAGCATTGTCTGTGGCGTAAAGTCTAGGGGCCCCGCTAAACGTGAGCTCGCATTGGAGGAGGAAACCGTCACATTGATCCGGGTCACCGGAAATAAGTTCGGAAGGTTTTACCAATACTTGTTGCTCCGACGGGTGCCTCGCCGAGCATGTGCATGTCGGGCTGTTCACAGACGGTTCTGCTGCGGCTGTAGGAGGAGAAGGGGAGAGAGTCTGTTTAATGGAGAAAACCATACCCCCAAGCTCCTGTAGGTTAGCTTGTGTCTGTTGTTGTTGTTTTATCATTTGGGTGAGGATCTTCTCCAGCTGGTTTACCCGTTCCATTTGCGAGGAGGACGTGGCTTGGTCGTCCTGAGCCTCGTTCTGGGTTTGGTCTGGCTGGAGCATTTCTGTTAAGATTTCGGGCAACCCAGTTGTAACGAGACCCAGAACGACTCGAGACTCAGGCTACAAAAAAGTTATTTATTTACAGTGTTGATATATATACAATATATACAGGCCCTGGGACCGGAACTCCTGGAAGAGGGGGAATAGTCTTTTAGGCAGGAGCAGGTAAGTGACACAGGTGAGTAGATATTGATATTGTTGTTCTTGTCTTACAGCTTCCTGGGCACTGGAGTGAGTTCAACGGGTCCAAGTGGCATGAGTCCCAGAGACAGAGCACGGACATCCAAGATCCGAAAGGCAAGGACACGAGAGACCAGACAGGAACTGAGAGACCAGGACTGGAACGGGCACGGCAAAACGAGGAACTGCTGACACAAAAAATCACAAGGTAAGTATCTCAAATACTTAGGAAACAAATGGCTGAGAGCATCAGTACCGGGAGGGAATCAATGCTCCAGCATCGAGTAGACTTGACTGCAGCCTTAAGTAGAGGTAGGAGCTCATCAAGGAGATGACCACCAGGTGTTGATCATCAGCGGCCATCTTGGAGCTGCAGCCAGAGCTACTCTCACAAACTTGTATTTTCTAATCCTTGCACAAGCTTACAACCGATATATTACTTTAAAAAAAAAAAAAAAAAACTTTTACACTCAATCTCTACTGACAAAAACATTTTACAACATGGTCACTCAGTGCAATGTGTAGAGGGATTTGTGATTGGATATCTATATAATTTATTAGTTATGAGTTAATCTCATAAGATATGCATTTATTATGCAAATAGCCTCGTTATGTGGGCACCACCTCTTCCCAGAAGAAAAAAAATCAGTCTCTAACCCTCAAATTAACTGTAACTGAAACGTGAATCCTTTTCTCATGTTTAAAGGGGCATCAAATCAGTTAATACACACAGATATGCCAAAATAATCACACTTTTAGTGAATTTTATGTATTTTATTACAAAAATATTAATCTGAAATTTATCTGATGAAGATCCATCCATCCATCCATTATCTTTACCCGTTTATTCCATTTTGGGTCACGGGGGTCGCTGGTGCCCATGTCCAGCAATCACTGTGCGAGGGGCGGGGTACACCCTGGACAGGTCGCAAGTCCATCACAGGGCCACATGGAGACAAACGAGACAAACAACCATTCACTCTCTCACTCACACCTAGGGACAATTTAGAGTTACCAATCAGCCTAACATGCATGTTTTTGGTCTGTGGGAGGAAACCTGAGCACCCGGAGAAAATCCACACATGCACGGAGAAAACATGCAAACTCCACCCAGAAAGGCCTCTGGACCAGGGTTTGAACCAAGGACCTACTCGCTGAGAGGCAGCAGCTCTACCAGTTGCGCCACCATGCTGCCCTGAATACATAAATTAATAACAAAATTTATTTGTATCAAAGGTTACTTGATTATTAAATTCAGTGTAACTTTTTATAAAAGGCAGAATCTTGGACTGGTTTGTTGGGGTGTAGTTAAAATTGTGTCTTAATTAACTGTGGTATATAGAAAGCAATATAATTGATGTATGATCACCAAAAAGGCATTAAAGGTCTCTTGTCCTACCAGAATGAGTCATTAGAATGTCCACAACTGCTTATGAGTGATGCCAGTGGTGCCTGAGATGCTATGGGTGACTTAAGAGGAGGATTTATCCTCAAAGGTCACCTGTCATCCGTTGGAGGGACCAAGGTCCGATCACTGGCTCTTTGAAGTCAGCTGGGATTTACCACTCTGCGGTGTCGAGGAATTCTGTTTCAAATCTCAGGTTAATGCCAGGTTCTGCTTCTGGTCCTTGTAGTGAACTAAGCCTCAGGTCAAATCTGACCTTGAGGGCCTTCCTGGGACAAGGACTGTATTTCATTGATTTGAGTCCAGAAACACAAAATCAAGTCCATCCAGAGACTTTCTAAGTGTGTCCTGCACTGATCAATTGAAATAACACTCTCTTTTTATTATCATTACTATTTTACAAATGTCGTGATAATCAAAGTGTGTTTAGTTCAAACCATTTTAAATGTTGAAGTGAACTACTCATTTTAAATCAACTGTGAAACAGTATTAATGATTTTTAATCCTCATTCAAAGTAGAAATCAAGTTAATGTTTGTTACAAGAGCAATTATGCATTTTGATTTTCTGTCTGAAATGAGGTTGTAAGTCGGTCCAAGGTCGGAGACAAACGCAGACAAGTTTGTTGGAACGAACTGTCATGTTTTTAAATCCTCTCAGACGTAAATAGAGAAGCTGGCACCTGTTTCCTCCCAACTCGCCTAAACATTTCTCTTGTCTGTCTCAAAAACATTTTCTGTCTGTTCCAAAACATTTTTCTGTTTTTCTGACATCTAGTGACCTCTTACGTCACAAAAACACACCATTGATTAGCTCTTTCAGCCAATCAAGACTTCCCAAATGAACCGGAAACAGAACTCTTTAAATGTCGACACTTCCTAGTTCCAACCAGTGCGGTGGGAGAGCAGTTCAGTTCGGAGAGCAGAACCGAACAGAAAAGTGCTGGAGAGAACAGGAGGTTCCAGACATGATCCGAAGTTCTTCCGAGTCTCGTGGGAATTATGGAATCTTCCACATCTGAGTGGAACTCTGACGGACTTACTCCTCATGTGAGTCCAACCGAGAGGTGAACGTGTGTCGAACGAAGTACCGTCACTACTCCGGACGTTTTCCAACCATCCTACAGAGACGCTGGAAAAGCGTTGAAAGGCAACTCTACACCGAAGTCGGAATTATCCTCTGCCAAGGTAAAGAGTCGATCTTCAACGGCAAGCGTACCGAGATGAAACTGGGTTCGAATGGAGAGTGCCGTTCTTATACCGACGCATTTTCCCTCATCCATCCTTTCTCTCCATTTAAACTTCATTTCCATCTTTAAAACTCTTCTATCTTGCCAGTAATAAATCATCCAGATATTTTCAGAAATGTCTGTTGGTTTAAAAGCTGCAAGGGAAACCATGGCCGTATGGTTTCCTAATTGTAAAGCTTGCTAATTAAGCTATGTGTTATTGTAATCAATTTGCCAAATTAATGTAAATGTTTGATGTTAAACTTTGATTCTGTTAATAAATGACCACATTCATTTGATGGGTCAAAGAAAATTAACGTCTCACGTTACATTTAATTATTCAATGCACGATATTATTCAGTCCAGAAAAATGAAGGAATCCGTTTAATTTATGAATATATCACATGTATATGTTCTTTTACAACTGGTGGCCTCGTACGGTATCATAAATGGACTGTTATTCGTGTAACAATTGAATTACATGTTGGCATATCTGATCTTAACTGAAGCTAGCTAAAGAGTGCAGGTTGCTGTGTGACATGCAGCGTTCTGCAGCTGTGGGGTTCGGAGACAGCTTGCAGTTGTGGTGTTTTGAAAGCTGAAAGTAACGTCAATGTTTCATTTTAAAGCTGAAATGTACGTCTGTTGTGTGACAAAGCTGATGAGCTGTGAAAAACGTGGATTCTGTTTAAACGGACAGGGGGTTCTGGTCCGGCTCGGTTCTGATAAGTTCGAACGAGTTGTTTTAGATGGATGGAGAGACGTTTTTGAAAACTGAGCGCCGACTCAGTGAGCTTTGAGAGTTTATTCGCCACATTTTTAACAGAAGATAGTGCATTTTGACAGTTGAAATGACGAAAGTTGACCGGAATGTTCAGGCTAAATGCTAACACGCTAGCTGAAATAGCGAGCAGCGATTGGTCGAAAACCGCTGATTTGGGTAGCCCTGATTCGCTGAGAGACGTGTCTGTCGTCACTTCCTCTGATGTCGGGTTGTAAACCCCCCCCCCCCCGCTGTTCTGTCATTGGTAGATTCAGTCACGTGACCCAGAAATGAAGCTCGTCTTCATAGGGAATTTCAATCTGCTGTTTAAAGTTGAAAAACGCTTTAAAGTTGGTTCTGATCCGCTGTTCCGTTTCTTTGAAGCCTAATCGCTGAAACTTTGCCACGTTTACATTTTAAATCCGTCATTAAATGGTGTTTTTTGACCACGCTAGCCGATGCTAATTTTAAGCTAACAGCTAACGACCGGATGTCACCAAAGCCATAGGAAGTCATCGCGACTCCTACTGGTCGCCACTAACAGCGTCAGGGTTAAAATAAAATAAGGTTATACTGCCACCTCCTGTTGGAAACTTGAAATCACAGTTTCACTTCGTTTTTAGGATATTTTGGTGAAATTACACGTGTTTATTTCTGTCAGAAGTATTTTGAGTTAATAAACGTTCCTCAAGCTGAATTATTACTGTTATCTTGCATTTAAAAAGTGATTAAGGTATTTATGCCAGAAAGGCATTTACCAAGACATTTTTCATTCACTGATAATTCCTCAAACGGAGGTGCAAAATGAAAAATTAGAAACTTTTTAAAGATACAGTCCAGATATTCACAGAGTTGATAAAGTTTACTCATTTGCTGAAAAGATAATACACGTTTAATTGCTAGAACACTAAATAAGAGTAATTATATCAGAAAAAGGAAACTTTTCTGATTTATTTTACCACCTAAAACACCACATCTTCCTATTTAATTTTTAAATAGAAGATCATGGCAGGAGAAGACGAAAACGTTGACCTTTTCGACTCCCAGTCAGTAGATGACATAATCCAGGGAGCTTTATATATTTTAACAAACCCGATTATTGGCGCACAATTAGAACAAATTGATGGAACTCAAAGAGCTGAAGAACTGAGAAGTTTAGCAAAAGGAGCCACGGTTAAAGAGAATAAAAAGCAGGGCCTTGAACGGTTAGCAAAAATTTCTCTGCTTCTCAAAGACGAATTGGATCAACAGGTTGAACGAAATGTCGTGCTGTCTAGAGCATATGCAACAGACAAGGAGAGGTTTCTCAAATTGATGGCACAGTCTAAACTTGATGAAGAGACACGTGCAGTTGAGGTGCAAAGTGAGAGGGAGCTCTCAGAAAATCAGCTGTCATTACAGGCTCACTCATTTGAGGAGAAGATTAGGGATAGAGAGATTCAGTACCAAGCATTGTGTTCAGACAATGATGTGCTACAACAACAGTTGCAGCTCACATCAAAAGCTCTGAACGACTGCAGATTGGAAAAAGAGGCATTACTCCTACAAGGCGTGCGTTTACGAAGTGAATGTCAAACGTCACAGGAACGCTTAAAAGCCTGTGAGGAGAAACTAGCCGCGGCAACAAATAAAAGTTCTGACGTGGGGCGAGTTTGTCTGGAACTCAGAGAAGATCAAGGTCAGAGTCCAGGTCACCCGCCATCACCTCAGAAAGATTTTGGTGCACCTCCTGCTCTTAATCCCATTCTGCCACCTCCACATGTGTGTAGAGACACACCTCAACCCTTATCTCAGGTGATAGGGACAGACCTGAATAAGTTTCCACTACCAACCATGCAAGAGAGACCGTTGATACTTCCTCCTTCAATAGATGATTTGCAAAAAATCTCAAAACATGTACAGCGCTTTGTACTTGGTCCAATGGGTTCAACGGGCACAAAAGCGTATCTCAAAGACCTTGATTTCAGACTGAGTAGTTATCCTAATGCTACGGTTGAGGATAAAATCAGTCTGATAAGGCTCACTTCGGACAGAGAGGTGTTCACCTTCATCGAGCGTCTACCTGATGCAACGAGAATGGATTACGACCTTCTGTGTGAAGCTTTGATCAGAGAGTACGACCCCTGCATGGGTCCTGCTGGTTTCCCAGCTGCTGACAAGGTCACGCAGGGGAAGCATGAACATCCAAAGATTTATTACAAAAGAATCTTCCAAGCTTATTTTGGTTACAGAAATGAAACCGGAATGAAGGAAGAAGAAGGTTTTAAATTTGTTTTCAGCAAAAATCTCCACACTGACATACGCATGTCAGTACAAATGATGGCAAATTTCAAAGAAAAATCCATCAATGAGATTAAACAGTGTGCTGTGAATGTGTTTGAGGCATGTTCTCATGCTAAGACGCCCATAGAGGTGTTTCCTGGTGTAAAAGTTAAACCACACTCCCTAGAACTGGAAGGAAGGCGTGCATCGCCGCCTCCTCCTAAAAAAGGCGAGAAAAAGCAGTCTTTTCAAACTAACAAACCGCGTCATGAAGGTGCACGCTGGGACAAAAAAACTCCTCTTTCAGAGGATGAACGTGATTATCGTAAATGGGGTGTGCGTAGGACGCAAAGATATGGGAACCAAAGTGACCCATATTATCAGGGGAAGTCCGAAAAGGAACCCCCAAAAGACGTACCTAGCCGTTCCCCACCTCGGACGAAGCGAACCGAGGCGAAAAACATCACAAAAGTTCCAGAAACAAGGCCCTACACCTCTGAGCTCGGAAGAGACAGAGAAACTACGCAGGTTTTTAGAAACTTTGAAACACAATGACACGGGAAACCAACCTGGAGCACTTTGCAGTGATGTAATCACTATTACATCTGAGGGCGCGAATGACAACATCACAGATGTCGGTGGAACACACCAAGACATTGTTGTTGTTGCCTCCAACAACCCCTCATCGGAAGAAGGGGGGGTAAACTCACACACAAACGATGACGAGTCATCGCAAGCTGAACACTCAGAAACAGCTACTGCTGTTCTGACGGTTCAGACAAACCAAGATTACACAGACAAGGCTGAACGTGTGAAGAAGCGTCAGAAAAAAACCAAGAGGTTTCTGTGTAACTTTATCAGAAGGGGGGTCGCCAAGAAGGCGTACCTGTCAGTAACACTCGAAGGAGTCCTCACACACGAAGCACTTCTGGACGGTGGGGCAGACATAACAATTATGTCAGCTAAACTGTTTGAGGAGCTGAGGACAGCCGCTGCCGGTGTTAACAGGATAATACCTCTCACTGAATGTGCTATAGAAATGCAGGGTCTCTCAGAGAAGAGGACAACCCTGACAGCTGTAGCAATGGTTCACATGCAGGTTGGCGGAATGACACTATACCACCCGGTACACGTGTCTCGTGTTGACTCATTCCCATTTTTGGTTGGCCAGGATTTTATTAATCGCTTCGACGCGATTATAGATTATGGTGATCAAACGATGTGGGCAAAGGTGAGCAAACCACTGCCAATAGATATGCCTCCGGAGTGTAACACAAACTGCCTAACAGCAGGTACCGCGGAAGGCGCAAAGGACTCCTCAGCCGAGGACACGAGCCCGGTGAGTATTCCTTTGAAATCATGTGAAACCACAGAGACCCAGCCGGTGGTCCAAACTCTGACCCAACAAGACAGCCTCCTCTGTGAGCTGAAGCAGTCAGAGTCCACCAAACACTACCTACCACTGGTAGTTAAAGGTGTAGAGATCCAAGGGTCCCACACCAACGATGCTGTTCTGTCTCTGTGGACAGATTAATCAGCAATTAACCGAGCTTTCTATGAAACCTTGGTTCACAAACACGTGGGTCTAGAACTGATTAAAAAAGCTTTCCGCTTTCCATTAGTTCCCAATAGTTCACAGGTAATGACCGCTGAAGGAGTCATTAACCTAAAACTGAACTGGAACCAACGAGAACTGGTTCACCCATTTCTCGTGATCCAAAACTTACCACATGCAACCTACATAGGCTCTGACATTTTGGTAAGGTTGGGTGTCCACGTGGACACCATCAACAAGGTGCTGTGGTCCCTAAAACCAGCCACAAAGGATTCTCCTGTGCTAGACACAGCAAACCTTAAGGCTGGGCAGTTGTTTGTTACAGATTGACTTAGGACCTCCCCTCGGAAGTGGGATGGTTCTAAACCTTGTGTTATGTTTTATAAAATCTACAGTCCATTTTCTCTATCTGCCTTTTTGTTACTCTTTCAAAAGAGACAACCAAGACAAAAATGATTATCTTAAAGAGAGATTACTTAAACACACATTTTCAATAACAAACATTCAGTCCTGAAGCTGTGGAAATAACATGCAATGTTCATCCAACAGGTGTCGCTGTTCATCTCCTGAAAGAGAATGTCATTTAAAACAAAGGATTCTTTTAAAACTGTTATCTCCATGGGAAAATCCTGGGAGTAAACTCCTCCCTGATGAAAAATTGAAGTCTCGGCAGGTGTCCCACCTCGAGGTCAATATGAACCACAAGCTCTCATTAAGACGATCTGTCCGTTTCATGGGAAATGAGTTCATATTGGCAGTGAAGTTAACACAATGACAGTTTTCATTACATTAGATTAGTGGCAACAAAGGAGTTTGTAAGCTGAGTTTAACACCTGCAAAATAAAGTCTGTTCGTTCCCAAGGGAATAAATGCATCTTGTTTTAACAGTTTCAAACACAAAACACATGAATGATGTTTGTTTTGAGATGAGGTGAACTCTATCTGAGGTGGTGTTCCCTTACAAATGCCACAGAGAGGATAAATATAGTTCCTCTTACCCGTTTGCTGGCCTGTGGAACTGCACTGAACAACTATGTTGATGTCCAATTCTCTGGTTACCAATCATCCTTCTCCAGTATCCTGGGTTTCCAGCACCAAAATTGTTGAGGAAAATTAACACAACAACTCAGACTTTTCAGCTTATTCACCTGTTCCTCTCATTGGTTCAGAGGTACATGGAGAAAAGACACAATAATCAGTCAGAGAGATTCAAGTTAAAAAGTATTACCAACATTTATTACAGCTTTCAGCTGAAAGGAGACGCTCTTACCCCAAACCAACAGAGAGACAGCAAAAACCCAAGACACGCCTGACTGGAGCTTCAGCATCTCTTGTATTTAAACACAAAAGCTCCACCCAGAGATGTGTCACACATTCTTAAGTTATTTGTCTAAACTAGTTCAAACTGATGTCTTCATTTCCTAGAAGTCCTTTTATGGAGTTGTTTTATTATTTTCTTCTGCTGTTCCAGTTTACTGGTGATCTTGTCATCAGGTGGGACACACAACCCAGCAGCTCCCTGTTAGTTCATGTCCGGTACACAAAAAAACTTAAATACATTCTCTGACTTAGTTCACTCTGTACTTTTTGATACCAAAAGGCAAGCGGATCCAAAAGGCAAGCAGATACAGATAAAGGACAAGACACAGTTGTGATACATCGAGCAATACAGCACAGCAGATAAGAGCGTCTTTACACTCTCTATCCAGGATGTGAACATCTTCATCCCTGAAAGAGTGACCACTGGCCTGGAGATGAGTGTAGACCGCAGAGTCCTGGCCTGATGATGTTGATCTTCTGTGCTGGGCCATCCTTTTGACCAGTGGCTGTTTAGTTTCCCCAACGTAAGACTGATCCCAGCCCTCCTGACACTGAACAGCATACACAACATTACTCTGTTTGTGCCGGGGGACTGGACCTTTGGGATGAACCAGTCTTTGCCGTAATGTATTTTGGGGTTTAAAAGCCACTGGCATTTTGTGTTTAGAAAATAAATGTCTCAGTTTCTCTGATACTCCCTCAACATACGGAATGACCACTGGTCTGGGTCTGGGTTCCTCCTTTTCACCTGATGGCTGAATGGAGTCCTGTTTGGGTTTCTTCTCTGCTTTCAGGAAGGCCCAGTTAGGATATCCGCATTGCTCTAGAGCCTGTCTTGTGTGGGATTTCTCCTTCTGCCTGGCTCCTGAGTTAGTGGGGATGATGTCTGCTCTGTGGTACAGAGTCCTGATGACTCCTAACTTGTGCTCCAAAGTGTGATGGGAGTCAAACTGCAAATGCTGGTCTGTGTGGGTGGGTTTGCGGTACACCTCAGTTTGCAAATGTCCTCTATTAGAAACTGAGACCTCACAGTCCAAGAAAGACGAAACGTTACTACATTTTTTTTTATTTTGTTTTGCTTTGGTTTGGTTTTTTTTAATGTCCAGAGGACCAGATTTAACTTTTTTTGATTTTTCTACCTGGATTATTGAGCATGCATCAGGATATTTGTTGTAATAAGTTTTAAGAACAGATCATGGTGAAATAATGCCACTAGATGGTGGAATTGCGATGATAAACTTGATTCTTTGATAATTGTTTTCTATGAAATAATGATTTTCCACAGCTGACTGTGTCACGTGCCATGACCAGGGACTGGAGGCCGGGGATAGGTTTGATAAATACATGAAAAGGGGGTTTTAGAATATAGATTTTCCATGGGGTGGACTTAATGAAATTTTTCACTCTAAATTGGGACTAAATTGAGGAGTGGTTGAATGAGTGAATGGATTTGTTGATAAATTGGTAGTATATTTATATCATATCTCCAGGGGGAGTTGGGGGGGTTCTGTTATTTATATACAACATGCAAACACATTAATGTTTAAATCAGTTTTATTCACACAAACGCATTTTGTGCTGTGACAAAAAAAACTACCGGCCACGCTCTGTGCAAATAAAGTGTTGCATAATTGGAGGGAAAACCGGCACAGAGTTTTTTCTTTTTCCTTTCCAGATGGACCAAATGGACCATGCCTGAGTTGCCACTTCTGAGGGGGATCCAAGCCAGGGGGACAGCGTGAGCTGGGGACGGAACTGGGGTTCAATGCAGTCTGAGGCCCACAGCTAGCAATAGCAACTGCAGTGATCCATGGCCTGCACCCAGCTCCCGTTGTAACACTGGTAAATTGAAAAGAATACAGATGTAGTATGCTAAGGCTAGGTTAGCTTCAGTTAGCTTAGAGCTCCACTACAGTCAATTTTTTAATAACGGGTTCTCACTTTTTCGAGCTACTTGACAGATATGTGACAGAGGTACTGTGTTGTCGATGGTTTAATCAGTGACATGAGATGTTAATTTTCTTTGACCCATCAAAATAAATGTGGTCATTTATTAACAGAATCAAAATTTAACATCAAAACATTGTACACTTGATTATACTGATCGGCTCTAATTAATAAAACTTGGCACGTTTTACTTAATAAAAACAACAGATATTTCTGAAGATATCTGGATTAATTACTGGCAAGATAGAAGTTTAAAGATGGGAAATGAATGAGTTTAAATGGAGAGAAAATGATGGATGAGGAAAGTGTGTTGACGAGGAATGGCACCCTTCATCCGACCCCAGCTCAGCCCCGGTACACTAGGTAGTGAAGCGACTCGTTACCTTTGCACAAGATAGGTCAGCTCCGGTACAGAGTTCCATTTCAACGCTACCTTTCAGCGTCTCCTTAGGATGGCTGAGAATCGTCTGAAGTAGTGACGGTACTCCGTTCAACAACACGCTCATCTCCCAGGTGAACTCACAGCGAGCTGTGAGTCCGTCAGAGGTTCCACTCAGATGTGGAAGGCTCCATAATCCCAACTCGACTCAGAAGACTGAAGACTGAGAAAAACTCAGAAGAACTCCTAGGGACTCCAGCCAAACTCCATCAGAACCAGAAGAACTAACGGAACCAACCAACGGAACTCCCTTGAACTAGGAAGTGTCAACTTTTAAAGAGTTCTGCTTCTGGGCACTTTTAGGAAGTCCTGATTGGTTGAAGGAACCAACAGGGGTGTGGTTTTAGTGACGTCAGAGTGTCATTACAAGTCGAGAAAACATCAGAAATGTTTAGGAATGGGGACTTCCGGCTGAATGGCGGTGAGATAAGGTGTGTTTGGGTGTGCTCCTACAGAATTGGCCTTTTCTCTGATTAATGCCTGGGCACTTTTTCCCGAGTCCGACAGCAAACAATAGCTAACTTACACACTTTACATAACCCTCCTATTTGGTCATTAAAATGCCACCAAAACCGACTAAAGGTGTAAGTTCGATCCAGGCTCACCTGCGGCCTAATCCTCGTAGTGAAGCCTCGAGCTGTCCTGGATCATCTCCTCCGTCTGAGGGCGACGTCAGCAGCCTTAAGCAAGAACTACTTGTAGCTCTCCGAGAGGACCTTGCTGCTATAATTAAAGCAGAATTCCATGCTGTTCTGGGTGAAAGTCTCTCGTCGATTAATGCCGAGCTGTCCGCCTTCAAAAAGGAGCTATCGTCTGGGCTAGCAGCGGTGCAGGAGAGCTTCACGGGGCTAAAGCTAACGGTAACAGAGGTGGAGAAGTCCGTCTCCACCTGCACTGACGACATCTTGAGCCTCCAGAAAACAGTTGACGTCCTTACTAAGACGGTGGCACAGTTGGAGGATAAGTGCGATGACCTGGAGTCCCGGTCTCGACGTCAGAACATCCGCATCATTGGTGTTCCGGAGGATGACCCATCAGCGGCGACGACGGCTGCGGTATCTCGGATGCTAAAGGAGGCCTTCGACCTCGAGGAGGAGCCGCTGCTGGACCGCGCTCATCGCATTCCAACCCCCAAACCGAAAGCAGGCGAGCGGGCCCGTCCGATTGTAGCTAAGTTTCACTACCAAGCGGACTGTGTGAAAATCCTGGCGAAGGCGAGGGAGTTGCAGCGGGTCAAAGTGAACGGTACGAATATCTTCGTTTTCCCTGACTATACTGCCAAAACGGCCCGGGCGCGGGCGGCCTTCACGGAATGTCGTCGCAAGCTGCGGGACATCGAGGGGGTTCGGTTCGGCCTGCTCCACCCGGCCCGGCTGAAGATCACGTTTGAGGGTAACACGCGGGTGTTTACCTCTGCTGAGGAGGCGAAGATTTACATTGAGTCGATTACAAAATGAGCATTACAATTAATATGACCGGTCTCACACTCAGGAATGTCAGTATTATTAGTCATTATTATTATTCAGGTTTGAAAATGTAATCAAAGTGTTCTGTCTACACTCACGGACTTATTTGTTTACATTCAGGGGTTTAATGTTCTGAATTATAATTAGTATGTTTTGTTTACAATTAAGGATTTAATGTTTAGAATTATAATTAGTGTGTTTTGTTTACAATTAGGGATTTAATGTTTAGAATTATAATTAGTGTGTTTTGTTTACAATTAGGGAATTAATGTTTAGAATTATAATTAGTGTGTTTTTCTTACAATTAGGGATTTAACGTTTAGAATTATAATTTGTGTGTTTTGTTTACAATTAAGGATTTAATGTTTTGAATTATAATTAGTGTAAGAGTTCTTGTTCTCCCAGATTAGTGCCTATTATATATTTTAAATCTTTTTATTTTGCTAGTTCGGTGGGAGTCACCTGACACAAGAAGGTGTTTTAGGGTTTTTGCGGTGTGGTGCCATTTGGCTGTAAGGCTAAGTTTTCTGATGACTCCCGTTGGAGTCTGCACAGCCCCTTCGTTTGGGGAAGGGCTAAGTGCGATTAT
>NC_056498.1:4044354-4063648 GCF_014905685.2 Nematolebias whitei
TGGGAGGGATGGCAATATTTTTGACCCCTGTCAAGTCACATGTCTGGTGATTTAAAGGTTTCTTCAACACCTGCTGTTAGATTCCTAAGTTGGAATGTTAAAGGTCTGAACAATCCAGTGAAACGGTCTAAAATATTTTCTCATATGAAACGCCTGAACCCAGACATAATATTCCTACAGGAAACACATTTGCAAAATTCAAATCAAGTCAGGCTCAAATATCCATGGATTGGGGAGATTTATCATTCGAGCTTCAACTCAAAAGCTAGAGGAGTTGCCATAATATTTAATAAGAATATTCATTTTACAGCATCAAGAATAATGAAGGATATAAATGGCAGATTTCTTATAATTGCAGGCTCCTTGTTCCACACTCCTGTTTTATTAGTAAATATTTATGCACCAAACTTTGATAAACCAGATTTTATAAACAATCTAGTTAGCACACTTCCATATCTTGATACTCATTTGTTAATTCTAGCTGGAGACCTGAATTGTGTAATGAATCCATCATTAGATCGCTCCTCATCTCGGTCCTATACACAGTCTAATATGTCTAAATCTATTTTGGATTTTGTGTCCCAAAATGGATATGTAGATCCATGGAGGACACGGAATCCACTAACAAGGACCTATTCTTTTTACTCTCAAATACACCAATCCTATTCCCGTATAGATTATTTTTTTGTTGATAGCTCTTTAATGCAGAGAGTCACGTCTTCTGAATACTATCCGATTGTTATTTCAGACCATTCTCCTCTAAGCATTGATATAAATTTTATAAACAAACCCAATTCTAGTCCTCGTTGGAGATTTAATACTCTCCTGTTATCAGATGAGCCATTTAATAAATTCATCTTATCATCAATTGATGATTTTCTAAGGTTCAATAAGAGCGATACAATTTCTCCCTCACTACTATGAGAAACATTAAAAGCTTATCTTCGTGGTCAGATTATTTCTTTTTCAGCTAATATTACTAAAAATCTACGCACTAAGATATCAGAAATATCAACAAAAATTCAGAATATTGATAGGCAAAATGCCGTTAATCCGTCACATGATTTGCTGAAACAGCGACAGGATCTTCAGATGGAACTTGATCTTTTAACTACATCTGATGCGGAGCGACTCTTGATACGATCTCGAGCCACTTATTATGAACATGGGGAAAAACCAAGTAGACTTCTGGCACATCAATTGAAACGAAAAGCCGGCTCTCACATAATATCACAAATCAACGATCGGTCGGGCAATCTTGTTTCAGATCCTGTCTCTATTAATGATACTTTTAAAAAATTCTACTGCAATTTGTATAAGTCTGAACTACAAGCAGACTCAAATGAGCTATGTGCCTTTCTTCAGGATATTGACATACCTAGGATAGACAAATTGCTTTCTGACCAACTTGAAGCTCCCATTAAAGTAGAAGAAATATTTGCGTCAATTAAGGATATGCAAAGTGGTTAAACACCTGGCTCAGATGGTTTCTCTGCCGAATTTTTCAAAAAATTTAAAGATAAAATAGCCCCTCTTCTTCTTGAGGTTTATAATGAGTCATTTGGGCAGGGCTTGTTGCCTCCCACCTTGACTCAGGCCTCAATTTCTCTCCTGTTAAAGAAGGATAAGGATCCTACTGCCTGCGAGTCCTATAGACCTCTTTTACTTTTGAATGTGGATTTTAAGATTTTGTCTAAAGTATTCGCGACTCGGCTTGAGACAGTTCTCCCTCGGATTATATCACAAGAACAGAATGGATTCATTAAAGGTCGCCAGTTGTTTTTTAATACTCGTACACTGTTGAATACAATTTTTTCAACTCATTCCTCTAAATCTCCTGAAGTGATAATTTCTCTTGATGCCGAGAAAGCTTTTGATCGAGTGGAATGGGAATATCTCTTTGCTGTTCTTAATGGGTTTGGTTTTGGAGAGAGGTTTGTGTCTTGGATCAAGCTACTTTATACATCCCCTCAAGCATGTATTCTCAGTAATTCCGTCCAATCTGATTATTTTACGGTGGGACGTGGTACTAGACAGGGTTGCCCTCTCTCTCCCCTCTTGTTTGCGTTAGCCATTGAACCCCTATCCGTTGCTCTAAGATCCCTTTCTTCTTTTCATGGAATCGTCCGCTCTGGTGTCGAGCTTAAATTGTCCTTATATGCAGATGACCTTCTCCTGTATGTCTCTGACCCTTTACGGAGTCTTCCCCCAATTTTAAATATTCTAGAAAAATTTGGATCATATTCTGGCTATAAAATTAACTCACTTAAAAGTGAATGCTATCCAGTGAATTCATTAGCGTTAAAGCTTAAGCCTTCTGATATCCCTTTTAGGCTCAGTCCCTCGGGATTTAGGTACTTAGGAATTAATATTACACGTACTTTGCCCTCAATGTTTTCTCAGAATTATGCCTCACTAGTTTCCCAAATTGCATCAGATTTACAGAGATGGAACTCTCTCCCTCTTTCATTGATTGGTAGGATTAATATTATCAAAATGAATGTGCTACCTAGACTTTTGTTTTTATATCAAAATATCCCTCTGTTCTTGCCCAAACAGTTCTTCAGGTCCCTGGATCAAATGGTCTCATCTTTTTTATGGAACGGAAAGGCCCCCAGAATGAGACTTTCTTTATTACAACAGTTCACCACAAACGGGGGTCTTTCTCTACCTAATTTTACAATGTATTACTGGTCCTCACATATCCATAAACTGACTTATTGGTTAAATTCACCTGATCTGATTTGGTGTAAACTTGAAATTCAGTCGATTTCTGCATCTTTTTCGCCCGCTTCAATTATTTATTCGTCATTACCAATTAAATTATCCTCAGTTACTACAAATCCTATAGTGCTCTCAACACTCAGGATCTGGTCACAATTTAGGTCCCACTTTAAATTTGTATCACCCTCTAATAAAATGCCGTTACTAAAGAATCACATTTTTTCTCCAGCATCTAATAATGCTGCCTATAGAATATGGTATGAGAAAGGTATTAGAACAATGAGAGACCTGTACGAAGATGGTTTATTTCTTAGTTTTTCAGAATTATCTTCTAAATTTAATCTACCCACTTCACATTTGTTTCTTTACTTCCAAATTAGGCATTGTGTTTCATCGCAGTTTCAAAATTTTCTAACTTTGCCTACTGACCCACCATGGGTTGAACTCTTAGTTTTGAGCCCCAATTTGAAATCTCCTCTTTCAATTATTTATGGAAAACTTATGGCAATAGAGGCCGACTCATCGGGTAAAACTAGAACTGCATGGGAACGTGAACTGGGTGTTAAACTGTCAGATTCATGGTGGGATAAAGTTATTCTCAACATACGTCAGAGTACACCATGTGCCAGACTACAGTTAATACAATTTAAAGTAATAAATAGAGTACACTTCTCAAAAACACGTTTATCTAAAATGTTCCCCTCAATACCAGACCAGTGTGATAGATGTCAGACTTCACCTTGCAACTTAAGTCATATGTTCTTTTTCTGCCCAAAACTGCAAGGGTTTTGGAAATATTTTTTCTCCATATTCTCAGGAGTTTTTAAGATTCAGTTTCAAAGTGATCCACTTATTGCCATTTTTGGAGTTCCTGGGACCACACTTAATCTATCCCGCCAGCAGGGGGCGGTCTTGGCCTTTTGCTCTCTCCTGGCCAGACGTTGTATTTTGCTCGCCTGGAAATCTCCCACACCACCATCCACATCACAATGGCTTAATACTGTAAGATCATTTTTGAAGATGGAAAAAATTTTACTAACAGTGAAAGGTAGTTCAGAAAAATTTACCCACAAGTGGACACCCTTTGTGTCATATGTAAAATCTTTACCTTCATAGCGTATAGACTGATATGATTGACTCATCACATTACCATGTGACTTGATTTTAGAGGATAAATGAAAGAGTGAAATACTGTTTTCCTTTTGGTTTGTTGGGTCCCTCCTGTCCGTTCCTCCTCCCCCTCTCTCTCTCCTTTTTTTTTTTTTTTTTTTTTTCCTTATTTTGTCTTGTTTTTGGTTAAAGGGGGAAGGGGAGGGAGGGGAAGAGGGGAAGGAGGGGGGAAAAAGGGGAAGGAAAAAAGAAAAAATTGGAGAAGTCATGTAAATTTTGTATAATGTATGTAATGTCAATTATATATTCTCCTGATAAATAAAAAAAAAAAAAAAAATAAAAAAAAAAAGAAATGTTTAGGAACGGTTAGTTACAGACGAGAAAATATTTTGGAGAAATGACAGACTTGCAGGTGCCAGTTTTCTTGTTTCTGTCTGAGAGGTTTAAAAACACGACAGTTCGTTCCAATAAACTTGTTTTTGACTGTCTCCGACTTTTGACCGACATCACTCCTTCTCATTTCAGACAGAAGATCAAAAATGCATAATTACTTTGTAAAATAGACATTTAACTTGATTTCTACTTTGAATGAGGATTAAAAAATCATTAATATGGTTTCACAGTTGATTTAAATGAGTGGTTTACTTCAACATTTAGAAATGGTATGAACTAAACACACTTTTGATTATCAAGGTATTGTAAAATAGTAATGATGATATAAAAAGAGAGTGTTCTTTCAATTGATTAATTCAGGATACAATTAAATAGTCTCTTGATGAGATAATTTGTATTTCTGGATTCAAATAAATGAAATAACAGTTCCTGTCCCCTGAAGGTCTTCAGAGACAGATTGATGTTGGAGGCCTAGTTCACTACAACAGAAATTGGACTTTTAATTAGTCTAGCAATAGTACTAAACAGAAACCTAGGGTTATTTTTATTCTCATCTATTAAAGATGAGTAATATAAAGTTCTAGCTTTACGGATAACTTTTTTATATGTTAGCAGACTAATTTTCCAAGTTAAATAAAATTCTTCAACATTAGTAGAGCGCCATTTTCTCTCCTGGTTTCTAGATGCCTGCTTTAAAGTACGTAACTCAGAATTGAACCAAGGAGCCAGTTTCCTCTGATTGATTACTTTCTTTTTCAGTGGAGCAATTTTATCAAGTGAAGTTTACATTGAAGTTGTAAGATGATCAACTAGATGATCTAAGTCACTGTTCTCTGATGCATTACTCTGCAAGACAGAGGAAAACATTGATGGAAGAGATTGTTTAAATTTGGTTACAGCATTTTCTGATAAGCATCTGCTGAGATGAAATTTACTCTCAGTGACTGTGTAGTCATTTAATGTAAACTCAAAGGTTATTAAAAAATGGTCAGACAGAATAGGATTTTGAGGAACTATTACCAAGTGCTTAATCTCTACACCATAGGTCAGAACTAAGTGTGATGATAAGAATGAGTAGATGTGCGTATGTTTTGGGTAAAACCAAATGAGTCTATTAAATTATTAAAGGCTATGTTTAAGCTATCACTTTCAACATCCACATGAATATTGAAATCACCCATTATTATGACTTTATCAGTATTTAATAGTACGTCAGTTAAGAATTCTGAGAATTCAGATAAAAACTGAGAGTAAACGCCTGGTGGACGATATATAACAACTAATAAAAGTGGCTTTTCTGATTTCCATTTTGTATGAGAAAGACTGAGGGACAGTGATTCAAAAGAATCATAACTAATAACTGGTTTGGCATTAATTAATAATCCTGACTGAAAAATAGAAGCTACTCCTCCACCTCGGCCAGTTGTTCTAGGAACATGAAAATTTTAATAATTAACAGGAGTGGATTCATTTATACTAACAAAACCCTTTTTGATTTGATTTTCTACCCATTCCTTTTTAAATTACTTTGTGTTCTGCAGTTTGATTTCAAAAGATATGGCAGGAACAGTTCACCTGTGGTGAAATATGGAGGCATTTATTGCCTTAATTCAAACAAAAACCTTAACTAAAGGTCACAAAACAAATACATGATCTCTAGTCTTTATAGTTTTTCTACGGAGGATCAGCTGCTGAGTACCTGTTTCTAGCTCTTTTGAAGGTCAGTTACAGTAAAAACAAAAAATCAAAAATGGTACATGAGTCACACCACATCTACCTTAGATGAAAGAACCCAAACATAACAAATAGAAGTTGCATTTTACTAATTTAATGAGCAATTTTTTCCTTCCCTTTAGACAGTAACATTCCTGTCATGGTTTAAATTGCTTAAATAAAAAACAAAACGAAAAAATTGCAACAAGCAAACTGTCATCAAGGAACAAAACTGCATAAAGGCATTACATTCGTATTGTACCTGAGTTTTTGAAAAAGAAAAAAAAAGTGCATATAATGCAAATACTAAATAAAAATACAACTGTGATATATATGGTGGTTGACTGCTGCAAATGTGCTGCAAACAACTACACGCACATCAATACTACAGTGGTCAGTAGGTGCACTGTAAACAAGCTGCAAACAGTTAGCTACTACACAGCAAATGTTTAAAAAGCATTTCAAACACATAAATGATGAAAACTAAAAAAACAAATGCAACAGAAAAAAATGTAGCAAAATAAAAAAAACTGCAATTACAGAAAATAGAACATACAACCCAAAAAACGAATGCAAAGGAAAAATGCTGCAAATATAAAAAAAAAACCCCACAAAAACAACTGCAAGTAAGAAACGCTGCAAACTCACTCCAAAAATTGCAGCACCAGACCACTAGAGGGTCTCGATCACTAAGTCATATGAGATCAGACCCTCTGTAAATGCATTTCTCTTTAAAATAAAATAGGTTGAAGCTTTAAGTAGTCTACTCAGTGCACATTAAACTCGTAAAATAAGCCAATTTTTGGCCAGTTGCTGCTCAGCTGTAATGTATTTGCAGGGGTCTGTTGACGAGACCAGCAGTTGTTTTGGTGTTATTTGTATTTGAAGCATTTTTCCTTTGCATTTTTTTTTTTTTTGATTGTCTCATCTATTTTCTGTGACTGCACATTTTTTTTTTCTGTTGCATTTGTTTTTTTGTTTTGAAATTTGATTCATTCCTGTATTTGCTGTGTGTTTTACACCTGTCAGCCACTGTGCATATCAGTCTACTTTCCCATTCATCAGCACATTTGAATAGTTGTCCTTATAAGTTGCTGTGTAGGAACAAAAGTTCATCTATATTTTCTGGAATGAGGGTGGAATGCCTCTCCTCAATCAGTCTCTCAGCAACACTGAAACTACATTCAGAAGGAGTGCTTGTTGCTGGGATTGCTAGCAGCCTCTTGGCAACTGGCACTAGCCATCAGACCTCTCATGCCAGAAGCTGAGATGAGACTGGAAGTCTGTCAACTTAGTCACTCATGTACTCTACCACGAACTGGCGCCCCCATGACTCTGAAATTCACACCTAAACACCTTAACAGTAGGGGTTTCTTAAAGTCTTTGTTACTCTAATTCACAGGCGAGGCCCCTCTGTTCCCATCAAGTGTGAAAACCGGCTGGGAATCTGTCTTAAAGTTGCATTATATGTTTTTGAAAGTGGAAATATGAGGCCCCCTCCTCTGTTAAGAGACGGCTTTTCTCTTTTTACATAAATTGCTTCCTTCACCCCCCTTTCAAACCATCTGTGTTCTCGGTCCAAAATGTGCACATTTTGGTCCTCAAAAGAGTGTCCCTTATCTGTGAGGTGGAGGTGAACAGCTGAATCTTGTCCATAGGAGGTGGCTCTCCTGTGTTGAGCCATGTGTCTGTAAAGAGGCTGTTTAGTTTCTCCAATGTAGAGGTCTGGACAGTCCTCGCTGCATTGGACCGCATACACTACACCACTCTGTTTGTGTATGGGTGTTTTGTCCTTAGGGTGGACCAGTCTCTGTCTGAGAGTCCTGCTGGGTTTGAAATGTACTGGGATGTTGTGTTTGTTGAAAATCCTTCTGAATTTCTCTGATACTCCAGCAACATAAGGGATGACAATGTTTTTCCATCTGTTGTTCTCCTTTTTCTGTTTATTAGTGTGTTTTGTAGATTTCCTCGCTGACTTGACAAAAGCCCAGTTAGGATATCCACATGTTTGGAGAGGTTCTTGAATGTGTTTCTGTTCCTTTTCCTTCCCTTCTGTCTTCGTGGGGACACGTTCAGCCCGATGCTGTAAAGTTCTGATGACAGTTTTTGTGTTCCAGTGGATGGTGGGAGTCAAACAGAAGATTCTGGTCTGTGTGGGTTGGTTTTCTGTAAACTTCAATGTTAAGGCTGTCCTCTCATTCTATCTGAACCAAACAGTCCAAAAAAGGCAACTTGTTGTCGCTTGCATCCTCTCTTGTGAACTTGATGTTGTTATTGACCGAGTTAATGTGTCTGGTGAACGCTTCCATTTCCTTAGCTTGGATTTT
Source organism: Nematolebias whitei (assembly GCF_014905685.2). Classification (NCBI taxonomy): domain Eukaryota; kingdom Metazoa; phylum Chordata; class Actinopteri; order Cyprinodontiformes; family Rivulidae; genus Nematolebias; species Nematolebias whitei. Next base: position 4,052,622 of record NC_056498.1, read on the forward strand.
GACCCAGGTGTCATCCACATATTGGAACCAATGGCTTGGCGTTGTTCCCTCATAGGAGTTTAGGGCTCTCTGTTCCACTTCCTCCTTGTAGAGATTGGCAACAATGGGTGACACTGGAGATCCCATGGCACAGCTGTGCTTCTGTCTGTAAAAACTGTCATTGAACTTGAAATAAGTGGTGGAGAGGCAGAGATCCAACAGGGTGCAGATCTGGTCCGGGGTGAAGTTGGTCCTGTTGATTAAGTCCTTGTCTTGTAGAAGTTGTTTTCTGATGGTTTCTACTGCTTCAGAGATGGGTATGCAAGTGAAAAGAGAAGTCACATCATACGATACAAGGGTTTCTCCTGGGGTTAGTTTCAAATCTTGAAATTTGTTAGCAAAATCAATGGAGTTCTTTATGTGATGAGGTGTATTTCCAACAAGAGGAGCTAAAATACCAGCCAGATGTTTAGCAATATTGTATGTCACTGAGTTTATGCTGCTGACAATGGGTCTGAGTGGTGTTCCTTCTTTGTGGATTTTAGGAAGTCCATAAAGACAGGGAGTGGCTTCCCCTGGGTACAATCTATAATACAATGATCGATTGATTGTTTTCTCCTTTTCAAGTTTTTGCAGGTAATCTGTGACTTTCTTTTTATAGGTGCTGGTTGGGTCCCTCTTCAGAGTCTCGTAGGTGTTGCTGTCGCTCAGTAGTGTAGTTATTTTTTCTTGGTAATCAGAATTGTTGAGGACTACTGTGCATCTTCCTTTATCAGCTGGTAAAATGGTGATGTTTTGGTCCTGGCTGAGTGATGTTACAGCTTTCCTTTCCTGTGGTGTGAGGTTTGAAGGAAGTGGTTTGGCACTGGAGAGGGTTGCTGATATTTTCATTCTGAGTTGTTCTGCCTCTGCTTCCGTCAAGTTGTTGTTCCTAATCGCGGATTCAGTGGCTGTGATTAGTTCCACAACAGGTATTTCTTGTGGGGAGATGGCAAAATTTAATCCCTTTACTAGCACATCTTTCTCAGGTTGTGTCAATGTCCTGTTAGACAAATTTCTAACCCACTGGTCCTGAAAATTTGTGTTGGCGACAACCTCCTGATCTTGACTGATGGTTTGTGATGAGAAAACAGCTCTCTGTTGTAATTTTAGAAACTTACTTTTTTGACTTTCCTTGCTCTTTTGATGCTGTGATAGCTGGGCCTTTTCAACAAAACAAGAAACTTCTTCCAACAGAGGAAGTGGTAGCAGAGTAGACAGCTTCTGGAGGGTTTGATCCATTTTTAGTGAGAGAGCTTCAATGGTGAAATGGATCCGTCTTATTCTCTCACTGAGCAACTTGTTTTGAGCTTTCAGGAGTATTCCTTCTGCTCTGTGTCCTTTGATCGTGGAGTTTTAAACATTGGTTACGTACTGTAACCCCAGATTCTATGAGTATAGGCGTAGCCCTTTAAGGCTGTCGCTGGTGGGTTTATCCCTTCATGCAAAGCATCACACTGAAAAAATTAGTCCATGCCCACCTGTTGTGTGGGCCCCACCCGGTCTGTATAAATTACACAGCGCCCCCACAGCTCGAGACATGCATGTGCCTCCCCAGCCTGACCGGGACACGTCTGTGAAGACTGACACGTGTGACGTAGATCTGCTGACGGGAACTCCCTCCGACAGAACAAGAGGGTTTCCCCAGTGTCTCAGGACGCTTCTCACGGAGGTGGGCACAGCGATCAACCGTCTCTTCTGCCTCACCGGATCCACACGCAAACGAGCGAACCACCTCTGGAGACGTAACATGTGGAGTAAGCCCAACGGGATCACCGTGTGAGCTGACAACATCGTTCCTAACAACTTCATGACAGAAAAGGCTGTTACCACTCAGCCCGGTTTCACGTGGTGGAGCTGGTCCTTTAGAGCTTCGGTTCTCGTCTGAGATAAGCGAGCCTTCATAGTGACCGAGTTTAGCTCCACTCCCAAATAAACGATCGTCTTGGCTGGGAGAACTGAACTCTTTTCCCATTTTATGGTGAAGCCCAGATATGCAGGTGTGACGTCAGCGTCAGAGTTTGCGCTGCTGCATCCTGTCTGGAATGGGTCAGCAGCAACAGATCGTCCAGATAAAATAGAATTCTCATCCCTGCTCTGTGTAGCGGCTGCAGAGCCGACTCCACGCATTTTGAAAACGTGCATGGCACGAGGGAATACCCGAACAGAAGTCTGTTGTACTGATACTGGGTCCCTTGAAAGGAGAAGTGCAGGAACTTTCTGTGCTTTGGAATAATCGGGATGTGGAAGTAGGCGTCTTTCAGATTGATGGAGGTAAACCAGTTGTTTTGCTGAATTTTGTCTAACAATTGTCAAGTTGTCAACATGTGAAATTGTCTCTCCACGATCCATTTGTTGAAAATTGACAAATCCAAGATGGGTCTCATCCCTCCGGTCCGTTTTGGGACCAGGAAGTAACGAGAGTAGAACCCTGTGTTTTCCTCTCCTTCTGGAACCCTGGAAATTACATTTTTCACCAGAAGTTCCTGAACCTCTGCGTAGAGGAACGAGATCCGTTCTGGAGATGACAGAACCGTCTCTAAAATTCCTCCAAATGGGGGGGGGGGTGTTTGAGCTGCAAACTGCAGCGTGTATCCCCTGCTGATAAGGGGGTTCATCCATCTGCCTAGAGCACACGCTCGCTGCCACTCAGTGTAACGTTCGGGGAGCGGACACGCGCTTCCGTGCTGCATCATATTTTTTACGGACGTCAACCGATTTACAGCCTCTACCGCTGTCATGTGCTGCGAAGGCGTGCTCCGAGCGACCCAAGGTGATGCTTTCTCGAAAGGGCCCCTTAAGGCACCTCTGTGCCACGCTCAGGCTGCGGGCTCACATCCGTGCTGATGTGAGCTGGCGTGCGCTGAGGGGAAGCGTGCACGCTCTTGGCCATGCGATGCCGCTTCGAGGAGGAGTGCGGCTTGATCAGATGGCGCACAATCTCCGACACCTCCTCCAATTTATTTGTGTTCTCGAGCATGGCCTTGAAGTTGGCTCTGAACAGCGCGTCCGTCATGATGGAGCCCTCCAACAAGTCCTTCTGCAGCTTCTCCGGCAGGGAGGGGAAGTGACGGAGCCAGGTGGACATCTGAACCATTGTCATCCAGGCTGCGATGCGAGACAGGCAGACAGCAGAAGAGGCGCACAGGTTCAGGATGATGTCAGACACCTTGCAGAAGGAGCTCTTCGTCTCCTCAGGCAGGTCTGTTCCCTCCAGCCTCTTTGAAATGCTGTACGCTAGCAGCACAACATTATTGTTCGCTGCGACCGCCTGGAACGCACACGGGTGAGCTCGGTTGGAGAGCGACATTACCGTCTGGTCATGCTTCCCCGGAGGCAGAGGACGCTGGTCCAACCTGTACATCTTTTCTCCGAGAGCCTCTGCCAGGCTTGGCTCCAAGGGGGGCACAGAGGGAAAACTCTGCTCAGTAAACCCCTCCACTCTGGTGATGGGCGCAAATGTGAAAACCAGCGCTCTCAGTCTACCAGGTCCGGCTGCAGCCTCATTCCAGTAGGACGTTACTGTTGGGAAACGAGGCCAGATGGGTTTCAGGGTGGTGAGCCGGGGTGGAGCCAAACCTTCCCGCTAGATCATCCGATCTGGGTGGGGGTAGGAGAAGGACGGAATGTCCCTTTGTGTCAGCCGCCTCTTAAATTATGCCGGGCAGCTCCGAGAGGAGGGCACCGACGGCTGGGAGCGGTGTGGTCACAGATGCTGAAAGGCCCATGGGGGGGGGGGCATCTGCTCGGCCCCCCTCGTCCTGACATCAAGCTCTCCAGGAGGGAGTGAGCAGCGGGACTGTTGCTGACGTCGCCTGTCCTGGAGGAACCATCCGATTCACTCCGAGACCCGGCGTTGAAAAAATCCATGGCGTCGTCCAGCAAACAGTCCCTTGCCACGGAGAGGCACTCCTCGACGTTAGCTTTGAACAAGGCTGCTCGCCTCTGCCTCTCCTCCGGGGGGAGGAGGTCACAGAGGTGGCAGGAGGAGGTGAGGTCGGCATGGCGGGGACCCAGGAATCCTTCACAGATGTCGTGCCGGTCAAATCTCAGCATGTAGCCGGTCTTGCAGGACGGACACAGGCGGATGATGTTGGTGCTGGACATTGTCTAGTTGTAGCTCAGTGCTATACACGCTGAAGAAAATTGGGAGCCGATTACCCGCTCTTAACGTAATTCATACGGACTGGGTGGGGCCCACACAACAGGTGGGTGTGGACTAATTTTTTTAGTGCGATGCTTTGCATGACGGGATAAACCCACCAGCGACAGCCTTAAAGGGCAAAGCCTATACGAAATAGAACTGCTGGGGGTGAGTTTTTCTTGTCTGCATCTCAGACTGAAACAAAGATGGTTCCTGTAGTCTGCAAACTTCCTTGACATCTTCTCAAACTCCCGCACTGCTCCTAGGGTATCCTTCCCAAAATGCTTAGCAATATGCTGGTGAATATTCTTAGTCATCCAGGACATAATGAATTCAAAAAGCGTTCAATACAAAAACAACTGGACTTTATTTGTAACAGAAGACGTTTCGCTCCTCATCCGAGGAGCTTTCTCAATTCAAACAGCAGTGAGTGAGAGATTCAGCTTATAAGGCTGAGTGAGATAAGACACACACACATATGTAGATTGGCAATTCACACCTAAACACCTTAACAGTAGGGATTTCTTAAAGTCTTCTGTTAGTCTTCTGAAATGTCTTCTGTTACAAATAAAGTCCAGTTGTTTTTGTATGGAACGCTTTTTGAGTCGTTTGTTGTTGTGGTTTCTCGGTTTTGACTTGTTTTTTTTTCTTTCTTTCCGCAGGTCTATAGGCACACTTCAATGATATTGATTTGTGTTCTCTTTATACCTCTCTCTCTACTCTATTCCCATCTCCTTCTTTACCTTTTAACCCTTCTCCCACTTTTCTGCTTTGTTTTCTTTGTTTTTTCATCCCCATGTCCATTACATTTGAAACAAACCCAAAGCAAATTCTAATAAAATTTAATTTATATATCAAGTGGAGCATTAAGGCCAGCCATATTGCTCTGCTTGTGAAAGTAAATCTGTTGGGCATCACTTTGACATTCAGACAATAATTCTAAGTGTCACAATGCCGGACAGGACAAGGGAGAAAACAAAAAAGATCAAGTTAATATTATGGCCGGCACAGCAGAGCCCTATAAAGAGAGAGTTGTGACACTCTCATAGACTCCCATAGAAAGAATGGAATGCAGAAGTCACGTGGGTCATGCAGTGGCAAATAGTTTCAAACAGCAGCGGGTTCAGCATTGAACGTAGTTCATTCTCCTTGTTTTCTCCGGTAAGTTGATGAAAATACGACACTTTTTTTGCCATTGTGAAGTGTTATCTGACTGTTCTGTACCACAATTTATCAACATTAATACTTCATGTCGACAGTTTTAGTTAATGAAACATGTTAAATTGCTAGTTGTGTTTTAACTGCAGCTGCTCTGCAACATGACGGTTTAAACGGGTCTATTTCTAATTCAGCGTTTTAAAATATCTATAACTGCTTAAATTTTGAAAGGTGGTCTTTTTTTGTGGTAATTCCAGTTACTGAACTCAACTAGAAAATAATTGGCCTTTTTTTCTGAGAGATTCATTCAACCTTTATTTAAACAGGTGTTGATTTACGTCTTCGCTCCGCCCGAGTTCGTTGTTATGGCTTGTTGTACAGGACCCAGGAAGGAAAAACTAAGTTACACTAAAAATAGGACAGAGTCGCTATTTCAAGTTCACACGTATATTTAATAAATAATAGTCACAAGATACATTTTTAGGAATACAATTTTGGTTAGTAATTATTGCAAAAATAAAATAAAAGTGATGAAGTAGATGGATTAACTGAATTCGCATTCATTCTGACCAATACGACCTGCACAGTTGTATGCAGCTCGTGCTGCATGGTTATGATCTGCTCTGGGTGGTTCTGTTCTTCTGCCAAGGGGGGAGATGCTTCATGCTTTTATAACCTGGCTGGGTGCTGCCCCGTTTGGAGCAACACACAGAACTTACAACCTCCCCCAAAATGTTCCTTTGTCTAACTTTCACAGTTTTTCTTCTAAGTGTTGTTGGTTTTTCATATTTTCCTATGAAACATATCAATGTCGTTTTTATTAAGTGTGCATGTCTTTCTTCAACTATATAATCACAACTTTTATCTAATTAAAATGTTCATCCTAGATACTTACTTTATATATATGAAAACTGAAGCAAACTTCACAAGAGTGTTAAACCATGTTTAATGCAGACAATAAAACTCACTAAATAACTCTTGACTGCAGCATCCCATTGAACAGTTTCAGATAAACAGAACAAAGAAAGTTCAATCTGTCCTATTCCTCAGAATACACTAATTACTCCTTGCAACCTCTAATTTTCATACTAATACATCAGAAATATTAAACTAACATTAGATTGCAAAGTATTAGTTATTTTAATCTAACAATTAGACTAAACATTGATCAGAACATCATCCCTGCCTCAACAGGCTTTAAGGAAAACTCTTCATGTTTGTATATGAGGCCAACTGTCATATAACTTATCGTCTGGAATGTATCCATTAGTCATGGCCGGCCGTAAAACCTCGTATCCATAGCAACGCAGCTTTCTGAACCAATCAGAGAGTGAGACCTCTGTAACATCAACAAGAAAGTTCTGTTCACCTCCCCCTATCGTGCTCAGTTTTCTGCTGAGTTTAAACAAAGGAACTGATGACAGAAAATGACTATGTCTTCTTCAGCTTTACACAGACTTTGTTGAAGAGTAAATAAGTTTCACCAATACATAAAAATAAGAATTAAGCACACAAATATATTTTATTTCACAACACAGGTAAATCCCATTGAGCCTCGAGGACTCATTTAATAGAGAGACCTGATTTCAACAAAGAATGATGACAACATGACAACAAGATTGACGTAATTTAGTTAAAGTTATAGATCATTTGTCAAAGACTGCAGAATAAATTGTGACATTATCATTAAAGAAAAGCATGATTGCGGAGATGAGTCAATTTTTTTCATGTTTTCCAGGTAAACCAGAGGAGAATGACTTGAGTGAACTGAATGTTGCATTCAAAGTATCACAAAGGTACAAGATCTCATTTTCTGTCTTCCAAATCAATAACAGCCTAATCAAGATGTTTGAATAAAATTATAACACCATAACCTTCACAAAGTTGGTATTTACTGCAGGACTGTTGATTTACAGTTGTTTTATATTATTAGTTTAGCGTTTGGTAATCATGGGTCAAGTTGAGATGAGACTCTTTCAAGACAGAACAAGAAATAAGAATTATTACCAAGAATATATCAGCATCAATAAACTGTAGGACAGTAACAAAACACTTATTAAACTATCACAGGTACATTGAGATGGAGCTGGAAGTTATTCTTCATGCCAGTTGTCTTCATCTGATCTTTTGTAAAAATATGTCAGAATTTATTTTCCATTAACATTTTTCTTCGCAGGACTGAGTTAATTTTCTTGTCTGAGTTTCTTCTGTCCTGCTTATGTATTTTTTTTTGTGTTCTAATTGTTCCTCAGGTTTTTCATCTCTGTTCCCTGACTGCCTGTTGATCCATCCTCCTGGTCCTGTTGATCCTGGATCATCAGATCCTGACATGTCCCCATCCTCTGAGGACACGTTTTCATCTTTCCCTCATCTCACTCGCCTCATTTCTGTTTCTTCCTCCCTCAGTCTCTGAAATTACAACGTCACTGTCATCATTAAGATTATTGTTCAATAAAAAATATGACATGTCTTATTTAACACTGTACCAAAGTTTAATTTAGAACAACATGTGTGATCACTGGTCAGTGGAAGTTCTGCTGTTCTTCTCATTTGGTTCTGGTCCATGAACAAATGGTTGAACCTCCTTCAGTCTCACACGTCCTCACTGTGTCTCTGTAAACTGTCCTCTCTCTAAATGTGCCTGTAGAGTGACATTAGTTTATTTTCTTGCACATTTCTTTGACATTTAAACATTTTGAGCCCTGATTGAAAATGTTTGTGCAGATTAAATTTACAGCTCTCACTTTGTGTTGTTGTGATGATGATGATGATGATGGTGATGATGATGGTGCCCCTGCTGACTTGAGATGATGTCATTAATAAACAGTATAAATAGTAGTAAAAGTACTTTATTAAAGCTTGTTTTACATTTTACATATTTTATAATAAATTGTTTGGAAATTTATTTTTGCACAATTAACACTTATTTTGTCATCTGTTATGATTTTAACTAGAAACCGTTTCATTTAAATTAACATTCTAATCAATGAATTCCAATTTTACAATAGTTGTCAGGCTACAATCAACTCAGTTATCCAGGTACTTGGTTGCCATAAAAAAAACAAATACAACAATTATATTCAGTCTCTCTTGTAAATGAGTCCTCGTGGCTCAATGGGACGAACCTGTTTAAATAAAGGTTGAATTAATATCTTCTATAGAAATCAAGAATTCATCCAGATGATCTAAGGTCGTTTTCACACCAGATAGTCCGGTAGACTCGGTTTGGTTGGGGACCAATTTTCATGACCTTTTGTTTACATTTGAGCTGGTGAGTTTGCATTCACACTGCACTGCGCAGTCGAGTCAACCTGTTAAACCAACCTATTTCTCCATTCGCCTGTGGGGGCGCTGCACCAAGAACTACTGAAAGAAACGACACAAAAACCTCTGGACATCTTCTTCTTCTTCTTCTGTAAAAAAAAATAAAAACGAAGTGGCATCAAGTTTTAGCAGTTTTAGGAGTTATATTTTGTCATTTTTCAAAAATGGACTTAGCATGAGCAGAAGATGAGACAGAAGACCATGGAGAATATTGTTTTTCCACACAAGGCAGCTGACGGCTCCATATAAGATCAGAGAAATGCATGTTTGTTTGTCCTGCGGAGCGGGGCTTGGTCTGTTTACATTCACACTGTACTCGAACCGCGCTGGAGTTCGTTTCTACTGGACCGAGACCTAGGTTTTAGACCGGGGCAAAGTTCGCCTTTTTGTTCCGTGACAGAGTTCGATGGCGCGTTCACACCTCTGTAGTAGTAACGTACGTACGTACGCCACCAACTGTAGTATGACAATATAGGGAAATATATATGCATACTTTTCACGAGTTCCTCATCTTTCTGACTGTGTAATGTCGTGCATTGAATTTTAACAGAAATGCGAACGAGAGACGTTATTATCTTTGACCCATCAAATGAATGCGGTCATTTATTTTCAGAATCAAAGTTTAACATCAAACATTTACATTAATTTGGCAAAATATGAAAATAATAACAGACAAGTTTCACAAAATAATGGGCTTCAATCACACGGCGGTGATTGAGGACTTAGCTTCAGATATTTCTAAATATCTGTACTGATTTTAGGAGAAAGCAGAGTTTAAGATGAAATGGAGATTTATCTTAGAGAGATATGTGAGGGAATTAATCTGTTATGACCAGAACGTGCACGCTCCATCGGATCTCAGCTTGCGACGGTACGCTCGGTTGAAGTAGATCGTTACCTGGTTGACGATGAAATCAGCTCGGTATAGAATCCTTCAGACTCTTTCAGCGTCTCCGTTGAGCAGCTGAAATCCTTCGAGAGTCGTGCGTGGTGTTCAAACAGAAATTATAATCCCAACATCGTCACTGCGTTCTGTATTCCAACGGAAGCACTCTGAGCTTCAGACATCAGACTTTCTCCATCGGACATCAGAGTTTTCTCCTTCAGCCTTCAGAACTCTCAGACTCTAGAACTTCTTCAGAACCTCCATCACTCTGAGACTCTTGGACTCTATCACTCCCAGACTCTAACAGAACCGGGAAGTTGCCACATTTTAAATGAGTTGACTTCCGGGTCAATTTTAGAGCTTTCTGATTCGTGGATGGACCAGAAAGAGGTGTGTTTTGTGACGTAAGATGTTATGATAAGCCGAGGTCAGAGAATGAGATTGTTCAACAACTAACAGAAAGATACAGTAATTGCAGAAAAACCAGACTTCGTGGCGTCTCACTCTTATTATCTTCTGAAAAAGTTTAAACATGACATTTTCTTCTCAGTAAACATTTTAGTTGACCAAGACTCGACCTTTCACATACTTACAAAACTTGGCTCATTTCAGACAGAAAATCAAGAAATGCATATTAACCTGATTTCTTCTTTGAATGAGGAATAAAAATCATTACTTACTGTTTATGTAAAATAAAAATGAGTAGTTCTCTTCAACCTGTAACATTGAGTGAACTAACAAAATTTGATTATCAAACATTTGTAAAACAGTGATGATCATAGAGAATTGTCTTTTCTGCTTGATTAATTCAAGAAAGAAAGTCACCAGATGGCTCAAACTGTATTCAGATCAATGAAATAACAGTCTCTGTCCATCTGATAGATTTGAGGTCATCAGGGTCAGATCAGGTTCACTACAGTCCCCCCTTTGGAAATCATCACCTGTCCATGGGGATGAATTCCAACCGTGAACTTAGACCTTCAAATGTCCTTGAGCTTGATGTAATCCAGCAAGGAAGACCAAAGTCAGAAGTAATCCAGCAAGGAAACAAAGTCAAGGTAATTCCACAATGTTCGTGGTATTCCATTGTGTTGATTATAATTCCATATCGTCTCGATAATTCCATTGTAGCAATGCTTTAACCCCTTGGAAACAGAGTCTGTAATCCATTGGAAAAAGTCATATAATCCACAACGGTAAATCCACAGCGATTGGAAGTGTTGATTAATCAGCATACAGAGGGGTACCCTTGGATTGAACTGAAGAAGCGGCCACTGGATGAAGAGTGGAGACCAACGTCAGGATTGCAGGTCGCCTCCAGCGAAGGTTGTCTCCAGCGACGTCCAGCCTGTGCCGTTCTGGTTCAATGTGTCATGCAATTATGTGGTTTAAGGTGGGCTTATGAAGGGGATTTTACATAAGGCCTTAAACTATATGCATCTGGTGTGTAAGCTATTATGGTTGGGAACAGCTACAACTGGTAGTTGTAGCTGTTCC
>NC_056498.1:4063748-4066373 GCF_014905685.2 Nematolebias whitei
TAGATGTTATTACTGCTTTTCTTATACATTTTATTGTTGGATGTAACTGGGACCCTGTGTACATAATTTTGCTCCACCACATGTACCACATGAGGTGCGAATGACAATAAAGAATCTCTGACTCTGACTCTGACTCTGACCAGTATACACAGATTCATGAATGTAGCCACGTTAGACTTTGACGTTGCGACCTAATTTTTGATAACAACACAAATGGTTAAATCATGTCATCTGGACCTGTTTCTTTAAGTGAAGAAATGTTGAGCTTACGAAACTAATTTTTAATAGTGACCTTTTTTGCATCTATGCAGCCACACGCCAAAATGGAAGTACTTATTTTTCAATTTAACATACTCACAACATGTACAGATGAAAAAATATAGTGTGTTTTCAGTTCCCTCTGTTCAGTCCATGACGGGGTAAAGTGTCATGCTGGTTCTGAGTCAGTGTGTGTTTCTCTTCTGTATGTGGAGTCAGATGTTGCTCTGCTGTGGACGCTGGAGGAAACCTCAGGCCCTGTACACACGTAGCCTGGTGTTTGAAAAAACGAATATCTGCGCAAAAAAATATCGCCGTACATACATGTTCGGATAGAGAAAATGATCGTCTACATGAACCTGGTGATGTTCACCACAGAGCGTTGTAAAGAATATGCCCAACCCATAGGAGGCAGTGTAGTGCAAAGGTGAAACGTATATCAGCCAATCACAACCCTTCAAAGCAACCACAACTTCCTGTTAGTATTGAATCATGGCGCCTGGAGGTTCGTTTGTGTGGACAGACCGCGAGGTTGAACTACTATTAAATACCGTGTTGGAGTACAAAGTTAATAAAACTCAGGAAAATGTCGACTGGGAATCCTGTCAGAACAAGTATGTTGACATTTTAGCGCAAAAATTGCCTGAACCAGCGTTACAATTAGTACTTCCCTAAACGCAGTCATTTTCCCTCCGAATGAATGGGCAAACAAAAACAATTGTCGCACATGTGACGTCAGCGCCGCGCTGCACCATCTGTCGCAGACATAATGCGCATATCTCCGGTTCCGAAAGTCCACACGCAAACCCGAAAGAGGAGATTTCTCAAATCTCCACTTTGGTCGGAGTTTTTGTTATTATTCGTTTATAGTTACATCAACCGGAGTTCACGTGTGGATGAAAGGCCACACCGCATGATAAACTATTCGGTTTTCCTGATATCCGGCTACGTGTGTACAGGGCCTCAGTGTTAAAGAGATGATTTCAGGTGTCAGATGTTGAAAATGATCAGTTTCTGTTGGAAGAGGTTTGTCTTTGTCAGAGTGTACACACATAAAGTCAGACGGGTTAGAGAGCATCCTTCCCTGACAAGATGTCATATCAAATGCAGACTTTGCTGCAGGCCAATGAAAGAAAAACATTAGTTAAGAGGGAGTGGGAGATATTGAGATTCCTAACAGATGAAACCCTGTAGCTCTGAGTCACTGTCTGAGGAAGTTTATAAAGTCAGTTTTTCATACTGTTCACTGAGGTTGGCACAAAGGAGAGCTAGTCCCAGTCTTCTGTCTTTCTCATCCACTCTATAAAAAAAAAACTTTCATTAAATGTTCCCTCAGACCTCTACCAATCCCATTCACTCAGGAAATACCTTCATATCACATCTTCTTTGTCTTTTCTAGTTTCTTCTAACCTTGGAATCTAATTTCTTTAATAAAACTTTCAATAATAATTTATTTGATGATCCCAGTCATGTTGCCTCTGGGTTGGGTGGCGAGTCTTTGCTACAAGCAGAAGAATTCAATAATCTTGGAGATTTCCCAGGTGAAAATAAAATATACTTAAGTATAATGATATTTAATATATTAAATCTATTTGCAAAATTGTAAGAAAATACATTGTAAATGTATTATGAAACAACTTATTTTGTACTTGGTATGTACTAGTTTTATGCTTTTATGCATTTAGATTTTATTTTAATTGTATTTATAATGTATTTGCTTAGTACTGTTAATAAAATTGTTATATATTATAAATAAATTATAAGTCTTTATTAATACCTTATAAATGTGCTAATGTTTAACTTAACAAGAGATTTGTACATTTAAACTTATTCATTAAACACAAAATGTTGCATACAGAACATTCTATGACAGATTAGACAATTTTATAAGTACTAAAAATGATAAACTAACAAAGAACAATAACAAAGAATACTTCAGCAATGAAACATCAGTACGCATGCATCTAAAAAAGTCAAATCTGGTCCTCTAGACATTTAGAATAAGCCAAAACAAAACAAAAAATTTGTAGAAACGTTTTGTCTCTCATCCAAAAGACTTCCTCAGTCTGAGGTGCTGAATTCAGCTCAGTCTCTTAAATAGCACCGTCTCAGAGTGGATCAACCAGTTTGCTGCTGACAACCAAAACCAGCTGATCACATGCTCAAGAAGGACCATCAGCCTAACAATGGATCATTAGCACACTGATGGCTGTTTACTACTCACAGAGGGCTGAGTGATACTAGCAATCACAGCATTGTAAGAGGGGGACAGTTGAACCCGGAGGCCTCCACACCTGTTTAATGATGGACGATTTCTTTGCACAAAGATGGCCTCCTTTACTCCTCTCTCAAACCATCGTTCCTCTC
>NC_056498.1:4066473-4071124 GCF_014905685.2 Nematolebias whitei
ATCCAGCCTTATGTTCCGACTAGGAGCCTCAGGTCGTCCAATCTAAATTTGCTGATGGCTCCTCGGACCTTTTTTAAGACTCGAGGAGACAGATCTTTTCAAGCTGTGGCGCCTCGCCTCTGGAATAAGTTACCTTGTACCATTCTATCTCTGGATTGTATAGATACTTTTAGGACACAACTTAAGACCTACTTTTTTTAAACTTGCTTTTTAGCGTAATACTGTGTTTTATTGTTTTGTATGTTTGTTTTTAATTTATTATTTTATTTTGTGCAGCACTTTGTGACCCTGGTCTGTGAAAAGTGCTATAGAAATAAAGTTTACTTACTTACTTACTTACTAACTGGCAGCTAAACCATTTACCATTTACCTAAGCTCAAACATGAACAGAATCCATCCATCCAATAACATTTACCTGCTTCTTCCTTTTTGTGTTGCGGGGGTCACTGGTACCCATGTCCAGCTACAACTGTGTGAGAGGCGGGGTACACCTGGACAGGTCTCCAGTCCATCACAGGGACACATAGAGACAAACAACTATTCACTCTCTCACTCACACCTAGAGACAGTTTAGAGTTACCAATCAGCCTAACATGCATGTTTTTGGTCTGTGGGTGGAAACTGGAGTACCAAGAGGAAACCCATGTATGTGCAGAGAAAACATGCAAACTCCACCCAGACAGGCCCCCAGACCGGGATTTGAACCAGGGTAACCTGCTCATTGCGGGGCAGCAGTTCTACCAGTTGCACCACTGTGCTGCCAATGAACAGAACTGTAGGGCGGAATCAAGGTGGATTACTGTCAGGAGGGATTGTTGTCTTTTGAGGTTTTCTTTCTTGTTTTAGGTTAAAAAAGGACAAATGCTCCATCAAGGAGTTCTTGAACTGTAATTCATTACAGTTTATAAATTGGTAATATAGACTGATTTATCTGAAATTCAACTTTTCTTTTAACTGAAAAATGTGTTTGTTTTATAATGATTTGTAGAAGCTTTAGTTGATAAAATAGATTTTACAATGTTGATGCTAAACAGATCAGATTAGTTTTGACCATTTGAAAAGAAGGAAACATTCTCACATACAATTAGAGTCAAGAACATCCCACCCCCAAAAAACACACACATGCGTGTGTGTGTGTCAGGGTTAGGCTACAGAAAATGAATGGAAGTCAGTGCAAAGTCCCCAAAAAGTATGTTTACAAGAACACACACTCACACACACACCTTCAAGGTGGAAGAGAAGGCCTGATGGTTTGCTGAACTTGTATCGACAGACAGCGAACAATCCAAACACTTTAGATGTGAGCTGTGAAGCCCTCCATGTCCCAGCTTGATGCTCACCTCAGTTTGAGATGTCAGGAACACCAATTACATATTTAAACTCTCTGTTTTCACAAGAACAGACAGGCAGGATAGAAGGAGAGAGTGAGGCATGAGGACGGATGAACTCAGATTCCTCTCTATCACCATATCAGCAGCCAGCTCCTGGATCCAGGCACAACAAATACAATCAGACAGCTACAGATCACTCAGTTAGCAATCATAACAGAACAACACTGAAAACTGGCAGACCTTCAAGAGATCTAAGACTTTTAGTTGGGGACTCCCTGAAGGCAGCCACCTATTATTATCCACCTGAAAAAGGTCTTGCCATCAACCAGTTGGCTGCAAACTGGTTGATCCACTCTGAAAAGGTGCTATTTAAGAGACTGAGCTGAATACAGCACCTCAGACTGAAGAAGTCTTTTGGATGAAAGACAAAACATATCTAGATTTTTTTTTGCTTTTTGTTTTTTTGAATGTCCAAAGAACCAGACTGAACTTTTTTAGACAGTGTAACCTAAGTTAAGTTTTAGGCAAAAAATCACTAGTCACTATGAAACAATAATAATAATCACACCTTCTTACCAATGGCCTAGCATAAAGCAATATGATCATCATCCATCAAGTTTATTAGTAGCTTAAAATACCTAATTAAAACTCCAGTAATGGGCTAGGTCTACTGTAACCTTACCCAGTTGTAGGGTCAAGAGACAAACATGTAGCATTAACACAGTATGAACAACATTATCTCTCTCAGGCACCCCCCAATCATCTGACCTCCCATAACAACTTCTCATTAACTCTGTTCCTGTGCCAAATAAGTACAAGATCCTGAACTGTTTCAACAAACATTTTGTTGCTTATAGTTCTTTATTTGACACAGTTATTAATGGAAAATCAGCCACTTCACTTAATAACCAAACTTCTACAAATCAAATCCCTCCTACAAGTCAATCCTCAGTTAATCACACCTTCTCTTTTTCTCCATTCTCAGTCAGTGAGGTAAATAAACTGTTAAAAGATCTTGATCCGAAAAAATCTGCACGTCCAGATGAACTTCCACCTTATTTGTTAAGGCTGGCTGCTCATATCATCACAGTCCCTGTGACCCACATCTTCAATATCTCCATAAGACAAAACTCCATTCCAGACACTTGGAAAACAGCCTTTGTTCTTCCTTTGCTGAATAGAGGTGACCCCACCTCACTGAACAACTATCTACCGATCTCTAAACTCTGTATTTTAGCCAAGGTTCTAGAAAAACTGATAAAATCTCAAATCAAAAATGACCTGGACTCATTTAACATCTTACCTCCACATTAATCTGGTTTCAGGAAACAACACAGCACAACCACTGCTTCACTGAAGGTTCTTAATGACGTTGTTGAAGCACTGGATGCTAAGGATTATTGTGCTGCAATTTTCTTAGACCTGTCTAAAGCTTTTGATACTGTGGATCAGAACATCTTGTGTCATAAGCTCTCAGAAATTGGTTTCTCAGAACACACCATTGGTTGGTTCTCTAACTATCTTTCAGACCGGAGGCAATGTGTTCAACATAATGGTACTTCCTCCAGTTATTTAACAATCAACAATGGTGTACCACAAGGCTCAGTCTTAGGACAAACTCTCTTTACAATCTACATACATAATGTAGGTAAAAACGTTGGTTACGTACTGTAACCCCAGATTCTATGAGTATAGGCGTAGCCCTTTAAGGCTGTCGCTTAGTGGGTTTCATCCCGTCATGCGAAGCATCACACTGAAAATTTAGTCCACGACCACCTGCTGTGTGGGCCCCACCCGGTCCGTATAAATTACGTTAAGAGCGGGTAATCGGCTCCCAAATAGCTTTTTCTTCAGCCACTTGGGAGCCAGTGAGGCCCAACGCTTAAAGGGCTACGCCTATACTCATAGAATCTGGGGTTACAGTACGTAATCAACGTTCTATTTCGTATAGACTTTGCCCTTTAAGGCTGTCGCTTAGTGGGTTAAGGGCGAAGCAGATGTAGTCCGCGCCTCACTGGGTCCATTCGAACGCCGTATGAAGCGGAAGCTTGCCCAAAAAAACGTCTTGTCACTCAACTCCCCATGTACGTAATTATACATTGTGCAATTATGTGTACCATGCACAGACGCATGTTGTGTAACTATGCGTTCTGAATGCATGAACGTCCTGGAAACTTTCGACGGGGAAGAAAGATGTTGAGAAGTGGGGGGCATGAAACAACTGATTCATGGCTGAATAGTATGAACAGATTAATAATAACAAATGAACTGATTATAATCAAATGAACTGATTGGTAACAATAGTCATGAACTGATTAATGACCATAGAACCAAATAACAGTTACAACTTGTGACTGATAACAACATTTCACACTGTAATGCATGCAGACAGATGTGAGTTAAACGGAGTTCCATGAAACAACAATAATCATTCTGTTAAAACACTAAGGACAGAATGTGTCATGGAACGGCCGTCATATCACGTAGATAAAAGTGAATAAATAAGCAGGGTGTTGACCACGCGGCCGCAGTGCAAATATCCTGCATTGTCATACCATTATGCAAAGCAGTCGAAGATGCGATACCTCTGGTCGAGTGTGCCCTGAGTTTGACAGGAGGCTCTAAATCTGATGCTCTGTAGGCTTCAGAAATGGCCTCACATAACCAGTGTGACAGGTGCTGGGTGAATAACGAGCAACCTGCAGATGCATCTCTATAATGCACAAACAGATGCTAAGTTTGACGCATTTCAGCTGTGCGCGCTATGTAACATGTCAACACCCGCACAGGGCACAGAAGATGGAAAGATGCTTCTTTTTCTGATTGCTGGGGGGGAAGTGGAAAAACCCCTCCAACGATATCACTCTTAATTTAAAAAGCTTGTGATGTTTTAGGCATAAAAACTGGATTCGGTCTTAGATCAGCTGAGCTGCTATCAGTCTGAGTTCCAACACACGACGGAACGACAGAGAGGGCAGATAATCTCTCAATCTCTTAGCGGATGTTAAAGTCAGCAGCAGGGCTGTTTTAAGAGACAAGAGTTTAATTGGAACCTGATTCAGTAGCTCAGATGGAGCCTTGATCAGGGCTTGCAGGACCAGCGTTAAATCCCACTGTGAAGCAAGTGGGCATGGAAGCAGGCCTGCGTCTTGAACACCTTTAAAAAACGCTTCATCAGCAGATGATTAAAGGCTGTTCTGACCCTGAAAACATTGTGACAGGAAGAGATGGTTGTAGCATACGTTAATCGTGCTGAATGCCAGATTTCTGTCCATCAGCTGCTGCAGAAGGACAGCACACCGCCTAGAGGACATGAGGTG
>NC_056498.1:4071134-4083043 GCF_014905685.2 Nematolebias whitei
ATCAGCTGCTGCAGAAGGACAGCACACCGCCTAGAGGACATGAGGTGACCTCTACATCTTCTCTATATACATCTTTTACAAAACGCTCCGTCAGAGGATGATTAAAGGTTGTTCTGTCTCCGACAACTTCGAGACAAGAAGAAAACATGGCTGCAGCATACGATAATCGTGCTGAACGCCAGATTTCTGTCCATCGACTGCTGCAGAAAAGGACAGCACATTGTCTAGTGGACATGAAGTGGCCTCTACGCCTTCTCTGTACACCATTTACAAAACGTTTCATCAGCAGATGATTAAAACTGTTCTGTCTCAGAAAACATCGTGACAAGAAGAAAAGACTGCAGCATATGTTAATCGTGTTGAATGCCAGATTTCTGTCCATCGACTGCTGCAGAAAAGACAGCATGTCATCTAGTGGACATGAGGTGGCCTCTACGCCTTCTTGTACACCTTTTAAGAACGCGTCATCATCAGATGATTAAAAAAACAGTTCTGTCCCCAAAAATTTTGTGACAGGAAGAGATAGCCGCAGTGAACGTTTTACTCGAGCTGAATGCCAGATCTCTGTCCATCAGCTGCTGCAGAAAGGACGGCACACCACCTAGTGGACATGAAATGGCCTCTACACCTTTTTCTGTACAGCAACGCTGAAAAACCGACCACTTGATGTGAACAACGCTGTGATGGTTGCAGCACGTGAATCCTGAATCGTATGCACTACATCTTGAGAGAGATCCATCCTCTCAAAAGGATCCGCACAGCGGCCAGACCAAAGGTGCTGGCCTATTCTGATTAACTCCTGATCGCTCCTCCCGCCTGGAGGAGAGCGTCCTCCCTCTACGGCAGGTTCCACGAGCGCCCCGATAACAAGTGTCGTAGGACTGGGGACCATGATGCATTCTCGCACTTGGGACAGAAGAGCTGTCAGTCCCTCCTCCTGATCTCGGTTCAGAAAACCATGATATCAGAGGGAGTGAGGGAGGTGAAGAAGCATTACGACCACAGGCTGTGAGCAAACATGTCCACCCCTAGCGGTAGTTCGTCCCGTGGGCTCCATGATAATTATAGTTGACATCGAGTGTTCTCTCGTGTTGCAACAGGTGCACAGCCGCTCGCAGGATTTTTGCCGCGTCTGAGCCATCAGCTCTGGATGGAAGGTCCCCAGTCCCCATGCCGCAAAAGACCGTCTTTGGACATCACATCCGTCCCCTGTTCAAAACACAGGAGATGTACCCTACTCCAATGGAGAGCAGATTGGGTGTGCCCCACACAGCATCTGTCTCACAATGTGGCACATGGGTTGAGCGCATACATCTCCTGCCAGTTATGTATGCAACAGTCACTTGCTGTCTGTGTGAATCAAAAACCCTGATGATTCCGCAGCACAGAGGCAAAGTGTTGAATCGCATTCCAAACCCTGTGCGACAGTCCAAAAACATTTAAATGAGCTGCTGTGTGAAGAACCACAGTGCCCCCACAGCTCGTTAAATGTATGTGCCTCTGTGAAGTCTGACATGTGTGATGTAGGTCTGCTGACGGAAAAACAGCTGATGTCACTCTACCGGTTTCACGTGAGTTGCACTGCTGCCACCTGTCTGTACAAACTGCTCAGCAGCAGCAGATGTCCAGATAAAGCAGAATTCTCCTCCCTGCTCTGTGCGGCGGCTGCAGAGCGGCTCGGGCGCATTAATAGAATGTTGTTTCTCACAGTTCAAAATTGACAAATCTAGAATAAATCTAATCTTTCCGGTTTGTTGGGACCAGGGAGTGACGAGAGAGGAACCCTGTGTTTTCCTCTCCTTCTGAGACTCTGGAAATTGCATTAATCAGAATTTCCTGAGCTTCTGCGAGAGGGGACGAGATCTGTTATAGAAATGACAGAAAACGTCACTAGAGTTCCTCCGCACCAGGGTTTGAGCTGTACTGCAGCGTGAATCCCCTGATGAAAAACGGTTCACCAATCTGTCTGGAGCGCGCGCTCATTGCCACTCGTTTATAAAGTTATAAAGCGGGCACGCGTTTATGCTGTGGGCTCACATGCATGATGATGTGAGCTGGTGCGCGCTGAAGGAGAAAGAAAAAACGCGCGCCCCCGAGCATGCAAATCGTTTGTGCTTTTGCTGATGCTGTGGGATGCGGCTCATCTGTGCTGTGCTCACGTTGTGTGCCGCTGTTCCATGTAAACGCTCGGGGAGCGGGTGCACGTATGAGCCGACGTGCCCTGAAGAGTGTTGTGTGTGCACCCTCGTTGATGCGACGTCTTAAGCGAGGATTGCCCTGGGAGCGCGCGTTTGATGCTGGTGTGGTCAGGAAGTAGCGCCCGGCATCGGTGTGGCGAGGTTACCACTGGGCTCGTCCTGCAGAACACATTCATTCCTGGCTGCAAATCACGTGAGCTTTTGAGTGATTCCACAAGCTGCAATATTAATTCAGAAAATCTTCTTCGAGGATGAAGGAGCAGAGCCGCAGTGAGGCTTGTGAAACTGTTGACGCCGTGGGAGCGCGCATTTGACACCCCTACAGTGAAAACGCATGTCGCTCCTGCCGAGAGCGAGATACATTACTGGGCTCGTACCGTGGTCTCACGTTTACGTTGACGTGAACAACGGGCGCTGAGAACTGCGTGCACGCTCTCATAACGCAGCGCCTTATAGGTGAAGGCTGCTCGTGCCGCGGGAGCGCTTTTTGGCACCGCCGGCAGTGAATGAAACAATCTTAAAAGGCTCATTTGTGATGAGTGTGTGTGATGAGCCGCTTTCAGATCATCCGAGCTGACAGCCTGGCTAAAAGACACTTCATCATAAAATGATGTTTATTCCACATCGTGTCATCTACACACATCTAGCAAACCGACACCTGGTTATCTTCCCCTGAACTCAGTGGTTTGTTGTCCTAGAAGGCCCCCTGTTGGCAGAGTCCGGGAAAAGTTGAACTTCTGGATGCCGGGGACGTCTTATGGGAGGGACTGGCGTAGCAGAGCTGGGGAGGCGTTGTGCAGCCGTGGAGCATCTTGAAAATGATCTCTCGATGATGAAGGCCCTCCAACAAAAAGCTTCTGCAGCTCCCCTGAGAGGAAGGTGGAGTGACGAGCCAGGAGAACCTCTGCTCTGGGACCTTGTTCTCCGGCTGCGATGCGGGCCGGCAGACAGGAAAAGAGGTGCACCGTTTGGGGATGACGTCAGCTGCCCTGCAGAGGGAGCGTACGTCTCCTCCCGCCTCTGAACATGTACGCAACAGCGTAACGTGTTGTTCGCTGCGGCCGTCTGGAACGCATGCTGGTGAGCTCAGTTGGAGATCGGTGTCACCGTCTGGGTTACGCTAACCGGAGGCGTGGGACGCTGGTCCACCTGGACATCTTGCTCCGAGAAAAGCCTCCGTCAGGCTCGGCTCCAGGGAGCACTGAGGGAATTTCCGCTCGGTGAAAACCCCTCTGCTCTGGAGATGGGCGCAGACTGTGGAGACTGGCCCCCCAATCTACCAGGAAAGCTGGCTGTGGCCACGTCCCGTAGGACGTTGAATAAAGAATTTAATAAAGTGTTGTTTTCCTGACTGTTTAACCTGTGATATAAAGTGTTTTTGGTAGATGTTCTTGTGAGTCACCCGGGAGGCCTGGAAGGAGGGCTTGACTTGCCCCCCTTGCACGCTATCTCGAAGTTTCTCACAGTATTTCGAAGTTTCTCACAGTTTTTAGTAAACATGTTTTTCAGGTAAACATGTTTTGTTCACTGGGAGACGCTCTCACGTGATGTTGAGGGTGGGAAAGTGCAAAATCACAGTTTTTAGTAAACATGTTTTTCAGGTAAACATGTTTTGTTCACTGGGAGACGCTCTCACGCGATGTAGAGGGTGGGAAAGTATAAAATAAGAGAGCGCTCAGTAAAGAGTCAGAGTCTGCTGTGAGTCTATGATCGGGACGTCCAGTTTGTGTTGGTGTTTGCCCTGCTTGGGGCTGTGCGGCTCTCCAGCCTACGTGTCATGGTGAGAGGTTTTTTACATCAATACTTGTGAGATTGTACATCTGAGTGTGATTGTACTATTGTTGTTTTGCTTTTGGCTGTATCTGTGGCGGAATTGTAAAGGACACAATTATTCTAGCAGAACAGTGTGTGTTTGGTCATTGTGCCGATTCTCTTCCGAGTCTTGGTTTTCCTAAATTAAATATCACAAAACAGACGTCCTGTTGGGAAACCGAGGCCAGATGGATCAGGACGGTGAGCCAGAATGGAGCCTAGAAAAAACCTTCCCGCCGGATCATCCGAACTGGTGGGAAAGGCGCGGGACGTAAAAAAGGGTCCCTTCATGTCAGCCGCTCCTGGGTTACACCGGGCAACCGCAGAGGGTGCCGTCGGCCGGGAGCAGTGTGATTGCCGATGCGAAACAAGGTGGGATGAGGTGAGCATTTGCTCAGCCCCCCTCCACCGACACTACGCTCTCCAGGAGGGAATGAGCAGCGGGGCTGCAGCTGACGCCGCCTGTCCCAGAGGAACCATCCGATTCGCTCCGAGGGTCGGCGATAAGAGGAAAATTACAAGATGGCATTGTCCAGCGTGTAGCAACCTGTCACTGAGAAATACTCCTCGGCGCTTACCTTGAAACAAAACTGCCGGTCAGCTTCTCCTCGGGGAGGAGAGCTCACCGGGACAACCGGAGGTCGACGTGACGGGCCAAGCATTCTTAACAAAGGTTGGTCATCTACACAACTTTTCTTTTTTGTTCTTCTGACAGTGCTATTAGCTCGCTGAAGAAAAAATGGGAGCTGATTAACGTAATTTATACGGACTGGGTGGGGCCCACACAGCAGGTGGGCGTGGACTAAATTTTTCAGTGTGATACTTCGCGTGACGGGATGAAACCCACTAAGCGACAGCCTTAAAGGGCGAAGCCGATACGAAATAGAACATCCCTAATGCATCCGTACATTTCTATGCTGATGACACAGTTGTTTATTGTCAAGCTAAAACAGTTGATAAGGCTTTCCAGCTTTTGAAATCTGCATTCAACAACATCCAGACAGATAAAGATAGAAAGGTAAAGATACTGAAAGTTAAACTGGGTTTCTTTTTCAGAAACAGATCCCGTCTAACCCTGAATGCTAGAAAATGCCTTGTGTGTGTGACCTTCCATCCCTCCATTGATTACAGTGACATTATTTACATAAACACTCCTACAAGAACCCTGCAGATGTTGGATGCCGTCTATCATGGTGCACTAAGATTCATAACTGGCTGTGATTATCGTACCCATCACTGCACCCTGTATTCACTGGTTAACTGGACATCATTAACTTCACACAGAATCTCTCAATGGTACATTTTCATCTTTAAATCACTTCTTGGTCTGCTGCCTTCATACATCTCCTCCTACATGTTTCTGTGTGAGTGCAGCTACAGCGTGCGCTCTCAGGACATTATTACCTGCAGTGTTCCCTCAGTGCGAACAGAACTAGGCAAAAAGAGCCTTCTCCTTCTCTGCTCCTGTTTCCTGGAATATCTTACAAAAAGATTTGAAGCTCTCGACCTTGACCTCTCTAAGTGGCTTTAAGAATCTGTTGGACTCCTGGCAAGGACCAATGCAGACATGTTCCTGTTTTTAGTTTTCTACATTCGCCTTAGAATCTAGCTGTTTTTTGTTACTTTTTTTTAGCCATCCTATTTGTTAAAAAAAAATTGTATGACTTTTTATAACTGTCTATTGTTGTCGCTGTTGTCCATTGTTGTCATCATTCTTTGTTGAAATCAGGTCTCTCTTGTAAATGAGTCCTCGAGGCTCAATGGGATTTAACTGTCTAAATAAAGGTTGAATGAAAGATTCAGGAATTGTTTCTATAAGAACATTATCAAATATTTTACATGAATGGTAAGATCGCTTCACCCATGAGGAAATGTAACCTAGGATGAGCTAACCTTGGTCAAGCTCACAGTGTTGACTGAGGCATTTATTGAGGCATTTCTTTATCAGCCAACGTGAAGGCAAAGAAGACAGGTAATAAATAAATAAAAATAATTTATTTATAAAAATAAAAAATTCTAAGCTACTAATAACTTCAGATAATCACTGCAGTGGATGTTTTCATGTTGCAGAGCGACACAGGTAAGAACTCAGTAAAATTCAGTATGTAAGAATGTAAATTTTATATTACACAACCTATTAATTAAACACTTTGTACAAAATCAGTTTAATTTTAACTGAGCATAACAAACAAAGACAAAACTTATGCAGCCAGAAGTTACAACACATATCTACATATAACTACCGTACCCACCATTGCACCTTGTATTCACTGGTTAACTGGACATCATTAACTTCACACAGACTTTCTCACTGGTACATTTTCATCTTTAAATCACTTCTTGGTCTGCTGCCTTCATACATCTCCTCCTACATGTCACTGTGTGAGTGCAGCTACAGCGTGCGCTCTCAGGACATTATTACCTGCAGTGTTCCCTCAGTGCAGACTGAACTTTGCAAAAGGGCCTTCTCCTACTCAGCTCCTGTTTCTTGGAATATTTAGCGAAAATATCTGAAGCTCTCGACCTTGACCTCTCTAAGTGGCTTCAAACATCTGTTAAGTTCCTGGCAAAAATCAATTTTTCATTCATTCAACCATTATTTCTACAGGTTAAACCCATTGCACACACCAAAGCAACATTAATTTTAGTGTCCTCCAATTGGCGTAACCGGGCGTCATTACCACCGACGTGAATAACAATTTGAAAAACCGCAAAATAGCGAGTCTATGAAAATCAAACCACGAAGTAACCACGCTCTGAACCGTGGAAGCTGAGCCACGAGTTGAGCTAACGAACCGGCCTGGGAGCTGCTTCGGCCAGTGAGGCCGGGTGAGTGCTACCTCCGCTAGCCGTTGGATCGAGTGGGAGGACCTGGGGGTTGTCACATCGAAGACACGCTCTGCCACCGTTTGGACCTGCGAGCCGCTGAAAACCAAGGGAGCCGAACTGCAGCTGTCGGATCTGGGAGCTGTTACAACCGGGACCTGGTCTGCCACCGTTTGGACCCGCTGGAACCGAGGGAGCCGAGCTGCAGCTGTCGGACCTGGGGGTTGTTGCAGCAGAGAACCGGTCTGCCGCCGATTGGACCTGCGAGCAGCTGAGGCCGAGGGAGCCGAGCTACATCTGTGGGATCTGGGAGCTGTTGCAACCGGGACCTGGTCTGTCACCGTTGGGGCTGCGAACTGCTGGACCGAGTGAATCGTGAGACCGCGTGGGACCTGGAGGTTGTTGCCGCTAGGCCTCGGCTAGACATGGCTAGGCCTCGGCTAACAACATAAGCCTGTGAACCTCGTGGCTAACAACATAAGCCTGTGAATCTCGTGGCTGGATCCTGTGCTTCTGAGAGTTGAGACCAACAATCCAGAAGTATCGTGAGTAATGCCGAGCAAACACAGAGATAAGAGACAGGTGTCGGAAAATAATTCAGAAGATATGGAGGAAGTTAAAAAATCTTTGAACTTTTTGAGTGCTGAACTGACTAAATTATCAGCTAAATGTGATTTACTGACAGGACTGTCTGATGAAGTGAGACAATTGAAAGAACTGATGATTAATAAAGACAGAAAAATAGCTGAACTGGAACAGAAAGTAGACGACATGGAACAATACACAAGACTAGACAACTTGGTGATCACTGGACTGGAAGCTAGGAACCGGAGTTATGCAAGAATTGTTGCTAATACTAACACAGCAGAAGATGCACCACAGGAAGAACTATAGACTCTGGAGGAGCAAGTAGTGAATTTTTTACAAAACAAAGACATTGACATCAAACATGAGGACATTTCAATCTGTCACACCCTGCCCAACAAATCAGATGAAGCCAAACCATCCATAGTCATCAATTTCATTAGCAGGAAATCAAGAAACAAGGTAATAATGCAAGCAAAAAAACTGAAGGGAACAAATGTTTACATAAACGAACATCTAACTAAAAAAATGGAAATATTGCACATGAAGCAAGGTTGTTGAAAAAATGGAATAAAATAGCATCAACTTGGACAAGAAATGGAAACATTTGGATCAAAATACAGGAAGGATCTCAGGCTAAAATAATATAAGACCTGAAGGATCTGGAAAAATTAAAATGAGTTCAGGAGAGGACAGATGATAAATCATTGACATAACTTCACAAACAAGAAATTAACAAAATATAAAAATGAACAAATACATTAAAACATGGCAACATACGAAGACTTAGAGTTTAAAATATACAATGTTGAAGATGTGATTGATACAAATTTTTTCCCTGCAATAAAAGACTGTGAATATTACAGCGAAGAACAGTTTAATGACATCAGTATAACAAATGGAGGTCTCTCTATTATTCACTTTAATAGTAGAAGTTTAAATGCAAATATATCCAAAATAACAGATTATTTAAAACAGCTAAACAGAACTTTTACAATAATAGCACTGTCAGAGACGTGGCTCAACGATGAAAACACAACTAATGTTCACATCGAAGGGTATGAATTATATCATGTGAACAGAAGCAACAAAAGAGGTGGTGGAGTGGCTCTATTTGTTAAAAATGAAATAAAATGTAAGTTAATTAATGAAATAATTAATTATAATTAATTAATAATTGTTGATAATATCATGGAAATAATAACAATAGAAATAATAAACAAGAATGATAAAAACATATTGATAAGTTGTGTATATCGATCTCCAGGATCAAATATAGACATATTCACTGATAATATTGTACAACTATTGGACAAGAGTTTTAATAAAAGCATTTTTTTGTGTGGAGACTTTAATATTGACCTGGGAAATAAAACAGATTCTAATAACATCAGTACATTTACAAATTCATTGTATAGTTTAAATCTTTATCCGTTAATATCAAAACCAACAAGAATTACAACTCATAGTGCTACAATAATCGATAATATTTTCACAAATGTAACAAATGGGGATGTGATGGGAGGTATTTTAATGAGTGATTTGGGTGATCACTTGCCAGTTTTCATGATTTATAAAAACGATCAAAGCATTACAAAATAAATCACAATTAAGAAAAAATAAATAAACACATCAAAAAAAGCAATGGACAAATTAAAAGAAGATTTACATAAACAAAGCTGGAAAGACGTGTATGTTGATGATCTGAACAGATCATATGATGAGTTTATGAATATTTTCGGAGCTCTGTATGAAAAGAATTGTGTGCAAAATAATTATACAAAGAGAAATGTTGTTGACCAACCATGGATGACAAAAGGGTTGAGAAATGCTTGTAAAAAAAACAATTATTTGTATACATGTTTCTTGAAATTGAGAACACAAGAGGCTGAAGAGAAATATAAGAAGTATAAAAATAAATTAGTAGCTATTATAAGGAAACACAAGAAGGAATATTATAGTGATTTATTAAATAAAAGTAATGGTGATATGAAAGCTACATGGCGAGTAATAAATGGTGTTCTGAAAAGTCATAAAGCAAAAACTGGTATTTCACAATATTTTTTGAAGGATGATGATGAAATCCATGATGAAAATGAAATTGTAAATGAATTTAATCATCATTTTGTGAACGTTGGATCAAGCCTTGCAGGTAAAATACCAAAAGTGGACAATAATGTGAACCATTCAGTTATAAGTTGTGACAACAGTATTTTTCTTAATGGAACTGACAAAGAAGAAATAATGAATGTAATAAATGTAAGACTGCCGACCTGACTGCTGTCAAGAAGGCCATCATTGACACCCTCAAGCAAGAGGGTAAGACACAGAAAGAAAATGCTGAACGAATAGGCTGTTCCCAGAGTGCTGTATCAAGGCACCTCAGTGGGAAGTCTGTGGGAAGGGAAAAGTGTGGCAGAAAACACTGCACAACGAGAAGAGGTGACTGGACCCTGAGGAGGATTGTGGAGAAGGGCCGATTCCAGACCTTGGGGGACCTGTGGAAGCAATGGACTGAGTCTGGAGTAGAAATATCCAGAACCACCATGCACAGGCGTGTGCAAGAAATGGGCTACAGGTGCCGCATTCCCCAGGTCAAACCACTTTTGAACCAGAAACAGCGGCAGAAGCGCCTGACCTGGGCTACAGAGAAGCAGCACTGGACTGTTGCTCAGTGGTCCAAAGTACTTTTTTCGGATGAAAGCAAATTTTGCATGTCATTCGGAAATCAAGGTGCCAGAGTCTGGAGGAAGACTGGGGAGAAGGAAATGCCAGAAGTCCAGTGTGAAGCACCCACAATCAGTGATGGTCTGGGGTGCCATGTCAGCTGCTGGTGTTGGTCCACTGTGTTTTATCAAGGGCAGGGTCAATGCAGCTAGCTATCAGGAGATTTTGGAGCACTTCATGCTTCCATCTGCTGAAAAGCTTTATGGAGATGAAGATTTCATTTTTCAGCACGACCTGGCACCTGCTCACAGTGCCAAAACCACTGGTAAATGGTTTACTGACCATGGTATTACTGTGCTCAATTGGCCTGCCAACTCTCCTGACCTGAACCCCATAAAGAACCTGTGGGATATTGTGAAGAGAAAGTTGAGATACGCAAGACCCAACACTCTGGATGAGCTTAAGGCCGCTATCGAAGCATCCTGGGCCTCCATAACACCTCAGCAGTGCCACAGGCTGATTGCCTCCATGTCACGCCGCATTGAAAAAGTCATTCATGCAAAAGGATTCCCGACCAAGTATTGAGTGCATAACTGAACATGATTATTTGAAGGTTGGTGTTTTTTGTATTAAAAACACTTGTTTTTCATTGGTGGGATGAAATATGCAAATTTTTTGGTACAGGCATTTTGGGTTTTCATGAGCTGTATGCCATAATCATCAGTATTAAAACAATTAAATACCTGAAATATTTCAGTTGGTGTGCAGTGAATCTGAAATATATGAAAGTTTCATTTTTATCATTACATTATGGAAAATAATTACCTTCATCACAATATGCTAATTTTTTGAGAAGGACCTGTAAATGGTGTAAGATCTGACCTGTGCAATATCACTTGTGGAGTTCCTCAAGGCTCTGTACTTGGACCAAAGTTATTTATTTTATATGTGAATGACTTAGTGAATGTATCAGGACTCCTCAAATGTGTCCTTTTTGCAGATGACACCACATTTTTTTGTTTGGGGAAAGATGTAAAACGGATGTTGGAATTGATGAAGACAGAATTTGATAAAATACAAACTTGGTTTAAACTTAATAAATTATCATTAAATTTAGATAAAACTAAATACATGATATTTAGTAACAAAAAGAGAACTGTTGATGATCCATTTAAAATTGAGGGTGCTGAGATTTATAGAGTTAATGAAATGAAATTTTTGGGTGTATCATTGATGAACAGCTAACATGGAAATATCACATAAATTCTGTAAGAACAAAAATAGCTAAATCTATTGCAGTACTATACAAAGTCAGGGAATAATTAAATGATAAAGCTCTGTACATGTAGTATAACACAATCACTGTTCCACATTTAATCTATTGCATTGATGTTTGGGGGAAAGCGTGTAAGACATTTACAAAACCTATTTTTATTTTACAGAAAAGAGCTGTAAGAATTATCACCAGAAAGCATTACAGTCACCCATCAAGCACATTATTTTATCAACTGAAGTTATTGAAGTTCCATGATTTGGTAGATTATAGTATTTTATCAGTTATGTATAGGGCTCAAAATAACACATTACCATTAAATTTCCAAAGAAATTTTGTTAAAAGACAAAGTTGTTATAATCTTAAGGGGATACAGATATTTGTCAAACCAAAATTCAGAACTAGTCTGAAGGGAAGGTCTACCTCAATCCAAGGAGTTGGATTGTGGAATGGTCTAGAGAGTGTAGTATGCTAAGGCTAGGTTGGCTTCAGTTAGCTTAAGAGCTCCATCCATCCATCCATTTTCTTCCGCTTATCCGGGGTCGGGT
>NC_056498.1:4083443-4097676 GCF_014905685.2 Nematolebias whitei
ACTTGGGCCAGCTCTTCCGGGGGAATCCCGAGGCGTTCCCAGGCCAGCCGAGAAACATAGTCCCTCCAGCGTGTCCTGGGTCTTCCTCTGGGCCTCCTTCCGGTGGGACGTGTCCGGAACACCTCACCAGGGAGGCGTCCAGAAGGCATCCTAAACAGATGCCCAAGCCACCTCAACTGGCTCCTCTCGACGTGGAGAAGCAGCGGCTCTACTCCGAGTCCCTCCCGGATGATCGAGCTTCTCACCCTGTCTCTAAGGGAGAGCCCAGACACCCTGCGGAGAAAACGCATTTCGGCCGCTTGTATCCGAGATCTCATTCTTTCGGTCACAACCCAAAGCTCGTGACCATAGATGAGGGTGGGAACGTAGATCGATCGGTAAATTGAGAGCTTCGCCTTTTGACTCAGCTCTCTCTTCACCACAACAGACCTGTACAGCGCCCGCTTCACTGCAGACGCTGCACCTATCCGCCTATCGATCTCACGTTCCATTTTTCCCTCATTCGTGAACAAGACCCCAAGATACTTGAACTCCTCCACTTGGGGTAGGACCTCCTCCCTGATCCGGAGAGGGCACTCTACCCTTTTCCGGCTCAAGACCATGGCCTCGGATTTGGAGGAACTGATCTTCATCCCGGCCGCATCGCATTTGGCTGCGAACCACTCCAGCGAAAGCTGTAGATCACGATCTGATGAAGCCAATAAGACCACATCATCTGCAAAAAGCAGAGATGCAATCCTAAGGCCACCAAAACGGATCCCCTCAACACCTTGGCTGCGCCTAGAAATTCTGTCCATAAAAGTTATGAACAGAATCGGTGACAAAGGGCAACCTTGGCGGAGTCCAACTCTCACCGGGAATAAGCCCGACTTACTGCCGGCGATGCGGACCAGGCTCTGACACCGGTCATACAGGGACCTAACAGCCCATATCAAAGGGCCCGGTACCCCATACTCCCAGAGTACCCCCCACAGGGCCCCCCGAGGGACGCGGTCGAACGCCTTCTCCAAGTCCACAAAGCACAGCTTAAGCTTAAGAGCTCCACTACAGTCAATTTTTAATAACGGGTTCTCACTTTTTCGAGCTACTTGACAGATATGTGACAGAGGTACTGTGTTGGAGATGGTCTAATCAGTGACATGAGACGTTAATTTTCTTTAACCCATCAAAATGAATGTGGTCATTTATTAGCAGAATCAAAATTTAACATCAAAACATTGTACACTTGATTATGTTATCGGCTCTGATTAATAAAACTTGGTACGTTTTACTTAACAAAAACAACAGACATTTCTGAAGATATCTGGATTAATTACTGGCAAGATAGAAGTTTAAAGATGGGAAATTAAGGAGTTTAAATGGAGAGAAAATGGATGGATGAGGATGGATGTCTGTAGACCAGAACAACACACTCCTTTCAAGCGCAGTTCGCCCGCGGTACACTGGTAGTGAAGCTCATGACGACTCTTTACCTTGGCAGAGGATGAATCAGCTGCGGTCAAGAGGTCCCTGGCACGCTACCTTTCAGCGTCTCCTCAGGGCGGCTGCGACTCGGCAGAAGTCGTGAGATAATCCGTTCCACAGAACACAAACTTCTTCAGAAGTTATAGGGCATTCGCCGGGTGGAGCCACAGCGAGGCGTCGTGGCTCCGACAGGAACTCCAGCCGAACTCCATCAGAACCAGAAGAACTCCATCTAACCAACTAACTTCATAACTGAACTTTATTCAGGCACTAGCTTTCGAACTAGAACTTTCTGAACTACTGGAACTAGGAAGAGTCGACTTTTAAAGAGTTCTGCTTCCGGTCACTTTTGGGAAGACCTGATTGGTTGAAAGAACCAACAGGGGTGTGGTTTTAGTGACGTCAGAGGGTCATTACAAGTCAGAAAAACAGCGGAGATGTTTAGGAACAGACAGAGAAATGTTTTGACGAAGAGAGAAAAACTACAGGTGTCAGTTCTCTTGTTCCTGTCTGAGAGGTTTAAAAACAAGACAGTTCGTTCCAATAACTTGTTTGCGACTGTCTCCGACTTTTAACCAACATCACACCTTTCTCATTTCAGACAGAAGATCAAAAATACATAATTACTTTGTAACATAGACATTTAACTTGATTTCTACTTTGAATGAGGATTAAAAAAATCATTAATACTGTTTCACAGTTGATTTAAAATGAGTGGTTCATTTCAACATTTAAAATGGCATGAACTAAACACACTTTTGATTATCAAGATATTGTAAAATAGTAATGATAATATGAAAAAGAGAGTGTTCTTTCAATTGATTAGTTCAGGATACAATTAGAAAGTCTCTGGATGAGCTAATTTGTATTTCTGGATTCAAATCAATGAAATAACTGTTCCTGTCCCATGAAGGTCTTCAGAGGCAGGTTTTGACCGGAGGCCGAGTTCACTACAAGAGTGATGTTAAAAATGCCAAGTCAATGTGTACATTTAAGAAAAAAATCAAAGCTGAATTGTTAAAAATGTATATATGAAGTAGCTTAGTGTGTTTTTTGTATTAGAATTAGAAAAATTAGAAAGTTATTCATTTTGTTATGTTACTTAAAAATTATTATGATTGAAATAATTGTTTGAAAAAAGGGGCAGATATAATAAGATTTTTTCTTCTTTCTGCTGCCTTTCATTTTAAATCTTTTGTATCTTTTTTTATATTGTTATGGAATTGTTTTGTACTTTTTTAAAATGAA
Organism: Nematolebias whitei; assembly: GCF_014905685.2. Lineage (NCBI taxonomy): Eukaryota > Metazoa > Chordata > Actinopteri > Cyprinodontiformes > Rivulidae > Nematolebias > Nematolebias whitei. The sequence continues at coordinate 4,086,156 of NC_056498.1, forward strand.
TAAACTTTATACCATACCATACCATTGAGCCTCGAGGACTCATTTACAAGAGAGACCTGATTTCATCAAAGAATGATGACAACAATAGACAGTTATAAAAGATGGCAAAAAAAGTAGCAAAAACAGCTAGATTACAGAATGAACATTGGTTCTTGTCAGGAACTTAACAGATGTTTAAAACCACTTAGAGAGGTCAAGGTCGAGAGCTTCAGATCTTTTTGTAAGATATTCCAGGAAACAGGAGCGGAGTAGGAGAAGGACCTTTTGTCTAGTTCAGTCCTCACTGAGAACATTGCAGGTAATTATGCAGACATGTTCCTGGTTTTAGTTTTCTACATCGCCTTACAATGTACATGTTTTTTTTTTTTAAATAATTTTCTTCCATTTATTTTTCAATTTATTTGCTTTTTTATGATTGTCTATTGTTGTCATCATTCTTTGTTTAAAACAGGTCTCACTTGTAAATGATTCCTCAAGACTCAATAAGACTAACCTGCAGAAATAAAGGTTGAATGAACATATAAAACACACAAAACACAACTAGCTTAAAGCATTAACCTTTAATTTGAAGCCGGGGTTAATAGAGCACACAGAACTTAAAAAAGGGGGTTCTTTATTCTCAAAAAGAACAAGTTTCTCTGCGTTGAAAAAATATGAAAAAATAGTTCAAAATATGGAGCAAAAACAGTTTCTTACAACGTAAATGGTTCACATAATACTAGTATAAAGCTCCTTAGCAGAAACGGCTTCAACAAAATGACGCATTAACAGCACGCAGCTTCACAGAAACTGAACAAACAGTATATAATAAACAGCAGTGGCACCTCAAAAATCTAAATTATTCACTCATGTGGCCATAAAGTTGTCTTCACCAAACAGTCTCGGCGCAAAATGTCCTTCTCTTCCGTTTTCTCAGTTGAATGCCAGACTATGTGAATCGTTGGTTACGTATTGTAACCCCAGATTCTATGAGTATAAGCGTAGCCCTTTAAGGCCTTCGCTTTAGTGGGTTTATCCCGTTATGCTCAGCATAAGCACTGAAAAAATTTAGTCCACGCCCACCTGCTGTGTGGGCCCCACCCGGTCCGTATAAATTACATTAAGAGCGGGAAATCGGCTCCCAAAATAGCTTTTTTTCTTCAGCCATTTAGGAGCCAGTGAGGCCCGACGCTTAAAGGGCTACGCTTATACTCATAGAATCTGGGGTTACAGTACGTAACCAACGTTCTATTTCGTATAAGCTTTGCCCTTTAAGGACTTCGCTTTAGTGGGTAAAGGGCGAAGCAGATGTGGTCCTTGCCTCACTGGGTCCATTCGAACACCGTATGAAGCAGAAGCTTGCCCAAAAAAGTCTAATCACTCAGCTCCCATGTGCATAATTACGCATTGCGTAATTATGTGGCCATGCACAGACGCATGTTGTGTAACTATGCATTCTGAATGCATGAACGCCCCGGAAACATCAACGGGGAGGGAAAAACGCTGAAAAGAGCCATGAACCAACCAGTTTACGGCTGAACCGTATGAACAGATTAATGATAACAAGAGAGTTGATTATTAATCAGATGAACTGATTGGTAACAATAGTCGTGAACTGATTAATGACAATAGAATCAAATAACAGTCACAACTTGTGATTGATAACATCTCACACTGTAATGCATGCAGACAGATGTGAGTAAAACGGAGTTCCATGAAACAACAATATTCATTCTGTAAACACTAAGGGCAGAATGTGTCATGGAACAGGCCGTCACATCACCTAAATGAAGGCGAGTAATGAGCAGGGTGTTGACCACGCGGCCACAGTGCAAAATGTCCTGCATTGACATACCATTATGCAACGCAGTCGAAAAAGCGATACTCCTGATAGAGTGTGCTCTGAGGTTGACAGGAGACTCTAATTCTGATGCTCTGTAGGCTTCAGAAATAGTCTCGCACAGCCAGTGTGACAAGCGCTGGGTGGATAATGGGCGACCTGCAGCTGCATCTCTATAATGCACAAACAAATGTTGACGCATTGCAGCTGTGCACGCTATGTAACACGTCAACGCCCGCACAGGACAGAGAAGATAAAAAGACGTTACTTCTTCTGATCTGTGTGAAAAGGGGGGGGGGGGGGACGACCCCTCCAACGATATCGCTCTTGATTAAAAGAGCTCGTGATGTATTAGGCATAAAAGCTGGGTTGATCTAAAATCAGCTGATCTGCCGTCAGCCTAATTTCTGAGACATGACGGAGCAACAGAGAGGGCAGATAAAACACTCACTCTCTTAGCGGATGTTAAAGCCAGCAGCAGGGCTGTTTAAAGAGACAAGAATTTAAGTGGAACCTGATCCAAAGACTCAAATGAAGCTTTGATCATGACCTGCAGGACCAGTATTAAATCCCACTGGAAACAAGTGGGTGTGAGACAGACCTGCGTCTCTGTACACCTTTTAGAAAACTTTTCATCAGCAGATGATGAAACCTGTTCTGTCTCAGAAACCTTCATGTCAGGAAGAGATGGCTGCAGCGTACGTTTTAAACGTGCTGGATGCAAATTTCTGTCCATCAGCTGCTGCAGAAAGAACAGCATGCCACCTAAAGAACATGAGGAGGTCTCTACATCCTTCTCTGTACATCAGCACTGAAAAGCTGTCCGCTTTGATGTGTACATCGCTATGGTAGATGCACCACGAGAAACCTGAATTGTGCGCATTACATCTGTGGGCAACCCATCCTCTCTAAGTGGATTCGTTCAACGGCCAGACCACAGGTGCTGGCCTATTTCTGGGTAACTCCTGGTTGCTCCTCCTGCCTGGAAGAAGAGCGTCCTCCCTCTACGGCAGTTCCCACGGGCACCCCGACAGCAGGCGTTTCAAGACTGGGAACCATGGTGCACCCACGCGCTCGGAGCCACCAGGAGAGCTGTCAATCCCTCCTCCTGAGCTCAGTTCAAAAACCGTAAGATCAGAGGAGGTGGAGAGAAAACGCGTACAGAAGCATTTTGGGCCATGGACTGTGGACAAATGCATCCACCCCCCAGTGGTGGTTCGTCTCATGGGCTCAGAGAAGCGCATAATTGACACTGAACGTTTCCCGTGTCACAACAGGCCCACAACCGCTATATCAATCTGAGACAAAATGCTCCGTCAGAGGATGATTAAAGGTTGTTCTGACTACGACAACTTTGAGACAAAAGAAAAACACGGTTGCAGCATACAATAGTCGTGCTGGACACCAGATTTCTGTCCTTCGGCTGCTGCAGAAAGACAGCATGTCGTCCAGTGGACATGAAATGGCCTCTACGCCTTTTTGTACAGCAGCGTTGAAAAACTGACCACTTGATGTGAACAGCGCTGTGGTGGATGTAGCACGTGACTCCTGAATCGTACGCACTACATCTTGCGAGAGATCCATCCTCTCAAAGATCTGCACAGCGGCCAAACCACAGGTGCTGGCCTATTCTGATTAATTCCTGATCGTTCCTCCTGCCTGGAGGGAAGCGTCCCCCCTCCACGGCAGGTTCCACGAGCGCCCTGATAAAAAATGTCGTAGGCCTGGGAACCATGATGCGTTCACGCACTTGAGGCAGAGGAGCTGCCAGTCCCTCCTCCTGAGTTCGGTTGAGAAAACCGTGATACCAGAGGGAGAGAAGAAGGTGAAAGGCATTACGACCACAGGCTGTGAGCAGGCACGTCCACCCAGCGGTGGATCGTCCTATGGCTCCACGCTAATTATAATTGACATTGAGCGTTCTCTCGTGTTGCTACACGTCCGCAGACGCTGGCAGGATTCTACCGTGTCTGAGTCCTAGTTCTGGGTGGAATACATGAGATGTACCCACTCCAATGGAGAGCAGATTGGATGTGTCCCACACAGCATCTGTCTCACAATGTGGCACATGGATTGAAAAAACGCATACATTTCCTGCTAGTATGTATGCAACAGTCACTTGCTGTCTGAGAATCACAAACTCTGATGATTCTGCAGCTCAAGGTCAGTGTTGAGTCACATTCAAAGATCCCGTGCGACACTCCAAAACATTTAAAAGGCTGCTGTGTGGGGAGCCACAGCGGCTCTACATCTTATTAAATGTGTGTGACGTAGATCTGCTGACGGAAAACAGCTGATATCACTCAACCGATTCACGTGAGTTGCACTGCTGCCCCCTGTCTGTACAAGCTGCTCCGCGGCAGGTGTCTAGATAATGCAGAATTAAAGTGGCTCGAGTGCATAATGGAGTGCTGTTTCTCACAGCTCAGAAAATTGACAATCTAGAATAAATCTCATCTTTCCGGTTCATTGGGACCAGGAAGTGATGAGAGAGACCTTGTGTTTCCTCTCCATCTGAGATTATAGAAATTACATTTCAAAAAATAATTTCCTGAGCTTCTACTAGAGGGGACGAGATCTGTTCATAAATGACAGAAAAAACGTCACAGAGTTCCTCCACACCGGGGTTTGAGCTGAACTGCAGCGTGAATCCCGGATGAAAACGGTTCGCCCATCCGTCTGGAGGCGCGCGTTCATTGCCACCCGTTATAAGCTATAAAGCGGGCACGCATTTATGCTGTGAAAACTCACGTACATGCTGATGTGAACTGGAGCGCGCTGAATGAGAGAGAAAAAACCCATGTGCATCCCCGAGGATGCAAGACGTTGTGTTGCTGCGGGAAAACAGCTCATGTGTTGTGTTCACGTTGTGTGCAGCTGCTCGGTGTAACGCTCGGAAGCGGGTGCACATATGAGCCGACGCGCCCTGAAGGGTCATGTGTGTGCGTCCTCATGCGACGCTTTAAGCCAGGATTGCCACGGGGGCGCGCGTTGGCACTGGTGCGGTAAGGAGGCACCGCGCTCCAACGGTGGAGTGGGGTTACCACTGGCTCGGTCTGCAGAAAAACGTTCATTGTTTGCTGCGGGTCACGTGAGCTTTTGAGTGATTCCACGAGCTGCAATATTAATTCAGACAAAACCCCTTCTTCGAGGATGTATGAGCTGAGCCGCTGTGAAGGCTTGTGGGGCTGCTGACGCCGCGGGAGCGCGTGTTGGCACTGGAGCGGTCAGGAAGCAGTGCGCGGCATCGGTGAAGCGAGGCTACCCCTGGCTCGGTCTGCAGAAAAAACAGCTCATTCTTGGCTGCAAGTCACGTGAACTTCAGAATGATTCCATGCGCTGTAGTATTAATTCAGAAAACCTTCTTTGAGGATAAAGGAGCAGAGCCGCTGTGAGGCTTGTGAAACTGCTAACGCCGCGGGAGCGCACGTTGACACCACTGCAATGACAAAACGTGTGTCGCTTCTACCGGGAGCAAGATACGTTGCTGAGCTCGTACCGTGGTCTCACGTGAACGTTGACGTGAACGGCGGGCGCTGAGAGCTGCGTGCACGCTTTCATGCCGCGGGGGCGCGCATCGGCACCGCTGACAGTGAATGAAAACAACCTTAAAAAGGCTCATTCGTGATGAGTGTGTGTGATGGAGCCGCTTGTCAGATAAACCATGCTGACAGCCTGGCTAAGAGACACTTCATCATAAAATGATGTTATTTCGCAGTGCCATCAACACACCTCCAGCGACCGAACACCTAGTTACCTTCCGTTGAGCTCTGTTTGTTGTCCTGGAGGGCACCCTGATGGCGAAGTCCGGGAAAAAAATGAACTTCCGGCTGCCGGGGTCGTCTGACGGGAAGGGCTGGCGTATCAGAGCTGGGGAGGCGTTGAGCAGCCATGGAGCAGCTGTGGAGCATCTTGAAATGATCTCTAGCCGATGAAAAGAGGATCACCAACGGACTCCTGCATCTCTCCTGAGAGGAAGGTGGAGTGACGGGCCAGCAGAACTTCTGGGACCTAGTTCTCTGGCTGCGATGCGGAGCGGCAGACAGCAAAAGAGGCGCACCGGTTGAGGATGACGTCAGCTGACCTGTAGACTGAGCGTACTGCAGGGGCTGGCAGCGTCGTTAGCAAGCAGCCGCTACGAGAGCGGAGTGAGCCGAAGGACAGAGAGCCACCGTCTCTTCTTGCCTCTGATCGTGTACGCCAACAGCGTAACGTGTTGTTCGCTGCGGCCGTGTGGAACACATGCTGGTGAGCTCAGTTGGAGAGCGGTGTCACCATCTCGGTTATGCTAACCGGAGGCACGAGACGCTGGTCCATCTCGAACATCTTACTCCAATGAAGCCTCCATCAGGCTCGGCTCCAGAGGGCACGGAGGGACTTTCCGCTCGGTGAACCCCTGCTCTGGAGATGGGTGCGGACTGTGGAGACCGGCTCCCCCAATCTACCAGGAAAGAACCCGTCTGTGGCCTCGCCCGTAGGACGTCCTGTTGGGAGCACGAGGCCATATGGATCAAGACGGTGAGCCGGAATGGAGCCCAGTAAACAACCTTCCCGCCGGATCATCTGAACTGGCGGGAAAGGCGTAGGACGTAAAAAGGGTCCTTTCATGTCAGCCTCCTCCTGGGTTACGCTGGGCAACCCCTGAGGGCGCCGTCAGCCAGGAGCGGTGTGATCGCCGATGCGAAACGAAGTGGGATGGGGTGAGCATTCACTCAGCCCCCCTCCACCGACACTACGCTCCCCAGGAGGGAATGAGCAGCGGGGGCTGCAGCTGAGCACGCCTGTCCCGGAGGAACCATCCGATTCGCTCCGAGGGTCGGCGATAAGAGGAAAAATACAAGATGGCGTTGTCCAGCGTGTAGTGACCTGTCACTGGGAAATATTCCTCGGCGCTTACCTTGAAATAAGACTGCTTGTCATCTTCTCCTCGGGGAGGAGAACTCACCGGACGACCGGAGTTCGACTGCCGGGCCAAGCATCCTTAACAAAGGTTGGTCATCTACACAATTTTCCTTCTTTGTTCTTCTGACAGTGCTATTTTAGCTCGCTGAAGAAAAAAATGGGAGCCGATTTCCCGCTCTTAACGTAATTTATACGGACCGGGTGGGGCCCACACAGCAGGTGGGCGTGGACTAAATTTTTTCAGTGCTTATGCTGCGCATAACGGGATAAGCCCACTAAAGCGAAGGCCTTAAAGGGCGAAGCTTATACGAAATAGAACAAGAGGTTTTCTTTTATTTACTTCCGGTACGTTGAGACCTCTCTGTTACAACAGCACCACATGCTGACAAAAACAAAAACTACAATCAATTGATGAAATAAAAGCAAAACGGGGTTCTTAAAACATATTTTACAGGTACCCATTTGTCACCTGGTTATATTTATTTATTTAATTTATTTAATTACAATGTAATTAAAACAGAAAATGGAGGATTTACCTGCAGTTATCTTCGTCCTGATGAACATGTGGTACTTCATATTTATGCTGTATTCAGCTGCTCATGGGGTTGGCCCCTAGCCTTTATTCATCTTTTTACATTTTTCCAAATTCTGTTTAGTTTTTTAAATTAAATACATTGTATTCCACTCTTTCAGGGTAACATATATGAATAATTACATGTTCCCTGCTGACAACTTTAAACCATTTTTTTCCCTGAAGATTTTTCCCAGTGCAGCTCTGCAGGTATGTTTATCTTTGGGATAAATTGAGGTTGCCGATTGGTCAGTTGCCGACATGCCTACTGGATTGATCGACAGGTGGCTGTTGAAAATCTGACTCATGCAAAAAAAAAAAACGAGAGCTGCAGCCGGCTCTGGGTGGAGGCAGGGTGGTCCGGAGCAGTGGTAGCAGTGTTCTGTGTTTATATGTTGTTAATAAAAAATCTCTAAAATCTAAAATAAAACCCAAGGAGCACCGCCCCTGCAGCCCAACATCAGACTGGCCCACCGGGAAATCTCCAGACCCTCCTGGTTACCCACTCCGAGCCTGGGTAATATGTTTCCAACTTGAGAATTGTCAGCAGAAACAATGGCCATGATTCTAAAACTTGTGGTTTAAAAAAGATGAAGAATCTTTTCCCCCTGGTTCTAAGATAAATCATCTTACTCACAGAAACAACCCCAGAAGGCCAAATATTTCATTGTCTGCTCAACAAGATTGTGATTGTGTCAGCAGAGTCCACACCTGCAGGCAAACACCTGGATCCTGACAGAGGACAAAGATTTATACACAACATAACTGAATATGACTGCAGGCAGATAAAGAGAAATGTCGGACAATCTGTGGGATATAAATATCAAAGAAGGAGGTGAGAGGACAAGGAAAGGAAACAAAAGGAGACCATGCTAAGGTAAGGAAAAGGTTAATAATCAATGGTAAAACCAAATGTTTTTAGTCATATGACTATTTGAAAATCTAATTTTACCATAAAACCTTTCTGAACGAGACACAATTAAAATGTTTGCAGCAAAACCTGAGAAGCAGTTGGTTCCAGCATTGTGAACAGGCCAAGGACTTGACTGAGGCTCAGATATTTTAAAGAGCACTACAACTGCTCTTATAGAGAAAATGAATAAGTAAACTCAGTCATCCAGGTAAATAAATAGCCTCCCCACCATCAGATGCAGGAAGAGAGCCACCTGCATCATGAAGGACCACACTCACCCAGCACACACTTTTTGCCCTGCTCCACTCAGACAGGAGGTTGAGAAGCATTAAATGTAGAACCACTAGACTGAGAAACAGCTTCTGCACTGAAGCTGTTAGACTCATGAATCTCTAATCATGATAATCATTTTAAGAAAAAAAAAGAAGAAAAAAGAAAATCACTGTAGTGGCACTTTAATTGGTGATATGTGACATTTGTGCTGCTGATTATCCATGTTGCTGATCTTATGCTGCTGTATTCATTCATACCCATCTGCTCAACATTGACTCATGTTCGAGCCGCTGTTGTTGCATCGTATTGTTGTACATTATGTGTTTAGCATGTACTGTATCATAGGTCTTTTGGCGTACAGTTTGGTGTTTGGTTGGCGTATATCTTAGATGCTTTTTTACTATTCCTTTTGTACTTTGTATTTAGCTGTTTTTGGTAGTAACTGGGACCCTGTGTACAAAATTTTGCTCCACCTCATGTACCACATGTGATGGAAATAACAATAAAGTTGACTTGTACTTGAACTTGAACTTGGAATCACAAAAACGTTAAATCAGGTCATCTGGACAGTTTCTTGTTTGGAAGAAATATTTCTTCTTTCATTCAAAAGCCTTCATCAGTCTGAGGCCTGCCACCAAGGTCTGTCGTTTTAACTATTTTGGCCAGGTTGTCCTCAGGCTGGTTTGGTGAATATTAAGCAGCCATTTTGCCCATAACATTTGATTGTTATGTACTAATTGCAAGGGGGTCAGAAGCATCTGTAATGTGGGGGACACACTGGTGTGTGTGTGTGTGTGTTTGCGCGCCAGTTACGTGCACCAGTGTGCAAAAAGAGGTGTACACACTAGTGAACAAAAAAGCAACATTTCACCTAGATTTCCTTTAATTCTGCACATTTAAAGCATGTTTCTCACCAAGTTTGTTCAGCTGTGGGTTTTAAAGACATTTCAACTTCAATGCACCTGAACACACAGCGTCTCTTACACCTGCAGCGTCTGACAGCGTCACAGTTACTGCTAAGCTAAGATGCTACAGACATAGCGCTGCACTTCACTCAAGCATCCTAACCACGTACAGTGCCTTGCAAAAGTATTCGGCCCCCTTGACTGTTTCAACCTTTTGCCACATTTCAGGCTTCAAACATAAAGATATAAAATTTAATTTTTTTGTGAAGAATCAACAACAAGTGGGACACAATTGTGAAGTGGAATGACATTTATTGGATGTGTCAAACTTTTTTAACAAATAAAAAACTGAAAAGTGGGGCGTGCAATATTATTCATCACCCTTGCGTTAATACTTTGTAGCGCCGCCTTTTGCTGCAGTTCCAGCTGCAAGTCTCTTGGGGTATGTCTCTATCAGTTTTGCGCATGGAGAGACTGAAATTCTTGCCCATTCTTCCTGCAAAACAGCTCGAGCTCAGTGAGGTTGGATGGAGAGCATTTGTGAACAGCAGTCTTCAGCTCTTTCCACAGATTCTCGATTGGATTCAGGTCTGGACTTTGACTTGGCCATTCCAACACCTGGATATGTTTATTTGTGAACCATTCCATTGTAGATTTGACTTTATGTTTTGGATCATTGTCTTGTTGGAAGATAAATCTCCGTCCCAGTCTCAGGTCTCTTGCAGACTCAAACAGGTTTTCTTCCAGAATGGTCCTGTATTTGGCCCCATCCATCTTCCCATCAATTCTGACCATCTTCCCTGTCCCTGCTGACGAAAAGCAGGCCCAAACCATGATGCTGCCAGCACTATGTTTGACAGTGGGGATGGTGTGTTCAGGGTGATGAGCTGTGTTGCTTTTACACCAAACATATCGTTTTGTATTGTGGCCAAACAGTTTGATTTTGGTTTCATGTGACCAGAGCACCTTCTTCCACATGTCTGGTGTGTCTCCCAGGTGCTTGTGACAAACTTTAAACAACACTTTTTATGGATATCTTTGAGAAATGGCTTTCTTCTTGTCACTCTTCCATAAAGGCCAGATTTGTGCAGTGTACGACAGATTGTTGTCCTATGGACAGACTCTCCCACCTCAGCTGTAGATCTCTGCAGTTCATCCAGAGTGATCATGGGCCTCTTGGCTGCATCTCTGATCAGTCTTCTCCTTGTTCGAGATGAACGTTTAGAGGGACGGCTGGGTCTTGGTAGATTTGCAGTGGTCTGATACTCCTTCCATTTCAATATGATTGCTTGCACAATGCTCCTTGGGATGTTTAAAGCTTGGGAAATCTTTTTGGATCCAAATCCGGCTTTAAACTTCTCCACAACAGTATCTCGGACCTGCCTGGTGTGTTCCTTGGTCTTCGTGATGCTCTCTGCGCTTTGAACAGAACCCTGAGACTATCACAGAGCAGGTGCATTTATACGGAGACTTGATTACACACAGGTGGATTCTATTTATCATCATCAGTCATTTGGATCATCAACATTGGATCATTCATAGATCCTCACCGAACATCTGGAGTGAGTTTGCTGCACTGAAAGTAAAGGGCTGAATAATATTGCACGCCCCACTTTTCAGTTTTTATTTGTTAAAAAAGTTTGACACATTCAATAAATTTCATTCCACTTCATGATTGTGTCCCACTTGTTGTTGATTCTTCACAAAAAATTAAAATTTTATATCTTTATGTTTGAAGCCTGAAATGTGGCCAAAAGGTTGAAAAGTTCAAGGGGACCGAATACTTTCGCAAGGCACTGTATATATGTTTATGATCAACACCCCCTGCCCCCGCCCTCGCCCCTGGTCAACAACTGCCTGCACTAAGCTCGCTAAAAGCTGGCAAATAACACAGAGGTGTCTCCCCATCTTCCACCTGTGAGCGATCTCTGCCGAGGCAGGAGGCACAGAAGAGAAACACTGCATGCTGCTGAAATGTAGGTAACCAGGAAAATCTGGAGTGGATTTTTAGTGGTATCAGTATTCTCCTATTAATCAAGTGGAATAGATTCATTCACGAAGGAAGCAGCGCCGACTGAACTAATGGTAAAAGTGTGTGTGTGTGTGTGTGTGTGTGTGTGTGTGTGTGTGTGTGTGTG
>NC_056498.1:4097686-4117411 GCF_014905685.2 Nematolebias whitei
GTGTGTGTGTGTGTGTGTGTGTGTGTGTGTGTGTGTGTGTGTGTGTGGTAATAATGGTGCAACACCTAACTGATTTAGACTGACGATCTTTCATTGTGCATGTGTAAAACTACTTTCTGGGAATTCCACAGCAGACTGGTTTGAAGCACTACTATTTAGTACAACAGATCCTGTTGGCCTGCCTTGGATTGAGGAAGTCTTTTGGATGAGAGATGAAACGTTTCTTCCAAAGAATTTGTCCAGATAACATGATTTAACTTTTTTTTTTGCTCTTATGGAGCATTATTAGCAGTGTTGTATCCAGTGGTGGAGAAAGTACTCAAACACTGTACTTAAGTACAAATACAAATAAACAGACAAAAATGCTCTCTAGTAAAAGTAGAAGTACCACATTCACGTTTTTACTTAAGTAAAAGTAAATAAGTACTTGCTTTTAAAAATACTTAGAGTATTAAAAGTAAAAGTACTTGCTGAATGTATTACCTAATGCAGTGGTCTACAATATCATTAAGTCTGCCTACCGTATGTAAATTTTCTGTAATACATTAATAGTGTTGAGCCATTTTAATGAACAATGCTGCAGATAATACATGTTTTTATTGTGTTTACTCTGTGACACAGTTCACACTTGGACTTGTGATTCTGTGTGTCAAAATTTCAGGGATGCAGAGTTAAATGCCATTAAGCAAAATAAGAAAGAGGAATGATTATACCTTTGAAAGTTTTAATTTAACACAAATCAAAACCAGTGTGTCATTTTAACGGCAGTAAACACATTTAAGTAAAAGTTGTCTGCCTGAAAAAAGGAGCAATAGACCTAACATAGTAACAGGCACTGATCATTTCAATTCCAGTTTGTCGTCAACACCAGTTAAAATATGTCTAGTCGACCTTGTAATGGGTCAATAATGAACAATATTTTAACTTCCTGATGCCATTTTCAAGACTTGGACCCAAGTGTCGAGACATTTGGAGACATCTCTTGTCTCCTAACATCATGAACTGACACATTTTAATATTGCAGCAAGAATTTCTTGTTCAAGTTCAGAAGAAGTTGGTTTTCAAAGTTTTTTGAGTCCAGTCTGGCTCTTTAGGGAGAGAGAATCTGTCCTGCTGTACTGAACAGTCTTTCAATAATCTTTCAATAAGGCCATGGGTGGCGCGTATTTTCTGACTGACTCTCCACAGTAGAATCCATCTTGGATGTAGCGGTGCTGTGGGTGCGCCCAGCTCAACGACATATATACTAGAATATATGTCGTTGGTCCAGCTCTTCTTGAAGGCGGGCCTAACGTTACCTGTCCACTTTGCAGTGATTCAATGGACCAACTCCCCTCTTAAGTTACTTTCAAACTAACACACAAATTTAAAAAATGCAAGGTGAATGTAACTTGTAACGCAACACATTACAGAAATGTAGTGTAGTAGAAAGTACAGATACTTAATATAAAATGTAGTGGAGTAAAAGTAGAAAGTACCCACGTTTAACTCTACTTAAGTAAAGTACAGATACACGAAAAATGTACTTAAGTACTGTAACAAAGTATTTGTACTTAGTTACATCCCACCACTGGTTGTAGCTTTAACTTTAATAGCGTTAGTACATGTTCATTAGCAGCACTGTAGTATCATTGGAAGTGTCTTAGCAATGATAAAGTACCGTCTGAAAGTCAACAACGATTAAATGCAATACTGGTACAGTATGTATCCCTACTGGCACCATCACAGAGATCAGTCAGTCAGTATTCACCACAACAATAATTGTCTTTGACATGCTCTTTTTATTTAGCCTTTTTTAACCAGGAAAGTCCCACTGAGATTAAAAATATCTTTTTCAAGGGTGACCTGGTCAAGATAGGCAGCAGCAAATACAAAACAAATACCACATTACAGTTAAGATGACAAAAATGAAAACATCACATTGAGAAACAATTAAAACAAATACACAAAAGGCACAAGTTATATAGTGTTTGCCTAACATCCTTTCAATTTGGGGTTAAAAGCCCTGAACAAAATTATTTGGCTAAACTCTAAGTTTAACCTTTAGTTTGAGTTTAATCTTTTTTTCCTGTCTAAGCTCTGCCTGCAGGGTCCAAATTGGCTCAGATCTCCATCCTGTCTATGAGCCAAAAGGATGTACCGGTGTACAACCTGTCTTCCTCTCTATTGTCCATTGTAGCCAGTCTATGGTGAGACTGTCCTTACTTTCTGCACAAATACAGAAATGCAACATCTCTAACATACACAGAGACACATGCACACATAAAAACATCAAAAGTAAAGAAAAAAGTTTATAAAGTCTGAACAAGTTTGAGTTTTCAGGTTCAATTCATAGGTTTGAAAAACCAAAGACGAATCCATCCAACAGCATAAGTCAGACTCAGAAATTTTTGAGCCAGCATGAATCATCTCATGCAGGGGTGCCCACACTTTTTCTTCAACAGTGGCAGAAATGTGGCATGAGGAGCAGAGACATGAGCAGATGATGGTCAGCGGAGGCTGCTGACCATCACAATGGGGATGGACATATCAGAGGATTTATGGAAAAAAGGTCTGAGACATAAAAAATTGTGCTCCCTTAATGCCAGACACTGTCTGTCTGATCCAGTTCAAAAGCATGCATAGATTACACTATTCAAAGGTAAGGTTACATAAAATGTTCTCACATGTGTCAGCACTATGTGATAAATGTAATCAAACAGATGCAGATTTATTACACAGCTATGGTTTTGAACCAGTTTGACATGACTGTCAACGAGGAAGAGGGCCTGCTCCAGAGGAGGGGGCGTACCAAAGACACCATCTTAGCACCAACATAACTGGTTTGTTCCACTTTGGAGTAAGCTGTTTGGGGGAAGAATCAGTTTTGTGTTGTGTGTTTCCTTGACTGATGAAGCCTTCTGGATGGAAGGTGAAACATTTCAGCAAAAAAAGAAACTGTCCAGATGACCTGACTGAAAATTGTTTGATACACAGCTATGTGTTGTGCCCCAGTCTTTAGGAATTTTGGAGGGCGTGGTTCTCATTCTTCTGCAGAGCTGTTAGAATCACAATCAGACTGGATGCACTTTTGGTTATTCTAGGTGTGTCAGAACAATTTGATACACTGGAGAGAACAGAACAACACCTTCTGTCTTATGGACTCCTCTGTGCAAAAAAACTCATTCTGCTGTTCTGGAAAAAGAAAGAGGCCCCAACATTTAAAGGCTGGGTCTCAATACTGACTGACAATATAACAGTCAGTATTGAGACCCAGAGATCCTTTCTCTTCACCTGGAGAGGATACGGTACATTCTCAATGACAAACTGGAAGATTTTGAAAAAATCTGGAAACAGGTGATCACTTTTATGAAAGAAAAGGACACTTAGAAGTACCATATGAGCAGTAATCTTGTGCCCCTTTTCCATTAGTAACGGTACGTAGAACCGGTCCCTTTTTTGAGAACCCTTGGCTCAGTGGTTCCAACTGGGCCCATCAAGTACCAAAACGTGATGTTAGAACACTGTTGGGTCACTGATTGGTCAGGGGGCGGAGTCACTGGATCTTTCCGAAACTTTTCAAAACACCGATCCGCCATTTGCAATTTCTTGGAACTCGGAGCAGCGGCTGGATCTATTTTAAAGATTTTAAAAACAATAATGACAACACCGTGGTCCAATGACGACTCGGGGCTCGGGATCTCGGCCTTGCGTGCTCTGTGGGCTCCGAGCTCCACTGGTCACTGCGAAGGATCATATGAGTTGCTGAATCACAGAAGGCCATTGCCCGGACCCCGGCCTTGCGTGCTCATGAAGGCTGAACTCCGATCCCGGCAGACGGGTCTGGCGCACAGAGGGTGGAAATGATTTTTTAAAAACATTTTATGCAATGTTTTTTTTTTTTTTTTATCAGTGAAGATTAAAAAATAACAATAAACGGTGCCGACTTTATCATGAAATCCTGTTGTCATTTTAATGACTGTTAAATAATCTATTAAAAGATAACTCAGCTGAAAAATCATAAAGAGACAAAATTATTGGATCTCTCAGGTATATTTCTCTCAAACATGATTAAAGAAGAAATACAGTCTTTAGTTCAACTTTATTCTAACCCACAGATGTACAAATCACAAAACAAGAATTAAACTTTAAAGCAAAGCTAATAATAATAATAATAATTTAAAAAAAATCTGTAAACAAGAAACAAAACCACATTTCTGAACTGAACAATAAAAGTAGACACTGAGTGCAAATACATCAAATGATGAAGAAAACGTATAAAATTTTAAATGCTGATGTTTTTGTAGAATCTGCTTTATCAGAGATTTCATGGTGAACTAAAGGTCATTAAAAGTGCATTAGCAGGATTTATATATATATATATTAAAACAACAAAGTTCATGCTCAATAATCAACCAGTTTGACACGACTGTCAACAAGGAAGAGGGCCGGCAATGGAGGAGGGGGCGTACCAAAGAGACCATCTTATCACAAGCAGAATTGGTTTGTTCCACTTTGGAGTAAGCTGTTGGGGGAAGAATCAGTTTTGTTGTGTGTTTCCTTGACTGATGAAGCCTTCCGGATCGAAGGCGAAACATTTCAGCACAAAAAAAAAGAAATTGTCCAGATGACCTGACTGAAAAATGTTGGATTGTATACCTGGATTATTGAGCATGGACTTTGTTGTTCATGTCCAATCTTATTTTGAAAAACCTCAATAGAGTGAGTCTGTGATAAACGAACCGCAAAGTAGCGAGGGACTACTGTAATACTTTATTTATAAAGACCTTTAACAACCACAACTCCAATCTGGCAATCTAATTTAAAATCACTGACCATTTTAAAACCCAAGTTAGAAACTGTTTTCTTTACATGTGATGCCAGAGGACCCAGATCAGCAGGGCAAGGCTCACATGAGCCACTAAGACCAAACACGATCACTTCTGTTTTCCTTTCAATAAAATGTAAAAAGTTTAAGGACATCCAAGCTTTGATGTCTTTAAGACACAACAGAAGTGGCCTAATTGAGGGGGTTTCTTTCTTTTTAGTGGCACATAGCACTGGCCTCAGCACTGGCTCCCCCCTGGTCTGTGTGCTGAGCCCCCTACTCTTCACTCTGCTCATGTATGACTGTCCACTTACAAATCCAGGCTGTCATATTGTAAAGTGTACACATGATACAGTGGTGGGATGCATCACAAACAATGGAGTCCAGCTACAAGCAGAAGGTGGAACACCTGGAGAGCTGATGCAGCTAGAATAACCTTCACATCAATGTGAAGAAGACGAAGGAGATGGTCGTGGACTTCAGACAGAACAACCCCCCCCCCACCCCCCACCCCACCTGAACATAGGAGGATCTGCGGTGGAAGTGGTCTCCAGCTTCAAGTACTTGGGTGTACACATGAACAACAACCTCAGCTGGAGCACCAACACCACCAGCCTGATCAAGAAAGCTCATCAGAGACTCTACTTCCTCAGGCGACTGAGACGAGCTGGTCTGGGAAGCTCAGTCCTCACCTCCTTCTACAGGTGTGCAGTGGAGAGCATCCTGTGCTCCAGCATCAACATGTGGCATGGAGGCTGCACAGCTGCAGAAAGAAAAGCTTTGCAGAGAGTGGTGAAGGCTGCACAGAAGATGTTGGAGTCAGTCTCCCCACCATCACAGACATCTACACCTCCAGATGAAGGAAGAGGGCCACCTGCATCATGAAGGACCCCACTCACCCAGCACACACACTTTTTGCACTGCTCCCCTCAGGAAGGAGGTTGAGGAGCATTAAGTGTAGAACCACTAGACTGAGGAACAGCTTCTACCCTGAGGCTGTTAGACTCATGAATCTCTAACCAGAATAATCACTGTGAAAAAAATCAAATCATGTTGCTGCTGATCTGTTTCAATGTTGCTGCTGATCTGTTTCATGTTGCTGCTGATCAGTTTCATGCTGTTGTGTTCATTCGTACTCATCTGCTCACACAGACTCATGTTTGTGCTGCTGTTCGGCATATTTTTTCTGCTACTAGTGCTTAGTGTATATTTAGTTGATGTTTTTCTTAGTTCATATCTTAGATGTTATTACTGTTTTTTTTTACATTTTAATACTTTTGATGGGTGTAACTGGGACCCTGTGTACACAATTTCATTCCACCTCATGTACTACATGTGATGCGAATGACAATAAAGAACCTTGAATCCTTGAACGGGGGCTGTCAGAGTTCCAGCTGGTCCCATTGCCTCCCCCTCTGGTTCTTCCTGTTGGGCTGCTGATGCTGGAGGCAGCCTGCAGGACTGCAGTGTGTGTGTGTGTGTGTGTGTGTGTGTGTGTGTGGTGGGGTGGGGGGGTGGGGGGGTGGGGGGCAGGGCATCACACACCCCATCTGTCTCCCAATTATTCAACCCCACATGCCTCCTCCTCCACCTCCTGACCACCACATGGCCCTTTGTATTTCCCACAGCACACACTCTGCTGTATTTCATACACAGATACACAAAAATAAAAAGCTGAAGAAATTATGTTGTTTGATAAACAGCACCTGTCATAACAACTGGACAAAGAAAAAGGAGACAAAGAATGGCTGATCATGGTACAAAGCTCCAGAAAGAAATAACAGCGTCATTATAAAGTCAGCTTTAAAGCCATTTATGTTAATAATTTAAATACCAAAACACTTCCAGTCAGCCATAAATGTTTCAAATGTATCCTGTTTGATTTCTTTGAACAGGAGTAGAGTAAATCAATTCCAACAAGCAATGTGATGTGAATAAATTCAGGGCCAGTTAAAATTCAGACCTGGGTCACCTCTGACATCTGAGTCAGCACCCGGGACAAAGTTCAGAACGCAGACAGCAGCTTACCTTTGTCGCTCTTCTCCTTTTTTGTGTTGGAAATGAAAATAAATTCTCTTTCAGGCCGGTGACAATAAAGGGAGGGTGGGTGCAGTGGTCAGCAGTGACTGACAGCAGTATGGACCAATCACAGGCTCAAGGCGGGACTATATGTTGTTTGGAGTCATGAAAAGACTGGAGCTCAATGAAAAAAAAAAAACTTTATTCAGGTACATAATATGATTGTTCTGGTGAAGTGAAGAACTGTAGGACTTAATAAGAAACAAACTAAAACACTGATAATAAAAAAAAAAATCAGCTTGACAATCAAACCTCGTGCTCAAGCATGGGGATGCAGAAGTATTCACCCCTTTGTGTTTTTCAGATTTAGCTGTCCTGCAACCTGGAGTTCAATTGGATTTTCAGTTTTTTTAATTAAAGTATTTTATTGATTTCTTTTTGTTTGTTTTTTTAGAACACAAAAAAAGAGAGAGAAAAAAAAACATACAACAAAATTCCCTCCCTCACTGGATCAGCCACACGGACATGAACGTCTTAGACAGGCATTGACATGTTTTCCACATAAGACATAGAAGGCTGCCAAGTGTCCCAAAATCTCTTTACAGAACCATTCAGAGTCAGAGTCAGAGTCAGAGTTTCTTTATTGTCATTCGCACCTCATGTGGTACATGTGGTGGAGCGAAATTATGTACACGGGGTCCCAGTTACATCCAACAATAAAATGTATAAGAAAAACAGTAATAACATCTAAGATATGAACTAAGAAAAACATCAACTAAATATACACTAAGCACTCATAACATAAAACATTGAACATCAGCACAAACATGAACATGAGTCTGTGAGCAGATGTGCACGCATGAACACATCAACATTGAAACAGATCAGCAGCAACATGAAACAGATCAGCAGCAACATGATATGGTTTTTCACAGTGATTATTCTAGTTAGAGATTCATGAGTCTAACAGCCTCAGGGTAGAAGCTGTTCCTCAGTCTAGTGGTTCTACACTTAATGCTCCTTAACCTCCTTCCTGAGGGGAGTGGGGCAAAAAGTGTGTGTGCTGGGTGGGTGGGGTCCTTCATGATGCAGGTGGCCCTCTTCCTGCATCTGGAGGTGTAGATGTCTGTGATGGTGGGGAGACTGATTCCAACAGATTTCTGTGCAGCCTTCACCACTCTCTGCAAAGCTTTTCTTTCTGCAGCTGTGCAGCCTCCATGCCACACGTTAATGCTGGAGCACAGGATGCTCTCCACTGCACACCTGTAGAAGGAGGTGAGGACTGAGCTTCCCAGACCAGCTCGCCTCAGCCGTCTGAGGAAGTAGAGTCTCTGATGAGCTTTCTTGATCAGACTGGTGTTCAGCGTATATCTAACTTTTTTCCACATGAATGTGATACATGACTTCTCTTATCCTGTGTTCATATGCCGGGGGATGCGGATCCTTCCATTTACATAAAATAAGTCTCCTGGCTAGAAGAGAGCCAAAAGCAATCACATCCCTCTCATACTTGCTGAAGGATGTATCCACAGGGACCATCCAAAACAATGAAATGAATGGTGACGGGTACACAGTTTTTCCATATATCCCAGAGAAGGTATCAAAAATAGATTGCTAATAGCTGCACAAGTTCAGAATGAATATAAGAGCATAGCTGGAGTTTGTTGACATGATTTGTTTACGGATCTCTTTTGTAAATGAGTCCTTGAGGCTCAATGAGACTGACCTGTATAAATAAATGTTGAATGATTACATGCAGGGTCCAGGTCGACTTCGATCTTGGACAACTTGTCTTTGGACCAGTGCAGCCGGTGCACCACCTTGAATTGAATTACAGCATGTCTCCGACAGATTCTCGATTTTCATTCGACTTTTATTTATACAGATTAGTTTCATTGAGTCACGAGGAGTCATTTTCAAGAGAGACCTGTTTTGGACAGATAACATATAAGGTACAGACAACAATAATTCGTTTTAACACGCGATGTCTCTGTTTCTAATTTGAAAATCGGTGACAATGTTTTTTCAGATCACATGCCTGTATTGTTTGACTTCACCCCCCCTTGTCATACTGCTAAGACACGCGTTCCTGCACGTACGCGTTCCATTAACCATTTCACTGCTGCTCGTTTTAATGAAGGTTTTAATTCTGAGAGGATCGAACAGCTCTCGGTGTCTCTTACCACTGAGGAGCTAACCTCTCAGTTCAACTCTGCCTGTTTAAATGTTCTGGACCGTGTTGCTCCCCTTAAGACCAGAAAAACGAAACTTAAATCAGAGCCTTGGCTGAATGACGTCACGCGAGCCGTTAGGCGGCAGTGTCGCAAAGCTGAACGAAAGTGGAGGAAGGACAGGCTCCAGGTGTCTTTTCAAATGTTAAGGGAGAGTTGGCGTCACTATCAGAAAACCGTTAAAGCTGCCAAATGTAAATTATTTTCTGATTTAATTGTCTCCAACTCCCACAACCCCCGAGTTCTTTTCTCCACCCTGAACTCAGTTCTACACCTCAGTGAGCCTTCACCTCTGGAAGCCTCAACTGAGCTGTGTGAGAACTTCCTCCATTTCTTTTTAGAAAAAGTGGCAAACACCCGGGCACTCATTTCTCCACCAGCTCATGATCTGTCCATCCCATCTCAGTGCGTGGCTGTGTTTGACCACTTTGAGCCCATCTCTCTGTCCTCTCTGGAGCAGGTAATGTGCAGCATGAAGCCATCTGGTTCCCCCTTTGATGTGGTCCCCCCTCGACTACTAAAGGAAGTTTTTCCTACCCTGGGTCCTTTTATCCTCACTATTCTGAATAGCAGTTTATCCTCAGGTGTGGTGCCAAAGACTTTTAAACATGCTGCTGTCCAGCCCCTCCTGAAAAAACCTAACCTTGACCCCTCAGTCATGTCCAACTTCCGGCCTGTCTCCAGACTCCCATTCACCTCTAAACTACTGGAAAAAATTGTGGAGTCTCAGTTGAAACAGTTTTTGGGGGATCACGCTATCCTTGAGTTATTCCAATCTGGCTTCAAATCTCTCCATAGCACTGAAACTGCTCTACTGAAGGTTTTTAATGACATTTTCATATCCATTGACGCAGGTGATTCTGTGCTGCTTGTCCTATTGGACCTTACATCTGCTTTTGACACCATCGACCACAATATCCTCATTTCTAGACTGGAGCAGTGGGTGGGCATCACAGGGTCAGCCC
The DNA here is from genome assembly GCF_014905685.2 of Nematolebias whitei. NCBI lineage: Eukaryota > Metazoa > Chordata > Actinopteri > Cyprinodontiformes > Rivulidae > Nematolebias > Nematolebias whitei. The sequence goes on from NC_056498.1 coordinate 4,107,709, forward strand.
TTAAATGGTTTGGGTCCTACCTCTCTGACAGAACCTTCTGTGTCAATATCAAAGATTTTAGTTCGGCATCGACCGCACTCCAGTGGGGGGTACCGCAGGGGTCCATCCTCGGTCCCCTTCTCTTTTCTTTATACCTGCTGCCACTAGGTGCTATCTTCCGCAAACACGACATACCCTTTCATTTCTATGCCGATGATTGCCAAATTTACTTCCCCCTGAGGCACAGAGGCACACGCTCTATTCAGCCTCTTCTTGACTGCCTGGCTGACATCCGGGACTGGATGGCTTTAAACTTCTTAAGCTTCAATGAGAAGAAGTCTGAAGTCATGCTGTTCCATCCCAGTGGCTCACTCATGAACTATGACATTGACCTATTCTCTCTAGCCCCGCTAGAGAAACAAAAGGTGACTAATCTGGGGGTGATAATGGACCCGTCCTTAAAACTCAACAGTCACGTAAACATGATGGTCAAATCCTGTTTTTTTCAGCTGAGACGGCTGTCTAAGCTGAAGCCTATACTCAACAAAAAGAACCTCGAGACAGTGATCCACGCCTTCATAACATCTAGGCTTGATTACTGCAATTCACTTCTGTTTGGAATCAGTCAGTCCTCCATTGCTCGTCTACAACTGGTCCAAAATGCTGCAGCCCGATTTTTAACTGGTACAGGCTATAGAGAGCACATCACGCCAGTTTTGGCCTCCCTGCACTGGCTACCCATTCACCTTCGGATCCATTTCAAAATTCTCATGTATGTTTTTAAATCACTGAACAGTTCCGCCCCATCCTATCTCACTGATCTTCTGCAGCCATATGTCCCACCGCGCTCCCTGAGGTCAGCAGACCAGATGCTTCTCTCAGTCCCAGAAACCCGTCGTAAGCTCAGAGGTGACAGGGCTTTCTCTGTTGCAGGTCCACGACTGTGGAATGAGTTGCCACTGAGTGTCCGGCAGGCTCCCACACTCTCAGTCTTTAAGTCTCGCTTGAAGACCCACTTCTATTCGCTTGCCTTTAACATGGTGTGATTTGTTTTGGTCCGGTCTGTTCTCTACTCTGTTGGCCATTTTAGTTAGCTTCTGCTGCTATTTGTATCTGTATTTCTATTTTATGTTTTCCTGTCCGCTGTGCATGTTTGTGTTCTTTTGTACAGCACTTTGGTTGGCCTTGTTGCTGTTTTAAGTGCTATATAAATAAATTGGTATGGTATGGTATGGTATAATTCAACAAAAAAGCAATTTAAATTAAATGAAAGACATTATAAACATAGTCAAATCAAGATTCCATATAAAACAATGTAAAATACTAAAAACAAGCACATGTTTGCGTTGATATTTCTATTGACATTATCAAATGTTAAAAATCCTTCAAAGAAATCAAAGTGGACAGCTTCAGATTTTGTTGCAAGGTTTTCCAGGTTCCAGGAACAGAGTAAGGAAAGGTCTTTTTTGCCAAGTTCAGCCCACACTGAGGAAACGCTGGAGGTAATGAAGGCCTGAGAGCGCACGTCGCAATGGCACTGACATGACATGTGGAAGGAGATATAAGAAGGTAGCAGACCAACAAATTATTTATAGATAAAAATAAACCAGTGTGAGAACCTACGTGTAGATAATCAAAAGTCAAAGTTTCTTTACCTGTTGCAGTCATTGGTCATTCTGTATGTTAAGGGAGTATCAGAGAAACTGAGATGTTCACCAAGACTGGTTCATCCCAAAGATCCAGTCCCCCGGCACAAACAGAGTAATATTGTGTATACTGTTCAGTGTCAGGAGGGCTGTAATCAGTCTTACATCGGGGAAGCTAGCACAGAAGATCCACATCATCAGGCCAGGATTCTGCGGTCTACACTCATCTCCAGGCCAGCGGTCACTCTTTCAGTGACGAAGATGTTCACATCCTGGACAGAGAGGAACGATGGTTTGAGAGAGGAGTAAAGGAGGCCATCTTTGTGAAAAGAAACCGTCCATCGTTAAACAGGGGTGGAGGCCTCCGGGTTCAACTGTCCCCCTCTTACAATACTGTTATTGCTAGTATCACTCAGCCCCCTGTGTATAGTAAACAGCCATCAGTGTGCTAATGATCAATTGTTAGGCTGATGGTCCTTCTTGACCATGTGAGCAGCTGGTTTTGGTTGTCAGCAGCAAACTGGTTGATCCACTCTGAGAAGGTGCTATTTAAGAGACTGAGCTGAAAACAGCACCTCAGACTGAGGAAGTCTTTCGGATGAGAGACAAAACGTTTCTAAATTATTATTTTTTTGCTTTGTGTTGTTTTTTGTTTTTTTTGAATGTCCAGAGGACCAGATTGAATTTTTTTGGATTTTTCTACGTGGATTATTGAGCATGCATCAGGTTACCAACAATCTCTTCCTTTCCTCTGATTCTGGCCAGCTCAGTGTCCTTATCTTCCTGGACTTCACTGCAGCTTTTGACACCATCAATCATTACATCCTCCTGTCCCGTCTCAAGTCCAAATTGAACATCACTGGCTCCACTCTGTCCTGGTCTCAGTCCTACGTCACAGACCGGCAACAGTTTATTCACATCAACTGCCACTCCACCTCCATAACCCCTCTATCCCAGGGTGTTCCCCAAGGTTCAGTGCTTGGTCCTCTCCTTTTCATCCTTTACATCCTCCCCTTTGGTAATATCATCTGTTGTCATGGCCTACATTTTCACTGCTATGCTGATGACATACAGATTTACATTTCTACTACGTCCATAAACCCCAACATCCACTCCACCCTCACCCATTGCTTAACTGACATCAAAATCTGGATGAAGCACAATTTTCTCAAATTAAATACTGACAAAACTGACATACTCGTCATTGGTCCAAACAGTGTTACCAAGTATCCTGATGCATGCTCAATAATCCAGGTAGAAAAATCCAAAAAAGTTCAATCTGGTCCTCTGGACATTCAAAAAAACAAACAAAAAAAAAAACAAAGCAAAAAAATATAGAAACGTTTCGTCTCTCATCCAAGAGACTTCCTCAGTCTGAGGTGCTGTTTTCAGCTCAGTCTCTTAAATAGCACCTTCTCAGAGTGGATCAACCAGTTTGCTGCTGACAACCAAAACCAGCTGATCACATGCTCAAGAAGGACCATCAGCCTAACAATGGATCATTAGCACATTGATGGCTGTTTACTGTTCACAGAGGGCTGAGTGATACTAGCAATCACAGCATTGTAAGAGGGGGACAGTTGAACCCTGTTCTAACTGAACCCAGTTGAACCTTGGTAACTACTGTTACCAAGTCCACTCAAAATTTCTGCCTCAATTTTGACATCACTCTTACTCCATCCCCACTCATTCGTAATCTTGGTATTCTTCTCGACTCCATTCTTTTATTCGAATCACACATCAAACAGATAACTCGGAAAGCCCTCTGCATGGCAGGTGATCCCACACACCCACTACACAGCTTCTTCAGCCTGCTGCCATCAGGGAGGAGACTGCGGAGTCTCCAGGCTCGAACTAGCAGACTGCGAGACAGCTCTGTTCATCAGGCAGTCAGGATGCTGAACTCTCTGCTTGCTCTGCCTCCCCTCCCTCTTGTACCGCCTTAACACACAAAACTTTCACACATTTCCACACAACACAAAAACTTTCTAATACTGGACTCTGCATCATTAAAAAACAGGTTATACACTCAACACATGCTCATGTGTTCATTCAATTTGCACTACTGTTTACATTTGCACTACTGTTAATATTCAAACTACTGTTCATATTCATATTCAAACTACTGTTTATATTCCAACTACTGTTTATATTCCAACTATTGTTTACATTCATATAATTGTTCATATTCAAACTACTGTTCATATTCATACCACTGTTCATATTCATACTACTGTTTATATTCATACCACTGTTCATATTCATACTACTGTTTTTATTCATACTACTGTTTACATTTGCACTACTGTTTATACTCATACTACTGTTTACATTTGCACTACTGTTTATACTCACACTGCTGCTTATATTACACTACCGCTGATATACAAATATATTTTTTTACTAGTCTTATTGCATATGTCACTTTACCTACACCAATATCAAGGACTTCATACATACACTGTGTACATTCACTTCATATGCTGCTTTGCCACTCACTACAAATATCAATGTCAGGACCTTCATTTCATTTTATTTTATATATATACTTTTTTTAAAAAATTTATACCATATAGTACAATTTAAGACAGTATCATACTTTTATTATTTCATTTTATGCTTATGTTTAATAAATGTTTTAATGTTAAATGGTTATTGTTGCACCGGGGTCTGAGAGAAATGTAATTTCAATCCTGTGTATGTCCTGTACATATTGCAGCTTTTGACAATAAAGTGACTTTGACTTTGACTTGACTTGATAACTCGGACTGCATTCTTCCATCTCAAGAACATAGCATGACTCCGCCCATCACTCACTTTCTCCACTGCTGATATTCTAATCCATGCCTTTGTCACACCCAGAATCGACTATTGCAATAGCATTTTGTACGGTACACCATCCAAAACTCTCAACAAATTGCAATATATTCAAAACTCTGCTGTCCGCCTTCTCACCCACACCTGCTCCTGTGAACATCACTCCTGTCCTGCAGAAACTCCATTGGCTCCCCGTCACTCAGCACATTAATTTCAAGATCCTCCTCATCATATTCAAAGCCCTCCATAATCTGGCCCCTCTATACCTGACCAACCTACTCCATCACACTCCTCGTTCCCTCTGCTCCTCCGATGCCAACCATCTGTCTCTTCCCTGTAGGAACAAACTCTGAACCTGGGGAGACAGAGCCTTCTCTATCGCTGCCCCCACCCTTTGGAACTCACAGCCCCAACAGCTTCGTGCCTGCTTCCATCGATCCACTTTTATGAAAGAACTCAAAACCCACCTGTTTAAAATTGCTTTTAATGTTTAAATTTGCCCTTTTTAAATATTTTACTGTGTTTTTATGTGTTATGCATTGTTGATTTTATTTTTTTAACTCATATAAACATCTTTGAATATTTAAAAAAGTGTTATACAAATAAAATGTATTATTATTATTGTTGTTGTTGTTGTTATTATTATTATTTGAGGCTGACAGCTCTCAAATACTGGATTTTAATGGAGGAAATGTTAAAACTAGTCTTTTTAAGCAGTTAAATAAGAAAGTTGATTTTCCCCATGAGGAACATGAATAAATAAATAAAGTTAAAGGATTAAAACAGGGCAGCACGGTGGCGCAACTGGTAGAGCTGCAGCCTCTCAGCGAGCAGGTCCCTGGTTAAAATCCCAGCAGGGGCCTTTCTGGGTGGAGTTTTCATGTTCTCTCTGTGCATGCGTGGGTTTTCTCCGGGTACTCCGGTTTCCTCCCACAGACCAAAAAACATGCATGTTTGGCTGATTGGGAACTCTAAATTGTCTCTAGGTGAGAGAGAGAGAGTGAACGGTTGTTTGTCTCATTTGTCTCTATGTGTCCCTGTGATGGACTGGAGACCTGTCCAGGGTGTCCACCACCTCTCACACAGTCATGGCTGGATATTGGGCACCAGTGACCCCCGTGACCCAAAAAGGAAGAAGCGGGTAAAGATGATGGATGAATGGATGGATGGATAGATGGATAGTGTGTGCAGTTCAGAGTATCTGTCCTTCTTGGAGTCCTTGGCAGGGGTGCTGGAAGGTGCGCCCACTGGGGACTCCTTTATTTTGCTGGGGGACTTCAATGCCCACGTGGGTAATGACAGTGTGGCTTCTCTGATCTGAACCTGAGTGGTGTTCTGTTGTTGGACTTCTGTGCTAGTCAAAGTTTGTCCATCACGAACATCATGTTCGAAAATAAGGGTGTCCATAGGTGCACTTGGCACCAGGAGGCCCTAGGTCGTAGATCGATGATTGACTTCATAGTCATGTCATCTGCTTTGCGGCCATTTGTTTTGGACACTCGGGTGAAGAGATGAGCTGAGCTGTCATCTGATCACCACCTGGTAGTGAGCTGGATCAGATGGTGGGGGAAGATGCCGGACAGGCCCGGTAGACACAAATGTTCAGTGAGTGTTTGTTGGGAACACCTGGCAGAAGAACCCGTCAGAGAGATCTTCAACTCACACCTCCAGGAGAGCTTTAACTGCACTCCAGCTGAGGTGGAGGACACTGAGTCTGAGTGGGCCTTGGCTGTTGCTGAGGCAAAAGCTTGGATGTGGGAGGAGTTGAGTGAGACCTTGAATAGAGACTCTCAGTCTGCTCCAAGGAGATTCTGGCAAACCATCAGGCGGCCAAGAAGGGGAAAGCAGCACTTTACTAACAGTGTGTTCAGTGAAAGTGGGCTGCTGTTGACCTCAACTAGTGATGTCATTGAGAGATGGAAAGAATACTTCTCAGACTTTCTCAATCCCACCAGCAAGTCTTCCATGGAGGAAACGAGTCAGGAACTTTGGGGTTGATCCATCCATAAGTGTGGCTGAGGTCGCTGAGGTAGTTAAAAAGCTCCAAGACAACAGGGCTCTGGGAATGGATGAGATTAACCCTGATTTCCTTAAAGCTCTGGATGTTGTGGGGCTGTCTTTGTTGATGTGCTTTTGTAATGTTGCGTGGACATTGGGGCAGTGCCACTGGATTGGCAGACTGGGGTGGTGGTTCCCCACTTCAAAAAAGGGGACTAGATTATCTTCAGCTCTCACTAGAGCGGTTCACAGCCGAGTGTAAAGCGGCTGGGATAAGAATCAGCACCTTCAAATTTGAGGCCATGGTCCTCTACCGGAAAAGGGTGGATTGCTCTCTTAAGGTTGAGGGTGAGGTGCTGCCTCAAGTGGAGGAGTTCAAGTATCTCAGAGTTTTGTTCACGAGTGAGGGAAGAATGGAGCGTGAGATTGACAGACTGATTGGTGCAATGTCTTCAGTATTGCGGACTTACAGCTGGGCTGTAAAGCAATGCTCTCTGTTTACCGGTCGGTCTACGTTCTTACCCTCACCTATGGTCATGAGCTCTGGGTAGTAACCGAAAGAATGAGATTTTGGATCCAGGCTGTTGAAATGAGTTTCTTCCACAGGGTAGACTCTCCCATAGAGATAGGGTGAGTGTCATGTTTTTGACCCCGTTTTCCTTCCTCTGCCTGCTGTTTTCATGTTTGGTGTTCACCTCAGTCCATTCAGCTCCTGCCATCCAATTAACTCCACTCTGCTTCATGACTCACTCTGTAATCAATGCTCATGCTCTCCACCTGTTCACCTCCCTTCTTAAGGTCCCTGCCTGCCCTCATTCCTTGCCAGATTCTCAAACCTCATTGAGGTTTAGAAATCTAGCATACCCTGTCTAAGTCTTTTACCTCATTCTGAACCCAAGTCTGTTTTTTGACTCCTCGACCTGCCTGCTCCCTTTGGATTTTTCTGCCTCTCCACCCATGGTAACAACTCTGCGCCTTCACTTTGACCTCGATTCAGAATCACATTTTTGTCTCTGTTCTGCTCTCTGCTTCCCCATGCTTGAATCCCTGTTTCTCTTGGAACTCAGAACCAAACCAAAAAAAAACAACAAAAAAACAAACAAACAAACAGATTTTCCCTTTCTGGACCTGTACGATCCCTGTTTGCTCCGCTACTGCTGTTTACTCTTCATGAGTGACGTAATTGGCTTCAGCAAGTCTACAACACCTGCTACTCCATCAAGTCAGAAGGTTAGTGATAATTATAACACCTCTCTTTGCTTCCCCATCCACGGCAAGTTCACTAACACTTCTGTCTTGACAGTTCGGACCCAGGCCCGGACCTTGACCTTCACCAGAAGCTGTTTATTTCCTAATAAACATTTTAAACAATTTCTGGGTTGGGTGTTGATGTGCTGATCCAAACCGGTTCTTGTCAGTAGAATCTGATTATGGATCCAGCACCCATCCAGGAATGGTGCTCTGGTGTAGAAGGGGCCATGAATAAACTTGAAACCAATATGCAAGAGATGATGGAAATATTAAGAGCAATGTCTCAGTAAAACCCTTCTCTGAACCTAGCTCTTTCTTCCATTGTTCAGGATGTGCTGGTGAAGATTCTCAGTCATCCAGGACATGATGAATTCAAAAAGCGTTCAATACAAAAACAACTGGACTTTATTTGTAACAGAAGACGTTTCGCTCCTCATCCGAGGAGCTTTCTCAATTCAAAGAGCAGAGAGTGAGAGATACAGGTTATAAGGCTGAGTGAGATAAGACACACACACACACACACACACACATATATATGTAGATTGGCAGTTCACACCTAAAACCTAACAGTAGGTCTTTGTTCCTCTAATTCACAGACGAGGCCCCTCTGTTCCCATCAGGTGTGAAAACCGGCTGGGAATCTGTTTTAAAGTTGCATTATATGTTTTTGAAAGTGGGAATCTGAGGCCTCCTCCTCTGTTAAGAGATGGTTTTTCTCTTTTTACATAAATTGCTTCCTTCACCCCCCTCTCAAACCATCTGTGTTCTCGGTCCAAAATGTGCACATTTTGGTCCTCAAAAGAGTGTCCCTTATCTGTGAGATGGAGGTGAACAGCTGAGTCTTGTCCTGTGGAGCTGGCTCTCCTGTGTTGAGTCATGCATCTGTGAAGAGGCTGTTTAGTTTCTCCAATGTAGAGGTCTGGACAGTCCTCGCTGCACTGGACCGCATACACTACACCACTCTGTTTGTGTATGGGTGTCTTGTCCTTAGGGTGGACCAGCCTCTGTCTGAGAGTCCTACTGGGTTTGAAATGTACTGGGATGTTGTGTTTGTTGAAGATCCTTCTGAATTTCTCTGATACTCCAGCAACATAAGGGATGACAATGTTTTTACGTCTGTTGTTCTCCTTTTTCTGTTTATTGGTGTGTTTTGTAGATTTCCTCGCTGACTTGACAAAAGCCCAGTTAGGATATCCACATGTTAGAAGAGCTTCTTGAACGTGTTTCAGTTCCTTTTCCTTCCCTTCTGTCCTTGTGGGGACGCATTCGGCCCGATGTTGTAAAGTTCTGATGACAGAGAGTTTGTGTTCCAGTGGATGGTGGGAGTCAAACAGAAGATACTGGTCTGTGTGGGTTGGTTTCCTGTACACTTCAATGTTGAGGCTGTCCTCTCTCTCCATCTGAACCAAACAGTCCAAAAAAGGCAAGTTGTTGCCGTTTGCATCCTCTCTGGTGAACTTGATGTTGTTATCGACCGAGTTAATGTGTCTGGTGAACGCTTCTATTTCCTTGGCTTGGATTTTGACCCAGGTGTCATCCACATAACGGAACCAATGGCTTGGCTTAGTTCCCTCATAGGAGTGTAGGGCTCTCTGTTCCACTTCCTCCATGTAGAGATTGGCAACAATGGGTGACACTGGAGATCCCATGGCACAGCCGTGCTTCTGTCTGTAAAAACTGTCATTGAACTTGAAATAAGTGGTGGAGAGGCAGAGGTCCAACAGGGTGCAGATCTGGTCCGGGGTGAAGTTGGACCTGTTGATTAAGTCCTTGTCTTGTAGAAGTTGTTTTCTGACGGTTTCTACTGCTTCAGAGATGGGTATGCATGTGAAAAGAGAAGTCACATCATACGATACAAGGGTTTCTCCTGGGGTTAGTTTCAAGTGTTGAACTTTGTTAGCAAAATCAATGGAGTTCTTTATGTGATGAGGTGTGTTTCCAACAAGAGGAGCTAAAATATCAGCCAGATGTTTAGCAATATTGTATGTCACTGAGTACATGCTGCTGACGAT
>NC_056498.1:4117511-4120273 GCF_014905685.2 Nematolebias whitei
TTTTTTTTTATCCCTTGTTACCAGAGAAGGAGGTCTCTTGCAAAATTTTCTCAGTAAAACAAGGAAACAAATGAGTCACTGAATATATTATTGACTTCCATGCCAACCCACTACAATAAACCGCTGCCAATAGCCGCTGGAACAAGGAAGCGTTAACAGATGCTTTTTTCCAGGGTCTAAATGACACAATCAAAGATGAGCTTGCGCCTCAGAATTACCTCCAGAGCCTGGAGGACCTGGCAACACACGTCAACCCTGCGCCTCTGGGAAAGAGACTGAGACAGGGGATACAGAGCAATGAGGACACCAAGACCCTGGGGTGAGTTACAAGTTTTCTCAAAAAAGACTCATGTGGCACCTATTTCCAATACCCCACAGTCGGAGGAACCCATGCATCTGGGCAGGAGTTTTCTCACCTCTGAAGAGACGAAGAGAAGGAGGAGACTGCACCTCTGTTTTTACTGTGGAGCAGATAATCCCACAATCGCCAAGTTTTCGTTAAAAGAGCAGACTCAACAGGTAAAAGGACATGCTTGTTGAGTCAGACCAATACCCCCAAGATCTCCTCCCCCTTCATCGTGCCTGCAGAGGTCCAAGTACCTGAGAAGAGATCTATATCTGTATCAGCCTTCATTGACTCAGGGGCAGATACTGAATTTATTGACCATCAATTTGCATGAGCATTGAATTACTCCAGTCTCCCAAAAAAATCACAAAGTTCTTGCTCTAGACAGTCATTCCTTCCATGACTCGAACCTTGATATGACACCCATCACTTTGTTATTAGGGGATAATCACAAAGAGACCTTAAGGTTTATTGTAATTAACTCTCCTCAGCTCCCTATTGTGATAGGCACCACCTGGCTTAATAAAGATAACCCACATATCAATTGGAGAGGAAAAGAAATAGTGGGTTGGTCAGAGGTATGCCTCACCCCCTGCCTTTTTGAGGCAATCATGTCTTCTGTCTGCCATGAGAATATTAAAGGAACATATCCTGACCTCATTAAAGTCCCTACTGAGTACCACAACCTCAAGGAAGTGTTTAACAAGGTTAAAGCCAATTCCCTTCCTCCACATATACACTATGATTATGCCATTGATCTCATACCTGGCGCCACCCCACCTAGGGATAGCCTCTGTTCTCTATTTGGACCCGAACACACTGCCATGCAAAATTACCTAAAAGAATCCCTTCAGACCATTATTATGATCTTCAGTCTCCCCTACTAGTGCAAGTTTTTTCTTTGTGGGCAAAAAAGATGGTTTACTCAGACTTTGCTTTGACTACAGAGCTCTTAACAAGATCACTATAAAGAATAAATGCCCACTGCCTCTTATGTCCACAGCATTTGACCTCATCCAAGGTGCCACCATATTTATCAAGCTGGACCTAAGAAATGCTTATCACCTGGTCTGCATAAGAGAGGGGGACGAATGGAAGACAGCGTTTAACATCCCCATTGGACATGTAGTATGAACAGGGTGCAGATATATTCATACATTTAACGGGTTCTTCATTTTTCTGACTGCGTAAATGTCGTGCATTGAATTTAACAGAAATGTAACGAGAGACGTTATTTATCTTTGACCCATCAAAATGAATGCGGTCATTTATTTACAGAATCAAAGTTTAACATCAAACATTTACATTAATCTGGCAAAATATGAAAATAACAACAGCATAGTTTTACAGGAAGTGAGAACAATACGGCGATTGTTTTCACTTTTCAGCTAAAACGGCAGACATCAATCAATCGGCTTTACAATCAGGAAAACCATACGGCCATGATTTTCCGTTGCATCACCACAGACATTAATGAAAACATCTGGATTAATTTTCTAGCAGAAAGGAGAGTTTAAAGATGAAAATGGAGATTTATCTTACAGAGAGATGTGTGAGGGAATTTATCTGTAGTACCAGAACAACACGCTCTTTGGAAAATCAGCTTGGCCACGGTACGCTTGGTCGAAATAGAACTTTTACCTGGTTGATGATAGTTTCAGCGTCGGTGTAGAGTTCTCCTTTTGACTCTTTTTCAGCGTCTCCGTGAGGACAGCTAACAACCCTTAGGAGTCGTGTGAGGTTATCCAAACAGAAGTTATAATTCCCAACATCGTCTCTGGATCAGCTTGAATGCCTGCGTGTGCATCCAAGAACTCTGAACTCTTTTCTCCCACTCTTTCAGGCTCTTCTCATCTCGTCTCGACTCATCTCGACACAGACTCTAGAGAACCGGGAAGTTGCCACATTTAAATGGGTTCGACTTCCGGGTCATTTGAGAGCTTTTTGATTGGTGGATAGACCAGAACAGAGGTGTGGTTTGTGATGTAAGGTGTTATGGAAAGTCAAGGATAGAGATTAAGATTGTTTAAAACAGACAGAAAGATTGTTGGAGAACTTCAGACTTCGTGGAGTCAATTCACCTAGTATCTTCTGTGAAAGTTAAACATGACATTTCTTTTCAGTAAACTTTTTAGTTGACCGAACCTCGAACTCTAACACACTTACAAATTTGCTCATTGAAGACAGAAAATCAAGAAATGCATATTACCCTGATTTCTTCTTTGAATGAGGAATAAAAATCATTACTTACTGTTTATGTAAATAAAAATGAGTAGTTCTCTTCAACCTATAAACATTGTTTGAACTAACACAATTTGATTATCAAAACATTTGTAAAATAGTAATGATCATAGAGAATTGTCTTTTCCACTTGATTAATTCAAGAAAGAAAGTCTCAGGATGGGTCAAACTGTAT
>NC_056498.1:4120373-4121848 GCF_014905685.2 Nematolebias whitei
AGACTCAGGGACGTCGTAAATGTTGGCAATTGGCACGGCGAAAACCATGTTCAAATTGACACACCAAGGATGGTTGCGTACCACGACGACAACCCCTCAGTTTACCTAGCTCCAAACCTGCAGATGTGTGTTCTCACTCGGGAGATACACTATCTGTGCCCGAGCAAACTGTTTATGTGGAATAAAACCGCGGGCATATGCGGATTAACACCTATTCCGGAAAATTCTAAGTGCTCAACGACCATAACGCCGCGACACCTGGCTAAGACCGCAAAGGCTGAAATCGTTGGATCACGTTGGCTAGTGAACGCCCCCCAAAGAGAGGCGATCATGGCCTACGAACAGCCTGGAGCAAATAGACCCCTGACCTTACCGGACAAAACAATGTGGATCAGTGTTCCCCAGGGAACAACCATACACATTGGTGATTTGACGCTCTATCACCTCGATCCGGGACAATGGGAAACAACTCTGGACGACTCAGAGTACCTAGAAAACATGACTATAGACATAGATCCCGGAACCTTGGGAAGGATCCGGTTCGAGGGTACTAAGGTCGTCGACGTGGAACCGTTAAACGGAGTTCTCAAGTCTCTCAGGTCCGAGAATAATAACCCAATCCAACCGATTGCCTATGCGTGGTCAAGTGCAGACACGTTAATCGTAGCCCTGCAAATGACGATATTCCTCGGGTTATGTGGGATACTCATATCCCTGTTCCGAAGCCTCCGGTCACTCCGAGTCCAACAAGATCTCCATGCAGTGCACCTCAGTATGATTATGTCTCGCGCACGCGGGTCTAAAAAGAAACAAACAAATAAACGGGACAGCGTGACTGAATCTGGCAACCAGGGTGAGAAGAAGCAGTGAAACGATGTTTCTAGATGCTTAGTCACTACTCTTGTCGGTGTTGAAACGTTGTTAGTTGATTTTGGTATTGTTTCTGAAGAAAGAATGAATTTTGTTGTGTAGTTAAGTTAGAGACTAAGAGGCCTTTAACCATGCCAACATGCAGTTCATTCGTTAAATTGTAATCTTTGCGGAATCAATGTATATTATTGCTACCTTAAGTACTATAATCTACATTGATCTCACAACGCTTAAGCCGAACCTACTCGAACAATTCTATTCGGGGGGATAGCTAATTCTTTTTGATAAGTCTCGCCATAGACTTCCAAAACATTTATGGGGAAACCAAACACCCAATCTCAAGTCGTTCGTCTAAAAGACAACAGACAATTGCACCAAACTATATTTTACCATGTAAAGCTAACTTAAACCAAGTTAGAAATGGAAAAATAGTTTGGAACCCTTTTCTATAGGTATAAACCCCTGTAGTTACCCTTTTCAGCATGAACCACCCCTTAACTGGTAGTTGTAGCTGTTCCCAACCATAATAGCTTACACACCAGGTGCATATAGTTTAAGGCCTTGTGTAAAATCCCCTTCATAAGCCCACCTTAAACCACATAATT
>NC_056498.1:4121948-4122770 GCF_014905685.2 Nematolebias whitei
GACCTGCAATCCTGACGTTGGTCTCCACTCTTCATCCAGTGGCCGCATCTTCAGTTCAATCCAAGGGTACCCCTCTGTATGCTGATTAATCAACACTTCCAATCGTTGTGGATTTACCGTTGTGGATTATATGACTTTTTCCAGTGGATTACAGACTCTGTTTCCAAGGGGTTAAAGCATTGCTACAATGGAATTACCAACAACATTATGGAATTATCATCAACACAATGGAATTACCAAGAACATTGTGGAATTACCTTGACTTTGTTTTCCTTGCTGGATTACTTCTGACTTTGGTCTTCCTTGCTGGATTACATCAAGCTCAAGGACATTTGAAGGCGTAAGTTCACGGTTGGAATTCATCCCCATGGACAGGTGATGATTTCCAAAGGGGGGACTGTAGTGAACCTAACCTGAGGTCAAAACTAAGCCTAAGGTCAAAACCCTTGACCTTAAGAACCTTGTGGGACAGAAACTGTCATTTCATTGATCTGCATCCAGAAATACAGTTTGACCCATCCTGAGACTTTCTTTCTTGAATTAATCAAGTGGAAAAGACAATTCTCTATGATCATTACTATTTTACAAATGTTTTGATAATCAAATTGTGTTAGTTCAAACAATGTTTATAGGTTGAAGAGAACTACTCATTTTTATTTACATAAACAGTAAGTAATGATTTTTATTCCTCATTCAAAGAAGAAATCAGGGTAATATGCATTTCTTGATTTTCTGTCTTCAATGAGCAAATTTGTAAGTGTGTTAGAGTTCGAGGTTCGGTCAACTAAAAAGTTTACTGAAAAGAAATGTCATGTTTAACTT
>NC_056498.1:4122870-4129024 GCF_014905685.2 Nematolebias whitei
CATGCAATTTGGTAACCAGGTGCAGCTGCTGAACCATGGATTACACCCACCCACCCCCACCCACCCCCCAAATCTCATGTACGTCTCGGACATGGGGCTGTTTGCTGTATGGCCTTTGACGACCCAGAATAAGGGGTTCCATCAGTGAGGGCATATGAAAATGCAGTAGTCAGTCCATGAAATAGTGACTGGATAGAATCCAAAATTGGGTGTCCGAGCTCAGTATATTGGAGTCATTTTGGGGCAGATTTGGATCTTGTCGAGTGACGTACAAGAGGAATATCTGGTGGCTGTTCATTTAGAGGTTGATTTTTTGAAAAGCCATCACATTCTTGCCCATTATCGTCTTTGCTTGACAGCATATGAACTGGTTCATCCAAAACGAGAGACTCTGAGAGGTCAGATATAAATGTAGCTAGTGTTGGGACAGTTTGAGGTGGCAGAGATTTCTCAGATTTTGGAACATTGATCACTCTTGTGAATCTGGCAGGTTCAAAGGTTGAGGTGTCACAAGACCAGTCAAAATAAGGAATTTCATCTTCAATCTCAGAGAAATTGTCAAATTCCCCATCATCTTTAAGAGAATGGGAGCGAGTTCTTGGTCTGGAAGCTTGTTTTACAGGTGGTATTTTTGGAGCTGACAGATACCCAACAGGAAGGAGGAGGTCTCTGTGTAATGTACGTTGGGGTTTCTTTTTGTTTTCAGGTTGAACTGTGTACACAGGAAGAGTATCAGCTTGTTTGGTGACAATATAAACCTCAGATTCCCATTTATCAGCCAATTTATTTTTCCCTCTCCTACGTACATTTCTGACCAAGACTCGATCTCCTGTAGAGAGATTTGAGGGAGCGACATGGCTGTCAAATCTGAGTTTGTTTTTCCCCATTATTTTCTCAGCATTTTCTGTTGCAATCTGGTAGCTTTTCTCCAAATGTGCTTTAAGGTTCTGAATGTAATCTGAGTGCAAAACCTGTCGGTGCTCCATTATGGGTAAGCCAAATGCTAAGTCAGTGGGTAATCGTGGTTGGCATCCAAAAAGCAATTCATATGGTGAAAATCCAGTGACATCATTCCGAGCACAGTTGTAAGCATGCACAAGAGGTTTCACAAAATCCTTCCAGTGGCTTTTTTCATGTTCTGCCAAGGTCCCAAGCATATCCAGCAGTGTGCGGTTGAAACGCTCAACTGGATTTCCTCTTGGATGGTAAGGAGTGGTCCTTGTTTTTTCAATTCCTACAATGTCACAGAGTTATTTTATTGTCCGGGACTCAAAATCTGGTCCTTGATCACTGTGCAATTTTTCAGGGATTCCTTAATGTACAAAGAAATTATCCCACAAACACTTTGCAACCGTTTTAGCTTTTTGATTTGGAGTGGGGACAGCAACTGCATATTTTGTGAAATGGTCTGTGATTACAAGGATGTCTTTCGTCTTACTCCTATCTAGTTCAATTGACAGGAAATCCATGCAAACAAGCTCCATTGGGTGTGTGGTTTTTATGTTTACAAGAGGGGCAGCTTTTTCAGGTAGCGATTTTCTTTTCACACATCTTTCACAAGTTCTTATTTTGTTGTAAATATCAGTCGTCATTCCTGGCCAAAAAAATCTGCTACGGACAAGATCCAATGTTCTATCTATGCCTAAATGACCCATGTGATCATGCAAGCTGGTCAAAACATTTTGACGCAATTCTGTTGGCAGAACAATCTGATAAGTGCATTGAGTTCCCAGTTGACTCCTTCTGACAAGACTGTTGTTCCAGAACTCCAACCGGTTGAATTCTCGCAGCAAAAGTGACAATTCAGGAAGCTCTTTTTTCAAGGTTGGTGGGGGAGTTTCTCCTTGTTCAATTTGCAAGATCACATGTTTTATTGTCTGATCTTCTTTGTTTCGCAGCAAGCTCCGAGTTGGTCAGTTGAGGTACAACATTGGAACCAAACTGAATGTCATTTACATAACTGTCAGGTAACGCATCACTGGATGCAGCAAGAGACTGCACAAGGACAATGTTATCATTGGAGGCAACATTGTTCGAGCCATAGGTTTGTAGCTCTGTTTTAATGCTGTCTTTTATCTTGTTTTTAACTGATGTTTCAGCACTTTGTTTCAGCTATGGTTGTGTTAAAGTGCTTTATAAATAAAGTTGATGATGATGATGATAGACTATATGTCTATCACAAATTGCTTGAACAATATGCTGGTTCAGAGAAACAAGAGTGTTAGGTAAATGTTGCTGAGAGAATCTGTTGATCCTTTCCATCTCCTTCTGTGAACTGTAGTCATCAGACAGGTTCCCATGAGGTCTGCGAGAAAGTCCATCTGCATCAGAATTTTGCTTTCCTGCTCGATACAGGATGTGGAAAGAAAAGGTAGACAAAGAAGCAAGCCACCTGTAACTGGTTGCATCTAGTTTAGCTGAGGTCAACAGATAAGTGAGAGGGTTACTATCTGTTATGACTGTGAAATGATTGCCATAGAGATAGTCATTGAATTTTTCTGTCACCGCCCATTTTAAAGCAAGAAATTCAAGCTTATGTGCTGGATAGCGAGACTCACTACGAGAGAGACCCCTGCTGGCATATGTGATAACCCTCTCTATTCCTTCTTGTTCTTGATAGAGCACAGCACCAAGACCAGCAACACTGGCATCCGTATGCAAAATGTAAGGTTTCTGAGAATCTGCAAAAGCAAGGACAGGTGAAGTTGTGAGTTTATTAATTATGGTTTCAAAAGAATGCTGGCAAACAGGAGTCCAGTGGCCACCAAATGGATCTTTTGGGTTCAAATATTTTTCTGGTTTCACAATGGGTTTCATATCTTTCTGTGATGGTGGATATCCAGATGGGAGGTCATGCAGAGGTTTAACAATGGTGGAGTAGCCCTTCACAAACCTCCGGTAATAGCCAGCAAAACCAAGGAAGGATCTTAATTCCTTTAAAGTTTTGGGGACTGGACAGGTTTTGAGGGTGGCAATTTTGTCTGGATCCGTTTCAACTCCGTTACGAGAAACAACATGCCCCAAGTAACGAACAGATGTTTGAAAGAAAATGCATTTCTCTACAGATAACTTTAAGCCATATTCTTTCAGACGACTCAATACTTTCATCAGTCTTTCCTCATGCTCTTCAAGAGTAGGAGCAAAAACAATCAGATCATCATTGAAAACAAGCACTTCTTTCAGATTAATTTCCCCCATACATTTCTCCATAAGTCGTTGAAATGTACTTGGAGCATTGGTCACCCCTTGGGGCATGCGATTGAATTCCCAGAATCCAAGAAGGCATACAAAGGCTGTTTTGGGTTGGTCAGTTTCTTCCATTTCAATTAGGTAGTATCCAGATTTCAAGTCAAGCACTGAAAACCACTGAGACCCAGAAAGTGCTGAAAATGTGTCCTCAAGTTTTGGTAAGGCATATGCATCTTTTATTGTTTGAGAGTTTAGCTTCCTGTAATCAATGCAAAGTCGAACACTGCCATTCTTTTTTCTCACAACAACAATAGGTGATGCAAAAGGAGATTCTGATTCTCTAATTACTCCAGCCTCCTTAAGTTCTTTAAGATGTTTGCGGACAGCATCAATGTCTTGTGGATGAATGGGACGTGGTCTATGCTTAAAAGGTGTTTCATCAAAGAGTTTTATTTTATGGGTCACGTTATCAGTTCTGCCAAAGTCAAGATCATGTGTTGCAAACACCTCTGGAACACTACTTAACTTAGCAGTAATGTGTCTCTTCCTTTCTGAAGAAAGGGGTGAGTCTCCAAAGTTGAAGCTCAGGTTTTTCCTTAAGATATCCAGATCTGATTGGGCCAAGGTCTTTTGCTGATTGGCATGCACAGTCTGAAAAGCACTCATTTCTGCAATTGCACATCTAGCTGGAATGGTGACATCATGGTCTGACTCATTAACCACTATGACTGGCAACTGGCATGGCTGATGATTAGGAAGATCAACCAGGCAAGACTTATTCAGTAAACCACCTGGTAACGAGAGGGTTGAAGGATGCTCAACAAGAACATACTTCTCAGACTGTAAGTTATGAACAACAACTCCCTCTAGCACAACTGTCTTCCCAGCAGGAACAGTTTGGGAGCTTTTTCCTTGCATTTTAATAATGCCATGACAAGTTTCAGCTGACTGCTTATGTCTGACTTCAAGTATTTTCAAGACAGCTCTATACCCATAAGAGAGTGGATATCCAAGAGGTACATATTCAGCAAGGTGTCTTTCATAGAGTACATCAAGAGTATTAGTCCCAATAAGAACAAGAGACTGGGGATTTTTTGCATCAGGCACAACCAAAGCAAGAGTATGGACAGTGACTGATGAGTCAAGAAACTCTGGTGGAAAAGTGACATCAAGTTCAATGTATCCCATATATGGTACAGACTGACCATTTGCCCCTTCTACTTCGAGGAGATCAGTTAAAGGTTTGATCTCTTGATCAGATAAGTGGCTGCAGTAAAAAGAATATGGAACTGTAGTCACCTGTGAACCAGTATCTAGTAAACACTTGAACTCTGTTGCTTGTATGATTACATTAGCAGTGCTTTTACTGCCAATAAGACCCTTTGGTAGCCAGAAGTTGAAGAGCTTTGGCTCAAAACATTTCCTGGGACATTTCTCCACATCAGTCTCTGGCTGCCCCTCTCCAGAAACTGCATCTAGTTTGACAGGTGTTTTGTCTCTTGTCGTTTCTGCTCCCTCTGCTTTTGTTTCTCCTTCACCAACCTTGGATTAGAAGGGTTGCTGCATTTTGTGGCAATGTGTCCATCCTCCCCACATTTAAAGCAATACCAGGGTCTAGGCTGGGTTGACTTAGGATTTGTAGTCTTTGGCAATTTGGCTGTGGGGGAGATTGTGATTTCTTCTGGGAGATCAAACATTCTAATTGGCTCTGCAGTATATGAACTTGTTCTTTGAGTTCATCTATTGCACAACTGTTGCATTCTGAGTGTGGACTACATGCACAGGTGTTTTGAAGATTTATACTAGCTTTCTGCTTTGAGACACCCATGCGTTTCTTCATCAGATTTTCTTTAGCAAGTTGTCTATCTTCTTCTGTTAGCAGTACATACAAAAGTTCAGAAAAGGACGGGAAATCATCTTTTCTTTTCTCAAGCTGAAGGTTGTTGATGAGGGCATTATCCCAACATCCTCGGCAAAACTGTTTTAAAAGATGTCTACCAGCATCCTTTGAATCAATGCCACCACCCCTGATGACTGATGTTAATGAAAGCTGCAATCGCTGCAAGTAAACAAGATGGTTGCTCACCAGAATTCTGAAAGGTGTTAAGAAATAAAGCAAACAGCTCTTCACCATCTCGAACAGTTCCAAATGCTGAATCAAGAAGCTTCAGGTACATGGATGGTGAGGCTTCAGGACCTAAGCCTCTGATGACAACTGCTGCAGGAGACAGCAAACTTTCTAATACCCATCTGGTGACATGCAAAGAAGAAAGAGTTTGATAAGCAAACAGCAAATCAATATAGGATCTCCATGTTTCATAATCTGATTCATTGCTTGTTTTGGGACATTTTCCAGAAAATGTGCGAATCCGCAATGCAGAAAGGGACTGTAATGTTGGATCCTCGTTCTTCACAATGTGTTCAACAATGACTTTCTGTACCTCTGGTGGATTCAATTGTCCTTCAGAGAGTATAATTCTTGCAGCACTTAGCCGAGTGGGATTTCTGGACTCGTCTGGTTGAGCTGGTGGGTCCCCCTCCATGTCTTCATCCCTGCTCTCCTGCTGTTTTTCCTGTTCCTCCACTTCCTCACTAATCTGTTTCATCATATCTTTTAATATAGTCTCAAAACCTTTGCCACTACAACGTGCTAGTCTTTTCAGTTCATTAAGGTAAGATGTTGTACTACTAACACCAAGTGTTTTAGTGTACTCTGCTGCAAGACTTTTAATAAGAAAAGTTACATCTGGGCACTTTTGTGATAAGTATGTATGTGGCAATAATGGTTCTAATGCTTCTAAAGCAGATTCATGAGAAAACTCAACGATCAGATTTTTGTTGTATTCACTTGTTTCTTCTTCTAATATGGCCACTTTCTTAAAGGACCCATACCTTTTTAAGCAATCTAGAATTTCTTTATCTATTTCACTGTTTGTGACACCTGAAATAATAACACAGTGAGAAA
>NC_056498.1:4129124-4154690 GCF_014905685.2 Nematolebias whitei
CATGCAATTTGGTAACCAGGTGCAGCTGCTGAACCATGGATTACACCTACATTCTACATACAATACAAAAGGCTGCCATGTGTCCCAAAATTGTTAGACAAACACCTTCAGGGTATATCTTATATTGTCTAAAGGGATATTATACATCACCTCCCTTCCATCTGAACGTGCTTCTCCGGAGGAACTGGACGCTGGTCCAACCTGGACACTTTTGCTCCGAGAGTTTCCGCCAGGCTTGGCTCCGGGGGGGGGGGGGGGTACAGAGAGAAAATTCCACTCAGTAAACCCCTCCACTCTGGTGATAGGCACAAAGGTGGAGACGGGCTCTCTCAATCTACCAGGTCCGGCTGCAGCCTCGTTCCAGTAGGACGTCACTGCTGGGAAACGAGGCCAGATGAGGTCAGGGCAGTGAGCCGGGGTGGAGCAAACCTTCCCACTAGATCATCCGATCTGGGCGGGGGGAGGAGAGGGACGGAAAGTCCCTTCGTGTCAGCTGTCTCCTGGATTATGCTGAGCATCTTCGAGAGGAGGGCACCGACAGCTGGGAGTGGTGTGGTCGCTGAAGCGGAAAGGCCCGGGAGGGGTGAGTATCCGCTCGGCCCCTACCGTTCCAACACTACGCTCTCTGGGAGGGAATGAGCAGCGGGGCTCCTGCTGACATCGCCTGTCCCGAAGGAACCATCCGATTCGCTCCGAGACCCAGCATTAAAAAAAAAATCGATGGCGTCGTCCAGCAAGCAGTCCCTCATCACAGAGAGGCACTCCTCGATGTTAGCCTTAAACAAGGCTGCTCGCCTCTGCCTCTCCTTAGGAGGGAGGTCACAGAGGTGGCAGGAGGAGGCAAGGTCGGCGTGGCTGGGACCTAGGCATCCTTCGCAGGTGTCATGCCAGTCGAAGCTCAGCATGTAGCCGGCCTTGCAGGATGGGCACAGGCGGATGGTGTTGGTGCTGGACATCGCGTTGTTGGAAGATCAGTGCTAGTTGCTTGCTGAAGAAAAATGGGATCCGATTACCCACTCTCAACGTAATTTATACGGACTGGGTGGGGCCCACATGACAGGTGGGCGTGGATTAAATTTTTTCAGTGCGACACTTTGCATGACGGGATAAAACCCACAAACGACAGCCTTAAAGGGCGAAGGCTATACGAAATAGAACTGTTAGTACAAGCTGCGCTCAGACAAGTGTCCGTCCCCCATCAATAAAAATCATGGATGAGATGAGCACCCCGCCATGGCAAGTTAACTAAGGGAAACACTGGTATGTATTGTGTAACCATGTATGTAATGTGAGTATGTGTATGTATTATATGAATATTTAAATATACGGTAAATGTCTGTATGTGTACTTATGTATGTATATGGACAGTAGATATTTGTCATTATGTAGACTGATGAGTCTATGAACAGGGTAGGCAAGTATAAGCCTTGGCTTCAGCCTATTCCTTTTTTGGTAAAAAATTGATTTACAATTTTATATTGTTTAACGTTTTTGCAATGTTTTTAATTTACCAAAATAAAGTTGAGTTGAATTGAGTTGAAAGACTGCCGATCAGCTCTGTGAAGTGTGTCAATAAGTGCCGCTTTGTTATGGAAATCAGACTGTTACAAGGATTCTTTAAGGCCTTTTTCAATTTGAGCCTGAGGGAAAGTACCAGAGATTTCCAGCCGAGTTAATAGGAAACAGATGAGCTGGAGGGAGGCACACACCCACACACACGCAGGCAAAGAATAGGGAGAGAGAGAAAAAAGAAGACATTCTCCTAATATCCTGATGCATGCTCAATAATCCAGGTAGAAAAATCCAAAAAAGTTCATTCTGGTCCTCTGGACATTCAAAAAAACAAAACAAAGCAAAAAAATATAGAAACGTTTCGTCTCTCATCCGAGAGACTTCCTCAGTCTGAGGTGCTGTATACACCTCAGTCTCTTAAATAGCACCTTCTCAGAGTGGATCAACCAGTTTTGCTGCTGACAACCAAAACCAGCTGATCACATGCTCAAGAAGGGCCATCAGCATAACAATGTATCATTAGCACACTGATGGCTGTTTACTTTTCACAAAGGGCTGAGTGATACTAGCAATCACAGCATTGTAAGAGGGGGACAATTGAACCCGGAGGCCTCCACCCCTGTTTAACGATGGACAATTTTTTTTTCACAAAGATGGCCTCCTTTACTCCTCTCTCAAACCATCGTTCCTCTCTATCCAGGATGTGAACATCTTCATCCCTGAAAGAGTGACCATTGGCCTGGAGATGAGTGTAGACCACAAAGTCCTGGCCTGATGATGTTGATCTTCTGTGCTGGGCCATCCTTTTGGCCAGTGGCTGTTTTGTTTCCCCGATGTAAGACTGATCACAGCCATCCTGACACTGAACAGCATACACAAAATTACTCTGTTTGTGCCGGGGGACTGGATCTTTGGGATGAACCAGTCTTTGCCATAATGTATTTTGGGGTTTAAAAGCCACTGGGACGTTATGTTTAGAAAATAAACGTCTCAGTTTCTCTGATACTCCCTCAACATACGGAATGACCACTGGTCTGGGTCTGGGTTCCTCCTTTTCACCTGTTGGCTGACTGGAGTTCTGTTTGGGTTTCTTCTCTGCTTTCAAGAAGGCCCAGTTGGGATATCCACATTGCTCTAGAGCCTGTCTTGTGTAGGATTTCTCCTTCTGCCTGGCTCCTGAGCTAGTGGGGACGCTGTCTGCTCTGTGATACAGAGTCCTGATGACTCCTAACTTGTGCTCCAAAGGGTGATGGGAGTCAAACTGCAAATACTGGTCTGTATGGGTGGGTTTGCAGTACACCTCAGTTTGCAAATGTCCTCCATCAGAGACTGAGACCTCACAGTCCAAGAAAGCCAACTTGCCATTTTTTTTATCTTATCGTGTGAACTTGATGTATTTATCCACAGAGTTGATGTGGTCAGTAAAATGTTGGACTTCCTGAGATTTAATTTTAACCCAGGTGTCGTCAACATACCTGAACCAATGACTTGGTGGTGTCCCTGAAAAGGACGTCAAGGCTCTCTTTTCTACCTCCTCCATGTACAGGTTGGCAACAATAGGAGAAACTGGAGACCCCATAGCACACCCATGTTTCTGCCTATAATATTGCTCCCCATATGTGAAGTAGGTTGACTGCAGGCACAGTTTCAAGAGTTGACACAGTTGTTCTGTGGAAAGCGTGGTCCTACTGCTCAGAGTGGTGTCTGATTTTAATTTTAAACTGACCACCTCTACTGCATCATCAACAGGAATGCATGTAAAGAGTGATGTGACATCAAAAGAGACCATTGTTTCATCAGTCTCTATGATGACATCCCTCACCTTATCCACAAAGTCCATGGTGTTCTGTATGTGGTGTTCTGAGCTGCCAACTAAAGGGATGAGTACAGATGCCAGATATTTGGAAACATTGTAAGTGACAGAGTTAATCATGCTAACAATTGGTCTTAAAGGTACACCCTGTTTGTGGATTTTTGTCACGATCCTCGAGGTTGGAACCCAATTGCAGAGAGATGAGTGAGGCAGGAGTTCAAAAACCAAAACAATTTATTTTTTTTTAACAACAAAACAAAAGGCTGTCGGTGCAGCAAAACTTACTTTTGGCAGATTGGATCAGAAATAATGCAGAGCAGATCATCAGGGGGGCAGAAACCAGACAAGGCAGAAGAGGATTGTGATGTCTGTGAACATAGAACAATCACCGGACAAGGAGTGAAGGAAAGAAAGGCTTTTTATGTGACAGAGGGAGAGTTAGTAATGAGAGCACCTGGGCAAGTGGCTGATGAGGGACAGGTGTGAATGATAAAGACTGAGTGGAGAAGCAGACTGAGGAATAAGAGGAACATAACAGAAACAGATAAACAGAAAATCACACACAAAGCAGAACAATAAAAAATATAAAAAGCAGACAGAGACAGAAACTTGAAATAGAAGGAAATGATTAAGACTGTGGGATGATAGTTTGAAGATATAAATGTTGGTTTCTGGTTGCAGCTTGAAGGAGGTGGCAGAGGCTTGGCAGATGGGGGGGGCAGCGGGGGCCGCTGACCGTGACAGATTTTAGGTAAACCATACAGACTAGGTGTGGCCTCCCCTGGGTACAGTCTGTGGTACAGAAAATGGTCAATAGCCTTGTCCTGCTCCAAAATTTTCAGGCAATCTATCAACTTCTTCTTGTAACCACTTCCTGGATCTCTTTTCAGAGGTTCATAAGTGTTTAAGTCACTAAGGAGTGTCATAACGGGCAGCACGGTGGCACAACTGGTAGAGCTGCTGCCTCTCAGCGAGCAGGTCCTTGGTTCAAACCCCGGTCCAGGGGCCTTTCTGGGTGGAGTTTGCATGTTCTCTCCGTGTATGCGTGGGTTTCCTCCGGGTACTGCGGTTTCCTCTCACAGACCAAAAACATGCATGTTAGGCTGATTGGTAACTCTAAATTGTCCCTAGGTGTGAGTGAGAGACTGAATGTTTGTTTGTCTCATTTGTCTCTATGTGGCCCTGTGATGGACCTGCGACCTGTCCAGGGTGTACCCCGCCCCTCGCACAGTGATTGCTGGACATGGGCACCAGCGACCCCCGTGACCCAAAATGGAATAAGCGGGTAAAGATAATGGATGGATGGAGGAGTGTCATAACTTTCTCATGATAGTCTTTCTGGTTCAAAATCACTGTGCACCTTCCTTTGTCTCCTGGGAGAATGATTATGTTTTTGTCCTTGCTAAGAGTGGTGAGTGCGTCCCTCTCCTCTCTACTGATGTTGGAAGGTGGTGGTTTGGCATTGCTGAGTGTAGTGAACTCGGCCTGTGTGACGGACGGAGCCCTGGACGGCCCTCAGATGTCCTTTGACCCCTCCTGGCTGCTTGCAACTCTGCCAGTACAACCTACAGCCAAGGTAATGGCAGTAACACGTGTACAGGCTACAGCCAAGCTGGCTGATGACACGGTCTCTGTACAACCCGTGCTGACTGACCCAGACATCATCCAACTTCAGAAGTCAGATGCTGCAATAAACTCGATGATGCTGTACTTAACTGACCCAGAGAAAAACACTCCATCCGAAGCCGACCTGGACTCCAATCCAGACCTTAAAGTCCTCTTTCAGCTGCGCAAACAGCTAAAACTAATCAAGGGCATCCTAACTTTTGCTCATGGACTGACGCCCTCACCCGTGTTCGTGGTCCCCCATGACCACAGGGGGGTGATGTTTGTTCATGCGCATGACCTCCCTTCCATAGGACACAAGGGAGATAACGCCACGCTGAAAGCATTAAAACAAGTTGCTTATTGGCCTGGAATGAAAGAGGATGTCAAGAACTATATAAAAGGGTGCCTGGTCTGTGGCCAGAGCCAGCCACCCAGACCACTCCACAAAGCACCACTGCAAAGTAGAGGCATTGCATTCCCATGGTCCCACCTCCAGATCGACTGGGTTGGACCACTTCTATTAATTCTCACCCTCTTGGGAACCATCCAAGGAGGACAAGCTGAGGTGGTGACCTTTGGACCCACCTCTGGCATCATTCTTAGGGATCAACCTGGACTGCTCATCACTAACTGTCGTCTTCACACACAGAAGGTCTTCGTCCGTTTCGACCCCTACACTGTTATCAAACAGCACATTGACATCAAAGATAGACAGGATCCTCACGGACACGCTCAGAGACATCAGCTCGTCGGTTGATACTTTAGCCACCGGCAGGATCCCACCCTATCTCGTCTCCCTACAGATGGTGTGTGACATCCTTAGTTCCGCCACAAACGAAAAAGTAAGGCCAATCCAGGCTCACCTGGCTTATGCTCTCAGTAGCGCGATCCCAATTCACGTCAGGCACAAGGTGCGTGAAGTTACGTTCGTTATCAACCTACCGATCATCCCTGCGAATGGCATCTACAGACTCAAGGATGTCGTTAATGTTGGAAATTGGCATGGTGATAACCACGTCAAAATCAACACCCCTCAGGTGGTTGCTTATCACGATAGTAACCCCACTGTCTATTTAGCTCCAAATCTTCAGATGTGTACTCTCACTCATGAGATACATTATCTGTGTCCGAGCAAGCCCTTCATCTGGCACAATGCCGCAGGCATTTGCGGTATTACACCTATTGCGAGAGATTCAAAATGTGCAACAACCATAACTCCGCGAAGGCAAGTGACAGCCACTCAGGCGGAAAGAGTTGGTTCACGGTGGATGGTTAACACTCCCCAACAGAAGGCGATCATGGCCTATGAACATGCCAAGGCCAATATACCCTTGGTCTTACCGGACAAGACAATGTGGATTGATGTCCCTCAGGGAACAACCATACACAATGGCGACTTGACGCTCTAGCACCTCAACTCAGATCAATGGGAAACGACTCTAGAAGAACCTGGGTACCTCACAAACATGAGCCTAGTGATGGACCCAGACACCATCGAGGAAATCCGATTCGAAAGAACTAAGGTCGTAGAGGTCGAACCAATAGACCAGGTCATCAGGACCCTCGCATCTGGACCTCGGGATCTGTATCAATCTCTCGCCTACGCGTGGTCCAGGGCCGACACGTTCACCGTGGTTCTAGTCACGTCACTATTCCTCCTGATGATCGGAATGATTGTGTTCCAAATCCGCCACAATCTCTCCCTTCAGGCCCAACTAGATCGTTGCACAAAACAACTCACCGACGTAAATCGTCGCCTACGAGATCCAAGCGGAAAAACACCCAGGCCAAAAGGATGGCCCAGCACAGAAGATCAACATCATCAGGCCAGGACTCTGCGGTCTACACTCATCTCCAGGCCAGCGGTCACTCTTTCAGGGATGAAGATGTTCACATCCTGGATAGAGAGGAACGATGGTTTGAGAGAGGAGTAAAGGAGGCCATCTTTGTGAAAAGAAATCGTCCATCGTTAAACAGGGGTGGAAGCCTACGTGTTCAATTGTCCCCTTCTTACAATGCTGTGATTGCTAGTATCACTCAGCCCTTTGTGAATAGTAAACAGCCATCAGGGTGCTAATGATACATTGTTAGGCTGATGGCCCTTCTTGAGCATGTGATCAGCTGGTTTTGGTTGTCAGCAGCAAAACTGGTTGATCCACTCTGAGAAGGTGCTATTTAAGAGACTGAGCTGTATACAGCACCTCAGACTGAGGAAGTCTCTCGGATAAGAGACAAAACGTTTCTATATTTTTTTGCTTTGTTTTGTTTTTTGTTTTTTTGAATGTCCAGAGGACCAGATTGAACTTTTTTGGATTTTTCTACCTGGATTATTGAACATGCATCAGGATATGTTTTGATTGGTTTTTGATTTTATGTTTTATTATTTGAGTTGCTTTTTAGGGAATACAGAGTGAGCCTGCAAGGGTCATTGCCATTCAGGGCCTGGAACGATGATGTGTTTTTCCTCCCACTAATTTAACATCTGCCCTTGGGGGGGGGTCCGCGTCATTCACACTGAATTCCTAGAAAATACATACTTAATAATAATTATTTGATTATCATGTTCATAATCTCAGTTTAAATGATAAACAGGAAGAAACGTTGGAGAGTTTTGGACTATTGATCATTTGAAACTGTTTTTCTTATTAGTATACTTGTTTCAACAAAGTTTCTGTGTGTGGAAGAGCACTTTGGACATGTATGCTGGACACGCTGAGAGCAGTGTGGTCTGAACGTCCCCAGAGAACACTCTGACCTGACCTTGCAGCTTTTGTCTTCTAATACTGCCGCATTTGCATTATTTGTTTTTATCTGTTAACCACTCCTACATGTTCCAATAAAAACGGACGCACACAGAAGCAATTTAAGACTTCGTTCTGACCTTGGTTGGATGTTGTCTCTCTTTGCAAAGAATTTGCCTCTATTATATCTCATCTCTGGTCTCTGGTGTGGTTATTATTTTTTAATAGGTGCTGTTTTTTTAAACAAGAAAAACCCCTACAGTGTGTACTCGCCTTAAGCTAGCAGTTAGCTTCAACACTCCGGTCAAATTATTGCCCATTAAAGTTTCGAAAATGCACAATTAACTGTGAGAATGTAACGAATCAGCATAGAAGCAGCTCTGAGTCGGCGGTCAGCTTCACAGACAACGTTTCACCATTTAAAACACGACTCGTTGAGTCCAGTAAACAGAACCGGGTCGAACTCGCAGAACCCCCGGTCATGCAAGAGTTTCAAACAGAATGAATGTGTTATTCTCTCTCTTACAGCTTAATTACACAAACAGAATGACACGTTCCAGCTCCAAAATGAACATCAACGCAATTCTGCATCTTTCTGAACACCACAGCCGTAAAATATGTCTGTACCAAGGTCAAAACACGTACTTTTTTATGCCAACATGATGCGTTATTTCACAATAACACAGGTCTCAGATCACACATATAATTTATCTCTTCAGAAACGTTATGGGCCACAAATTATGTAGTGAGCTAAGGTGTTAACTTCACTACTAATTAATTATTCTTAAAGCTAGTTCAAGCACAAAGAATATTAATTGTTTAATTACAATGGATTATTTTCTTTTTCGAGTTAAATTTCTGCCATGTGACCGAGATAACTGTGAGTGGATTGTTTAATCAGTGACATGAGACGCCATTTTATCTTTGACCCATCAGAATAAATGCGGTCATTTTTTAACAGAATCAAAATTTAACATCAAAACTTGTACACATTGATTTGCTGATCTGTTTCTGATTAATAAACTTGGCATGCTTTACTAACAAGACAACAGAACATTACTGATTGATGCTGATTCACCTCTGAAGGCATCTAGATTACTGGCGAATAGAAAAGTTAAAGAGGAGAAATAGATTTGAGGAGAAAGTTTTAAATGGATGATAATAGATGTGTGGAACCAGAACATTGCACCCTTCCTCCGACATCCAACTCAGCTTTCCGGTACACTTCAGGACGTGCAGCGACTTTGTTACCTGAGATGGGGGATCCCTCCACTCTGGAACAGAAGTTCATTAGTATGCTCCCTTTCCAGAGTCTCCGGTTAAAGTAGCTGGGTCATCAGAATAAATGCATATACTCATGAGGTACTTGGTTCCACCGAATAAGCTTCCTTAGCAGTGGAGCATTTACTGCTCGGTTGAGGACACATCAATGCGAGCAGTGACTCCACTAAATGGAGGGACCCCTTGGCACATGGTCCCATCCATCCGCTGCTTAAGTGAGTCTCATCTCTGACTGAAAGTTCCGGCAAGACTGGAAAAGACTAAGACTCGTGAAGACTAAGACTGAAGACTTAGCCCTAAGACTTAAGACTCCGACTGAGTTCCAGCACTGAACTCCAGGACTGCACTTCAGGACTGAACTGAATAGTTCCACAAAGTGTTCCTTTTAAAGGGGTATATACTTCCTGTTATGTGGTACTTCCTGATTGGTTGAAACAACCATCAAGGGTGTGGTTCTAGTGATGTCAAGAAGGTCACTAGAAGTCAAGAGACAGCAGGAATGTTTAAAAAAGGGTTAGTACAGACGGAGAAATGTTATGAAGAGGTTAGACAAAGCAGGTGCCAGTTGAAGTTATTTACTGTCTGCAAGGTTTAAAAACAAGACACTTCGTTCTAATAACTTGTCTCTGTTTGTCTCTGACTTTTGACCGACATCACTTCTCCTCATTCAGACAGAAGACTAAATGCACACTTACTTCGTAAATAGGCATTTAACTGTATGATCAAAAATCTGCTGAGGTTTAAAAATCATTAATACTGTTCCACAGTTGATTTAAATGAGTGGTTCACTTCAACATATAGAAATGGTATGAACTAAACACACTTTTTGATTATCAAGATATTGTAAAATAGTAACGATAATATAAAAAAGAGGGTTCTTTCAATTGATTAATTCAGGATACAATTAAATAGTCTCTTGATGAGATAATTTGTATTTCTGGATTCAAATCAATGAAATAACAGTTCCTGTCCCCTGAAGGACTTCAGAGACAGGTTGAGGTCGGAGGTCTAGTTCACTACAGTTGTCCCGCTGGGTTTATTACACATGAGACACCTCCAGAGGTGGTTTGCGCGTCTGCATGTAGACCCAGTAAAACAAATGAGATGGATGATCACTGTTCCTCCCTCCGTGAGGGCAGACCTCCGACAATGGGGAAACACCCTGGTTCTGTCGGAGGGAGCCCCAGTCAGCAGACCCACGTCACACGTGCCAGTCTTCATGGACGCGTCGCTGTCAGGCTGGGGGGGACATGCCTATCTCAAGCAGTAGGGGCGCTGTGGCCCCATCACCCATCTGCCCACATAAATGTTTTGGAGTGTCACACGGTACTGAACGTGATTCAACACTTTGCTCCTGTGCTGTAGAATCAACATGTTTTGATTCACACAGACAACAAGGTGACTGCTGCTTACATAAACCGGCAGGGGGGTGTGCGCTCAGCCCAGATGTTACACATTGCGCAAAAGCTACTGTGTTGGGCTCACCAAAATCTGCTCTCCATCAGAGCAGTTTACATACCCGGTGTTCTGAACAAAGGGGCAGATGTGATGTCCAGGGGCGGTCCACGTCACGGGGACTGGATTCTTCATCCAGACCTGATGACTCAGACGTGGCAGAAATTTGGCAAAGCAGCTGTGGACCTATTTGCGACACGAGAAAACGCTCAGTGTCAACTATGGTTTTCTCTGAGCCCGCGAGACGAACCACCGCTGGGGGTGGATGCGTTTGCCCACAGCCCATGGCCCAAAACGCTTCTGTACGCATTTCCTCCACCTCCTCTGATTTTACGGTTCCTGAACCGAGTTCAGGAGGAGGGATTGACAGCTCTCCTGGTGGCCCCCGAGTGCGTGAACGCACCATGGTTCCCAGTCCTGCAACACCTGCAGTCGGGGCGCCCGTGGAAACTGTCATGGAGGGAGGATGCTCTCCTCCAGGCGGGAGGAGCGATCAGGAGTTACCCAGAAATAGGTCAGCACCTGTGGGTCTGGCCGCTGAGCGGATCCGCTTAGAGAGGATGGGTCTACCACAGGATGTAGTGTGTACAATCCAGGATTCACGTGCTGCATTTACCACAGCGCTGTACACATCAAAGTGGACAGTTTTTCAGCGCTGGTGTACAGAGAAAGGTGTAGAGGCCACCTCATGTCCACTAGGTAACATGCTGTCCTTTCTACAACAGCTGATGGACAGAAATTTGGCGTCCAGCATGATTAAAACATACGCTGCAGTCATCTCTTCCTGTCACGAAGGGCTCGGAGACAGAACAGCCTTTAAGCATCCGCTGATGAAGCGTTTTCTAAAAGGTGTACAGAGACGCAGGCCTGTTTCACACCCACTTGTTCCACAGTGGGTTTTAAGCTGGTCCTGCGAGCCCTGATCAAAGCTACATTTGAGCCTCTGGATCAGGTCCCAATTAAATTCTTTTCTCTTACAACAGCCTTGCTGCTGGCTTTAACATCCGCTAAGAGGGTGAGTGATTATCTGCCTTCTCTGTCGCTCCGTCATGTCTCAGAATTCAGGCTGACGGCAGTTCAGCTGATATAAGACCTAATCCAGCTTTATGCCTAAAACATCACAAGCTCTTTTAAATCAAGGGTGATATCGTTGGATGGGTTTTCCCTTCCCCCCACAAATCAGAAGAAGAGGCGTTTTCCCATCTTCTCTGTCCGGTGCGGGCGTTGACATGTTACATAACACGCACAGCTGCAATGCGCCAAACTCAACATTTGTTTGTGCATTATAGAGATGCATCTGCAGGTCGCCCGTTATCCACCCAGCGCTTGTCACACTGGCTGTGTGAGGCCTTTTCTGAAGCCTACAGAGCATCAGATTTAGAGCCTCCTGTCAACCTCAGGGCGTACTCGATCAGGGTGTTGCGTCGTCGACTGCTTTGCATAATGGTATGACAATGCAGGATATTTGCACTGCGGCCGCGTGGTCAACACCCTGCTTATTTATTCACTTTTATCTACGTGATGTGACGGCCCGTTCCATGACACATTCTGTCCTTAGTGTTTTACAGAATGAATATTGTTGTTTCATGGAACTCCGTTTAACTCACATCTGTCTGCATGCATTACAGTGTGAGATGTTGGTATCAGTCACAAGTTGTGATTGTTATTTTGGTTCTATTGTCGCTAATCAGTTCATGATTATTGTTACCAATCAGTTAATTTGATTAATAATCAGTTCTCCTGTTAATATTAATCTGTTCATACTGTTCAGCCATAACCGGTTGGTTCATGGCTCTTTTCAGCATATTTTCCCTCCCTGTTGAATTTTTTCCGGGGCGTTCATGCATTCAGAACGCATAGTTACACAACATGCATCTGTGCATGACACACATAATTACGCAATGCGTAATTACGCACATGGGGAGCTGAGTGACACTACGTTTTTTGGGCAAGCTTCTGCTTCATACGGTGTTCGAATGGACCCAGTGAGGCGAGGACCACATCTGCTTTGCCCTTAACCCATCAGCAACAGCCTTAAAGGGCAAAGCTTATATGAAATAGAACGTTGGTTACGTACTGTAACCCCAGATTCTATGAGTATAAGCGTAGCCCTTTAAGCGTCGGGCCTCACTGGCTTCTAAATGGCTGAAGAAAAGTTATATGGGAGCCGATTACCCGCTCTTAACGTAATTTATACGGACCGGGTGGGGCCCACACAGCAGGTGGGTGTGGACTAAATTTTTCAGTGTAATGCTTCGCATAACAGGATAACCCATCAGTGACAGTCTTAAAGGGCTACGCTTATACTCGTAGAATCTGGGGTTACAGTACGTAACCAACGTTTGTTTCATGAGGTTGTGAGTTTAAGAAAGAAGTGAACTGTCTTCTCAGAAAATGTTTTCTCAGAAATTTTATACGAGTGATGAGTTACTCAAGAAGAGTGTTTCACAATAACGCATCCTGAGACACTCCGAGCAAAACATGAATCTATATAAGGAAACAGAGAACAGAATAACAGCTCTAAGTTGAAGCAGAAGAAGATCCGGACTAAACCGGACAGATTATAGTGACACCCAGTTTTAATATGTATAAGAATGATGTAATCATCTCCTATGGACATGCATAGAAATCCTGAGCCAACTCCAGTCCAGAAAGGAGGGCCAAAAGAGGTGGCATGATCCATCGGAGTTGGTGACCAGAACTCACTCTATAAGTACACGCTGATCTGACAAACTGGGGCTGAAGACGACTGGAGTGTGAGGAGAACAGGACAAGTTTTTGACGGCTCCAGCTGAGGAAGAAATTGGACGGATCTGAAGAGAAAACTCCTTTGTGAAGCTGCATTGGAATCATTCTTCACTTCAGCCCAGATCATCCACCCAGATCCTTTTTCTTCAGATTCTGAACAGCTGTTGAGCCTGAGGCGGCCTCATTCCAGAGCGGGTGAGGTAATTTGCTCCTTACTGCACTGGAATTCTCAGGAATTCTATCAGAGAGTGATGGTAAGGAGACGTCTCGAAACTCTTGTCCTTCGTCAACCTTTATGTCAGATCAAAGCGGTAGCCTACAGAATTGCAAGCAGAGAGATTGATTATATTTTGGATTCAATTGCTTGGGGTTGTCAAAGGTTGTTAGAAGTGGTAAGGGACAATATATATTGGATCAGGTTGTGAGTTGGGGTGATTGTGAAGGTTTTTGGAGCAATTAAGTGCGTCAGAACGATCCTAGGGGCTCCTAGGGCATGGCCGGTCAGAAGGAAAACGGCTGAGGCTGAACAGAGCGAAGCAAATTTGCAGTTTTCCCCCAGCTCTCCTCAGGATCTGAGAACCACCTTGCCAAGCAGACTGATCAACCTCTGGAGTCCAACTAAATCTCGGAGCCACTTATTAATCACCATGTATCCTCTCTGTAATCAAATGTAATCACTGTGTTGGATTGTGCTTACCGCTGTTCCCCCTGCAAATCATTGATTAAAGCAAAGCAAAATGTAAAATTCTGGATTCTTATTTCAACACCCCTATTTTCATGGAAGTGGAGAACTTGGTTCCATGTTAACAACAAAAGTTCAGGAGGTTTTTTAAAGGTTTCGTAGCTTTGATTATAAAAAAAACAAAACATCCATGAATCTTATTCCTAGATTCCAAACAAAACCAGATCGGGTAACAATTGCACCGCTAAAATTAGGAGATGAGCAGCCGTGAACATGCGCTTCCTCGTTCGTCGAACATCCCCATTCCTGCTACTAGGTCGGGCGAGACACGAGGTGAGATTCTGGGTGTGGTGCATGGATAGGAGGTTGTTAACAGTCTGGGTGAATCATCTCAATACAGCCTTAGACTAAACTGTTCTAAAAAACAGCTACGAGTGATACCTGTGCCTTAGGATTAGTTTTAGACCCCTTGGAGGAGAAGGCTGCAGTGAGGGTGTGGCACGCGTCCTGTGTCTACCTCACTGGGGAAGCGAAACAAGTGCTGGTGACATCTTTAACTCCTCCAATACCATGGCAACAGTTCCCACTTGTGTGAAGACCACTACCATCATCCCAGTTCCAAAGAGCTCTCCAGTTACTGGTCTGAATGACTATTGGCCAGTAGCCCTTACCCTGATAGTCACAAAATGCTTTGAAAGACTGGTCATGACGCATCAAAACAACTATCAACATCTGCGAGGACCCTCACCAGTACGCATACCACAAGAACTGATCAACAGAGGACACCATCTCCTCTGCAGAACACACTGCTCTCACCCACCTGGAGCAGAAGGACACCTACATTTGTATGCTTTTTGTGGACTTCACACCTACTTTCAACACCATGATTCTCCAGACACTGATGGACAATCTACTTACATTAGGACTAAACCCTTCTAACTGGGTCCTGGACTTCTTAACAAACAGACCACAGTTTGTGAGGATCCACAACTTCTCCTCCTCCACCATAAAGCCCCCAGTATTGTAGATGAACATATACTGTGATATATTCATAATTTAAACGGATTCATTCATTTTTCTGGACTGAATAATATCATGTATTGAATTATTAAATGTGGACGGAAACGTGTTTATCTTTGACTCACCAACAACAGTGGGTCATTTACTTAAAAACGATTTAAACACATCACACATTTACATTAATTTGGCAAAATATGAAAATAACAACAGGTTAATTAATCAGTTTACAATTAGAAGACCATACGGCGATGGTTGAAAACCTTGCTTCACAACAGACATTTCTGAAAATATCTGGAATGATTTCTAGCAAAAAGAAGAGTTTAAAGATGGAAAATGAAGTTTATCTTGAGAGAGATGGGTGAGGGAATTTGTCTGTTATAACCAGAACAACACGCTCCTTCTGGACCAGCTTAACCCAACGGTACGCTTTGCGGTTGAAGATCGACTTTTTACCTTTCTGAAGATATGTCAGTTCCGGCGTAAAGTTCCACTTCAAGCCACTTTTCAGCGTCTCCGTAAGGATAGTAGGGAACCGTTCGGAGTCGTGAGATCATCCAGAACAGACTTCATAGTTCCTCTGAACTTCTCTCGTCCAGCTTAGTTGCAGATGTCCTGAGCATGCTGCATTCCAGCATTCTGAACTCTGCTGCTCTCGGAACTAACTCACAGCATTCTCTCAGCGTTCTCCTGAGCGTTCATCCCAGAACTACTCAGAACTTCTCAGAACTTCTCAGTTCTTCAGCACTTCTCAGTTCTTTATGAACTAGGAAGTGTTGCACCTTTTAAAAGAGGTCACTTCCGGTTCATTTGAGAACTTTCTGATTGGTCGATGACCAGACAGAGGTGTGTTTTTGTGATGTAAGAGGTTATTAAAAGTCAAGGAAAAAGATTGAGTTGTTTAAGAACAGACAGAAGATTGCTATGAAGATTCCAGACTTCGTGGAGTCAATTCTCTAGTATCTTTCTGTAAAAGTTAAACATGACATTTCTTTTCAGTAAACTTGCAGTTGACCGAAACTTGACCTTTGACCAACTTACACAACTTGCTCATTGAAGACAGAAAATCAGACAATGCATCATTAACCTGATTTCTACTTTGAATGAGGATAAAAATCACTAATACTGTTTCACAGTTGATTTAAAAATGAGTAGTTCACTTCAACATTTGAAAATGGTTTGAACTAAACACAATTTGATTATCAAAACATTTGTAAAATAGTAATGATAACAGAAAAAGAGAGTGTTCTTTCAATTGATCAGTGCAGGACACTTAGAAAGTCTCTGGATGAACTTAATCTTGTGTTTCTGGACTCAAATCAATGAAATAACAGTTCTTGTCCCAGAAAGGCCCCTCAAGGCCAGATTTTGACCTGAGGCTTAGTTCACTACAGTATACTCCCGTGTACGTCCATACGTGGAGGTACGCACGTACGTACGCGGAGGTACAAGCATTCCCCCCAGGGCATGTCCGTATAAAGCTCAATTTTTACGACCGCGTACGCGGTGTCACACAATAAACTGCATGGTGACAGACTGTTTTGTATGTGACACCAATGTATTAAATTCCCCTTCTTCATCCCTGATCTGGCCTTTTCTTTTGTTTTTGTTTTTTGCCAAGAGGGAAGTGATTTCTTCCTCCTCTGTTGATGTCATGACTGAAATGGTGAGAAATGAAAAAAAAATTGTCACAAGCGAATTAAACTCAGGTCCAGCATGGCTGCGGGAAGGTCTGGAGATTTCCAGGTGGGCTGGCCTCATGTGTGGGCTGCAGAGCCAGCGCTCCCTTTTTTTTTTTTTAAATCTTTTTATTAACAACATATAAACACTGAACACCGCTGCAGCTGAGGCTGCCAGCGCTCGTTTTTTTTCCCCCGACCTCTCAAGCAATCCAGTAGGCGTGTCAGCAAATGACCTGACCAATCGGCAAACTCAATTTGTCCCGAAGGTAAACGTCCCTTGTCTGTGAAGTTGCTCTGTAGCTGCTCAGGGTGTATGCTCGAGTATGAAGTCTGAATCCTCTGTGTACAGTACACGTGCACGTCCGTTCACGTGTACATATGCGTGAATGGACGTATGTGGGAGTATACTGGGGGCTTAACACTCAGCACTGGCTCCCCCCAGGGCTGTGTTGAGCCCCCTCCTGTTCACGCTGTTCACGTATGACTGTGCACCTACCTATCCAGGCTGTCATATTGTAAAGTTTGCAGATGATACAGCAGTAGTTGGATGCATCACAAACAACAACGAGTCCAGCTGCATGCAGGTAGAACACCTGGAAAGCTGGAGCAGGAGGAACAACCTTCACATCAATGTGAAGAAGACGAAGGAGATGGTCATGGACTTCAGACGAAACAACCCCTCTCCACCTGTATATAGGAGGATCTGTGGTGGAAGTGGTCTCCAGCTACAAGTACTTGGGTGTACACATGAATGAAAACCTCAGCTGGAACAACAACACCACCAGCCTGATCAAGAAAGCTCATCAGAGACTCTACTTCCTCAGACGGCTGAGACGAGCTGGTCTGGGAAGCTCAGTCCTCACCTCCTTCTACAGGTGTGCAGTGGAGAGCATCCTGTGCTCCAACATCAATGTGTGGCATGGAGGCTGCACAGCTGCAGAAAGAAAAGCTTTGCAGAGAGTGGTGAAGGCTGCACAGAAATCTGTTGGAGTCAGTCTTCCCACCATCACAGACATCTACACATCCAGATGCAGGAAGAGGGCCTTCTGCATCATGAAGGACCCCACTCACCCAGCACACACACTTTTTGCCCCACTCCCCTCAGGAAAGAGGTTAAGAAGCATTCAATTTAATTCAGTTTATTTATATAGTGCCAAATCACAACAAAGTTGTCTCAGGGTACTTTACAGAAACATTCACATACATAAAAGCCAATTAGTAAAGTTCTCTATCTAAGGAGGCCAGCAAACAAGTTGATTCTTGGCTTCGTTGCAGTCTCCCATCCTGTGATTAAAAGATAAAAATTGACCAATGGAAGATATCCCGATGCATGCTCAATAATCCAGGTATAAAAATCTAAAAAAGTTATGTCTGGTCCTCTGGACATTCAAAAAACAAAACAAACAAACAAAAAAACTGTAGAAATGTTTCGACTTTCATTCGAAAGACTTCTTCAGTCTGTGGTGCTGTATTCAGCTCAGTTATTTAAACCACTGAAAAGAGATCCAGGAAGTGGCTACAAGAAGAAGTTGATAGATTGCCTGAAAAATTTTGGAACAGGACAAGGCTATTGACGGTTTTCTGTACCACAGACTGTACCCAGGGGAGGCCACACCTAGTGTGTATGGTTTACCTATGTAGTGAACTAAGCCTCCGGTCAAGACCTGCCTCTGAAGACCTTCATGGAACAGGAACTGTTATTTCATTGATTTGAATCCAGAAATACAAATTAGCTCATCCAGAGACTTTCTAATTGTATCCTGAACTAATCAATTGAAAGAACACTCGCTTTTTATATTATCATTACTATTTTACAATGTCTTGATAATCAAAAGTGTGTTTAGTTCAAATCATTTTTAAATGTTGAAGTGAACCACTCATTTTAAATCAACTGTGAAACAGTATTAATGATTTTTAATCCTCATTCAAAGTAGAAATCAAGTTAAATGTCTATGTTACAAAGTAATTATGCATTTTTGATCTTCTGTCTGAAATGAGAAAGGTGTGATGTCAGTCAAAATTCGGAGACAGTCGCAAACAAGTTTATTGGAACGAACTGTCATGTTTTTAAACCTCTCAGACAGAAACAAGAAAACTGGCACCTGTAAGTCTGTCATTTCTCCAAAACATTTCTCTGTCTGTTCCTAAACATCTCCGCTGTTTTTCTGACTTGTAGTGACCCTCTGACGTCACTAAAACCACACCCCTGTTGGTTCTTTCAACCAATCAGGACTTCCTAAAAGTGACCGGAAGCAGAACTCTTTAAAAGTCGACACTTCCTAGTTCCAGTTGTTACGGTTTAACAAAATGGTACTCAAATTCAGACAAGGCTGAGAGGGATGACAGACACAGATAATAGTTTAAGTGATTTTATTTACAGTGCAGGAAAAGGGGGTTCGGGGTTCCTGGAAGGCAAAGTGCAGAGTATTAGCAGGGAGGCTTGGATGAGACTGATATTCAGAATAGAAGTTGAGTTCTTTTTCTTTCTTACAGGGTGACGACGAGGAGGCAGACTCAAGGAGGAGGAAGTCCAACAGGTAAGAGGGTCCACTTGAAAATGAAGATACCTTGAAGGGTTCTTGATGGGGGTTGTAGTAAAGGTGGAGTGGCAGGCTGGAGAACAGAGCTTCAAGAGGAGTCCAGTACAGAGGAGGTTCGTCAGGTTTAGAAACTCCAGGTGTGTCCAAAGCTTGCCTTGGAATCAAAGAAGAACACGAGTTGAATAATACAGAATTCTCAAGGAAAGGTACTAAATGGCTGTCTCACAATACCCCAAGGTGAACAATGATTCAGCGAAGACTGGAACCTCCACACAGGCTTAAATAGTGGCTGGACTCGTCAGCCAGATGGGAAACAGGTGGCAACCCAGGAGCTCCGTCTCAACCAATCAGCATCTGCAAGGTGAGTTCTCCCACACACACACGCACACACGCACACACACACACAACCCCAATACCAGTTAGTTCTGGGGGAGAACAGAAGTTCCATGGAGAACAGAAGTTCCAAAAGTTCAGAACAGAGAGTTCTGCTGGAGAAGGTGAAGTCCACGGTGGTCTTTTTCTGAAAGATGACACCTGTCTGGAGTGTTGATTCAGGTCATCACGTCAAAGACCTATTCAACATCTCAGGAGTTCAGCACGTTTGCTGAAATTCCACTTAACTTAATCCTATCTTTCGGGGAAGTTTATTTTGGAAGCTGGGCCAGTCAGCCTCGTGGTCCCAAGTTGATGAGAAGCGGATATAAATCCCTGGAGATAAAAAGACTCAGCCTTGCTGGACGCCAGGAGAAGGCCTCTCTGAAACCCCACCAAGGTAAAGAGTCGACGCTCGGGTACCATCTAGCTGAAATCACCGGGAAACGTGCTATCTGGTTTCAAACAAGATAACTCCCCATCTTTTCTTTATTATCTTAGTTAACCCTAAGTATCCACCTTTCCTTCTTAAACTTTACTTAATCTCTATATTTTTCTGCCAGTAAAGATAAGCTAAAGCCTGCAGACATTAATTTAAGATCTAAGGATATGTCTGTTGTTTCAAGCTGCAAGTGAGGAATCATGGCCGTATGATTTCTCATTGTAAAGCTCATTAATTAAGCTGTGTTATTGTAATCAATTATGTCAATCAATGTGTAAAATGTGTGATGTGTTTAAATCATTTTGATAAATAAAAGACCTCACTGTGTTGGTGGGTCAGAAATTTAAACACGTCTTTGTCCACATTTAATCTTTTAGGCACGATATTACTTAGTTCAGAAAAATGAAAGAATCCGTTTAAAGTAACTATAATATTATGTACTTGAATTAGTCCAAATATTATAAAATGTAAGAGAGCACCCCTGAGCTAAATCCATCTCTAGGTACTCTCATTACACCTAAAATCCACAAACAAGGTGTACCTTTAAGAAAAATTGTCAGCATGATTAATTCTGTCACTTACAATGTTTCCAAATATCTGGCATCTGTACTCATCACTTTAGTTGGCAGCTCAGAACACCACATATAGAACACCATGGACTTTGTGGATAAGGTGAGGGATGTCATCATGGAGACTGATGAAACAATGGTCTCTTTTGATGTCACATCACTCTTTACGTGCATTCCTGTTGATGATGCAGTAGAGGTGGTCAGTTTAAGATTAAAATCAAACACCACTCTGAGCAGCAGGACCACGCTTTCCACAGAACAACTGTGCCAACTCTTGAAACTGTGCCTGCAGTCAACCTACTTCACATATGGGGAGCAATATTATAGGCAGAAACATGGGTGTGCTATGGGGTCTCCAGTTTCTCCTATTGTTGCCAACCTGTACATGGAGGAGGTAGAAAAGAGAGCCTTGACGTCCTTTTCAGGGACACCACCAAGTCATTTGTTCAGGTATGTTGACGACACCTGGGTTAAAATTAAATCTCAGGAAGTCCAACATTTTACTGATCACATCAACTCTGTGGATAAATACATCAAGTTCACACAAGAAGATGCAAAAAAATGGCAGGCTGGCTTTCTTGGACTGTGTGGTCTCAGTTTCTGATGGAGGACATTTGCAAACTGAGGTGTACCGCAAACCCACCCACACAGACCAGTATTTGCAGTTTGACTCCCATCACCCTTTGGAGCACAAGTTAGGAGTCATCAGGACTCTGGACCACAGAGCAGACAGCATCCCCACTAACTCAGGAGCCAGGCAGAAGAAGAAATCCCACACAAGACACGCTCTAGAGCAATTTGGATATCCTAACTGGGCCATCCTGAAAGCAGAGAAGAAATCCAAATTGGACTCTAGCCAGCCATCAGGTGAAAAGGAGGAACCCAGACCAGTGGTCATTCCATATGTTGCGGGAGTTTCAGAGAAATTGAGACGTTTATTTTCTAAACATAACATCCCAGTGGCTTTTAAACCCCAAAATACATTAAGGCAAAGACTGGTTCATCCCAAAGATCCAGTCTCCCGGCACAAACAGAGTAATATTGTATATGCTGTTCAGTGTCAGGAGGGCTGTGATCAGTCTTACATCGGGGAAACTAAACAGCCACTGGCCAAAAGGATGGCCCAGCACAGAAGATCAACAACATCAGGCCAGGATTCTGCAGTCTACACTCATTTCCAGGCCAGCGGTCACTCGTTCAGGGGTGAAGATGTTCACATCCTTGACAGAGAGGAACGATGGTTTGAGAGAGGAGTAAAGGAGGCCATCTTTGTGAAAAGAAACCATCCATCATTAAACAGGGGTGGAGGCCTACGTGTTCAAACTGTCCCCCTCTTACAATACTGTTATTGCTAGTATCACTCAGCCCCTTGTGAATAGCAAGCAACCGTCAGGGTGCTAACGATCCATTGTTAGGCTGATGGTCCTCCTTAATCATGTGAGCAGCTGGTTTTGGCTGTCAACAGCAAACTGGTTGATCCACTATGAGAAGGTGCTATTTATAAGACTGAACTGAATACAGCACCTCATACTGAAGAAGTCTTTCGGATGAAAGATGGAACGTTTCTACAATTTTTTGTTGTTGCTTGTTTTGTTTTTTGAATGCCCTGAGGACCAGACTTAACTTTTTTAGGTACCATTGGAAGAGTCTGTTTGAGGTTAATGATGTCCAGTTAACCAGTGAGCACAGGGTCCAATGATGAGTACGGTAGTTGCAGCCAGTTATGAATCTTAATGCACCATGATAGACAGCATCCAGCATCTTCAGAGTGCTTGTAGGAGCGTTCATGTAAATAATGTCACTGTAGTCAATGGAGGGAAGGAAAGCCACAGTTACAAGGTGTTTCCTAGCATTCAGAGTTAGATAGGATCTATTTGTGAAAAAGAAACCAAATTTAACTTTCAGTTTCCTTACTAGATTTTCCACGTGAAGCTTAAAAGAGAGATGCAAGTCGACCAAGGTACCGAAACATTTATAGGAATCAACAAAATCAATAGGGACACCATTTGAAGATAAAATCAGAGGAAGAACTGATGGGACTGTCTTCCTGTTTGAAAAAGCATCCCTTTGGTTTTATCGGCATTTAGGACAAGTTTGAGATGGAACAAGTCTGACTGGATGATGTCAAAGGCAGATTACAAAAGCTGGAGAGCCTTAGCAACTGATTTAGCTTGACAGTAAACAACTGTGTCATCAACATACCAGCAAATATGTTAAACACAAACCCATCCTCACTGTCTTCAAATCCTATTTGAGCTGCTTTTCGGACTCTTTAAAATTTTTCACTAATTCTAAAACTATGAAACTTGAAGGCTTATGTGAAGAATTTGATTTGTAACCTTTTTTTTTTTGTCTCTTGAATCATTTTGCAGTTGTTACTCCCATCACCTCAAGCATACTACTATTACTGTCTGTGATTGTATATTGTTTATCTGTTAATAAAGTTTATTAAAAAAAACATTCACTTATGTATGATAGCAGTCCAAATATTCCAACCTTATAGTAGAAGTAACCCATAATCTGTGCTCCCCCCCCCCCAAAATCATATATATATATATATATATATTTTTTTTTTTTTTTTTTGAACTGGTATAAATAAAGTTGAAAACAAAGGTCAGAACAATAATCAAAACTTAGCAACATAGCAAAAACTTGGTAATAAACAGAATTAAAAAAGATTATTTAGTTCAAAAGAAAAAATACTTTGGTATATATTATGTGCAATATTGAACGTAAAGCGCATCTTCTTTTTTGTTAACGTTACAGTCTTGTATTTTTCAGGACAAGCAATGTATACAGAACAATGAATTGGAGATGAGAAAAAAAAGAAAGAAGAGAAAAAAGAAAATATAAAAAGGAATATTAAGTTAATGCAGAGGAAAGTGTATAATTAACATATCAGTTATGGAGGATGACATTTAAAAGGGAAAACAATTTTTGGGCTTTTTCATACGTTTTAAATAATTCATTTATATGTACAAGTCATTTTTAAAGTAAGTAAAATTGGGTGCCTCCAAAATCAAATTAATTTGAACTGTTGGCAGGCACATCCGTGCTAGAGGGCAAAAGAGCTTTAGAGAGTGACGTCACTTGTCCGTGGCGCAGTGGCTGATGGGATAGAATTGGGCTGCATCCACCATTTTTATTGCCCTCCATATTTACTGTCGAAAACAAGCTTTCTTGCTGACTTTAAAAAAATAAAAATCTAAGTAGGTTAAAACAGTTTAGCGATGGTCTGAAATTGCAACGTTATTGGATGTAATGTCCGGTCACACGACTGGAATTGTAAAAAGATCTAAAACGGACTTTTTCATAGATTCTCCACCAGGAA
Source organism: Nematolebias whitei (assembly GCF_014905685.2). Classification (NCBI taxonomy): domain Eukaryota; kingdom Metazoa; phylum Chordata; class Actinopteri; order Cyprinodontiformes; family Rivulidae; genus Nematolebias; species Nematolebias whitei. The sequence goes on from NC_056498.1 coordinate 4,152,918, forward strand.
ACAAGGCGAGTAGCTCATGTGTAGGACGTAACAAAAAGGAGACGGTGAGACGTCCTGATAACTTTCTCCAGCGTCCCAAGATATCTGCTAGTTTGTTCCAGACATTCTGGTGAGTGTCTAAATTCAGTTTGTTGGTGTTGTGCCATAAATGTGTGCCATGATTTTGTCTGGGTGTTCTCATGTTTAGTTCATGTTTAGTTCATGTTTAGTTTATGTTCATAGAAGTGGGTCAACCTGGTTTAGGTCGGGTTTATATTTTGCATGTAACTTAGTCTGAGTTTAGACAGAGTGTTCATAAGTGTTTAAGTCCCTAAGGAGTGTCATAACTTTCTCATGATAGTCTTTCTGGTTCAAAATCACTGTGCACCTTCCTTTGTCTGCTGGGAGAATGATGATGTTTTGATGACATTGATGCCCTCACAGAGGTGGAGATGATGACATTTGCAAACTGAGGTGTACCGCAAACCCACCCACACAGACCAGTATTTGCAGTTTGACTCCCATCACCCTTTGGAGCACAAGTTAGGAGTCATCAGGGCTCTGTATCACAGAGCAGACAGCGTCCCCACTAGCTCAGGAGCCAGGCAGAAGTAGAAATCCCACACAAGACAGGCTCTAGAGCAATGTGGATATCCTAACTGGGCCTTCCTAAAAGCAGAGAAGAAACCCAAACAGGACTCCAGTCAGCCAACAGGTGAAAAAAAGGAACCCAGACCCAGACCAGGGGTCATTCCATATGTTGAGGGAGTATCAGAGAAACTGAGACGTTTATTTTCTAAACATAACGTCCCAGTGGCTTTTAAACCCCAAAATAGATTACGGCAAAGACTGGTTCATCCCAAAGATCCAGTCCCCCGGCACAAACAGAGTAATGTTGTGTATGCTGTTCAGTGTCAGGAGGGCTGTGATCAGTCTTACATCGGGGAAACAAAACAGCCACTGGCCAAAAGGATGGACCAGCACAGAAGATCAACATCATCAGGCCAGGATTCTGCGGTCTACACTCATCTCCAGGCCAATGGTCACTCTTTCAGGGATGAAGATGTGTACATCCTGGATAGAGAGGAACGATGGTTTGAGAGAGGAGTAAAGGAGGCCATCTTTGTGAAAAGAAACCGTCCATCGTTAAACAGGGGTGGAGGCCTCCTGGTTCAACTGTCCCCCTCTTACAATGCTGTGATTGCTAGTATCACTCAGCCCTCTGTGAATAGTAAACAGCCATCAGTGTGCTAATGATCCATTGTTAGGCTGATGGTCCTTCTTGAGCATGTGATCAGCTGGTTTTGGTTGTCAGCAGCAAAACTGGTTGATCCACTCTGAGACGGTGCTATTTAAGAGACTGAGCTGAATACAGCACCTCAGACTGAGGAAGTCTCTCGGATGAGAAACGAAACGTTTCTACATTTTTTTGTTGTTTTGCTTTGTTTTGTTTTTTTGAATGTCCAGAGGACCAGATTTAACTTTTTTAGATTTTTCTACCTGGATTATTGAGCATGCATCAGGATACTTGTCCCAACTTTTTTGGGATTTGTTGACACTGTGAAATTTTGAATCAACATATTTTTCCTTTAAAATGTTACATTTATTCAGATTAAACTTTTGATCTGTCATCTATGTTATATTACGAATAAAATATTGACATTTGCCATCTCCACATCATTGTTTTTTATTCACACAGTTTTTATTCACAATTTATTTAGTGTCCCAACTTTTTTGGAATCCAGTTTGTAAATATACCAGTTAACTATACTGCTGCTTACATGTAAATATACC
>NC_056498.1:4154700-4159438 GCF_014905685.2 Nematolebias whitei
AATATACCAGTTAACTATACTGCTGCTTACATGTAAATATACCAGTTGTAAAAGTAGCACTTGCTGCAGCCCCAAGATGGCCGCTGATTACCCACAGCTGACGTTCGTCTACCTGATGAGCTTCCACTCTACATAAGGCTGCAGTCAAGCTCTACTCTTCGCTGGAGCATTGATTCCTCTTTTGGTATTTATGCTTCTAGCCAGTATTACTAGAGTTGATGAAAGAAAACTTACCTTGTTTTTGTGTGCCTACAGTCGTCCTGTTGTTGGATCCACTCCTGCTTCGCTTTTGGTCCTGTGACTCATTCCCTGCGCCTTTGCCCTCCAGCCACTTGCCTGCCTTGAACTGCCTGTTGGATTGGACCCTTCTGGAAACCTTAGACTCAACAGAGTTTTCTCTGCAAATCCATCTGTAAGGAGGAAAACAAAACCACACAATCAATTTCCTGTATTGACCTCTTTGCCTGGCCATCCTGACCAAGTCTTTCCTCTTCCAGGGTTTCCAGTCAACCTACATGTGTATATATGTATATAGAACCACTGTAAATAAATAAATAACACTGTTCACTTTTCAACTTGAGTCTTGTGTCGTTTGGGCCTCGTTACAACTGGGTACCTTGAGTCGCAACAAAAATGCTCCAGCCAAACAAAACCCAGAACGAGACCATGAACGAACAAGCTTCATCCTCTTCTCAAGCTGAGCGAATTTATCAACTTGAAGAAATGTTAAAACAAGTTTTAGTTCAACAACAAAATACTTTGTCTAACTTACAGGAGCTTGAAGGAATGTTTTTTTTCTATTAACCAGAGACTTGCACCCTCTCCACCTACAGCCCCAGCTGCTACACCAGCAACGAGTTCCACCGACAACAGCCCTGTAAGTACATCAACTAATGAACTGTTTGTCAAACCTTCAGAACTTTTTTCCAGGGACCCTGATCAATGTGAAGGCTTCCTCCTCCAATACAAACTTGCTTTTAAGGGAGCCCCTCAGCGCTACTCCACAGACATCGCTAAGATCACGTACTTTTCCAGTCAACTCAAAGGTAACGCTCTTCGGTGGGCAACTTCATTTCTAAACCAACACGACATGGATACTGTTTCTTTTAACAATCTTGTCACCGAGTAACGCAGGATTTTCGATCGGCCGCTGCAACAACCCAAAGCAGAGAAGCGTTTGCTGGGATTACGTCAGGGCCAGATACCTGTATCTGAGCATGCCCTTGAGTTCCACATTCTCGCCGCACAGACTGGCTGGAACAAGAGAGCGTTGCAAGGTACGTTTCTAAATTCCTTGTCAGAGTATATCAAAGACCAGATTGCGGCACGAGATGAGCCGCCTAGTTTTGACGCACTAATAAATTTAGCAATATCCCTGGACGAACGCTTCCGGGAACGACAAAGAGAACGGGACTACAACTCCCAGAGGGCCGCCCCTTCCGGTCTTGCTGCATCATCAAGAGGTTTTCGCAACTACAAGCCGGCGTTGAGAACTTCAAATCCCAGGGTTACATGAATCCTGTTCCCATGACTCGCCTAGCGCTGCCCGAACCAGAACCTATGCAGGTGGGACGTACATGTTTGACACCTAACAAAAGACAAAGACGTCAGGAGTCAAAATTATGTTTTTATTGTGGAAAGGATGGACATTATGTAGCAGCTTGCCCATTTCAGGGAAACGAAGATGCCCGCCGGTAAAAAGGGAAATACTGGTGGGCACTTCCTCCTTCAATCCCCTTCATAGACTTACACTCCCCACAGTCATCCAAGTCGACCAGAACCGTTTCCCTGCTGTAGTTTTGGTAGATTCAGGTGCTGAGCAAAATTTAATCAGTCAAGATTTGGTCCAAGAATTATCACTTCCTGTTCAAGAGATTCAACCTGTTTCCATAGCAGGAGTCACTGGAGAGACCCTGGCTCAGATCCGCTTTAAAATGGCTAATTTGCACCTAATAACTTCTGGTAACCACCATGAATACATTGATTTTTTTATATTCGACTCCCCCAACACCCAGTGTATTTTAGGTTACTGTTGTGGTTAGAATACCACGTCGTGTTCAAAACGGCTGAGGCGTCGCCCTTCGTATAAAAGATTTATTTGACACAACATGGGTTACAGATATTCAGAGACAAACAATTACATTAATAAGATATATGCATATAAATGGAGCATTAAGAACGAACCGTCGCCATGTGCGCCTCCCAGAAATGCTCGGTGGGCGTGTGTCATTTCCGGCCTTTTATCCCCGTTTGAGAAGGCTAGCTTCCTGATTGGTTCAGCTTCTGTCGCTATGGTTACGACTTAGCCCGCCCCCTCAAGGACGTTAACGTCTATATTTCAGATAAGTTTTGGTACACCGAAATCGGCTTTTGTTTAAAGTTTGCTATTATACTTTTAGGGATACAAAATGATTTGTGTCTAAATTGTTTATACGTAATAATTAATAACTTTTAATTATTACCTACCTCATGGGTGTTAATTCAATATCTGTTGAAGGCCTGGTGATTCTGTTTTTTAAGGCAGATTCATCTTATTTTCCTTGTCTGCTTTTAAACTGTTAACACTGTTTGTTTAACGTGATTATACCTTAGTGATACCAACTGATTAGAAATAAAGTTGTTTATTTCTAGGAATACTTAATAACTTAATTATTATCCAACTCATGTTTGTGTTTTTATTTGGATCATTTTTATATTTGTTTTAGTTTAGTTTCAGTTGGATTTTACTTAGTCAAACTATATTGTCTAAATTAAAGAGATGTGTTCTAGCTTTATGGCATGATTTGATTGCTTGTAATCTATCAAATGTGAACTTGTAAAATTATCTTTAGCTCCTATGAGATTATATTTAAAGGTCAGCTAGTTAGAATTAGCAAACATTTTTTATAACCATAGTTCAACCCTGGAAGAAAGACACACACACACTTTATATGACATGACATTTGAGTGCTTGATAGGAATTATAAAAAGGTATAAAATATTAAATCCAACATTCCCTCTTTTGAACTCCCATATTCATGGGAGTTCACCCCTTTTATGGATTTGTCAATATGGAAGTGACGACCCAAACTTACTGCACTCTCCAGGGGTCCTGGACCAGACACCTGATCCAACCCCTGTGAAAAAAGTCCCAAACACCTAAACCTTTATGTAGTGAACCTGATCTGACCCTGATGACCTCAAATCTTGATCAGATGAACTGAGACTGTTATTTCATTGATCTGCATCCAGGAATACAGTTGAGCCATCTGGTGACTTTCTTTCTTGAATTAATCAAGCAGAAAAGACAATTCTCTATGATCATCACTGTTTTACAAATGTTTGATAATCAAATTGTGTTAGTTCACTCAATGTTACAGGTTGAAGAGAACTACTCATTTTTATTTTACATAAACAGTAAGTAATGATTTTTATTCCTCATTCAAAGAAGAAATCAGGTTAATATGCATTTCTTGATTTTCTGCCTTCAATGAGCAAGCTTTTGTAAGTATGTGAAAGGTCGAGTCTTGGTCAACTAAAATGTTTACTGAGAAGAAAATGTCATGTTTAACTATTTGAGAAGATAATCAGAGTAGAGACTCCACGAAGTCTGCTGTTTCTCCAATAATCTTTTCTTTCCGTTAAGCAATCTCATTCTCTGCCCTTGGCTTATCATAACATCTTACGTCACAAAACACACCTCTTTCTGGTCCATCCACGAATCAGAAAGCTCTAAAATTGACCCGGAAGTCAACTCATTTAAAATGTGGCAACTTCCCGGTTCTGTTAGAGTCCGGGAGTCCGAGAGTCTGGGAGTGATAGAGAGTAAGAGTCTCAGAGTGATGGAGGTTCTGAAGGAGTTCTAGAGTCTGAAAACTCTGATGTCTGATGGGGAAAACTCTGATGTCTGAAGCCCAGAGTGCTTCCGTTGGAATACAGAATGCAGTGACGATGTTGGGATTATAATTTCTGTTTGAACACCACGTACGACTCTCTGAGGGTTTGGCAGTTCTCACGGAGACGCTGAAAGAGTCAGAAAGGAACCTACTCCGACGCTGATTCCATCGTCAACCAGGTAGAGGGTTCTATTTTCGACTAAGTGTACCGGAGGCCAGCTGATATCTGATGGAGCGTGCACGTTTTCTGGTCAAACAGATTAATTCCCTCACAAATCTCTCTGTAAGATAAATCTCCATCTCCATCTTAAACTCTGCTTTCTCTTAAAATCAGTACAGATATTTTAGAAATATCTGAAGCAAAGTCCTCAATCACCGCCGCGTGATTGAAGCCCATTTTCTGTGAAACTTGTCTGTTATTATTTTCATATTTTGCCAAATTAATGTAAATGTTTGATGTTAAACTTTGATTCTGAAAATAAATGACCGCATTCATTTGATGGGTCAAAGATAATAACGTCTCTCGTTCGCATTTCTGTTAAAATTCAATGCACGACATTACACAGTCAGAAAGATGAGGAACTCGTGAAAAGTATGAATATATTTCCCTATATTGTCATACTACAGTTGGTGGCGTACGTACGTACGTTACTACTACATTTATAAAAATACAAAGAGCGCCAACACCACTCCTAGTAAAAGATAATTAAGTAAAATTCTATTTTAAACCACCTTTAAAATACCTCGTGGTATTTTAGAATGATTAAATGCCCAATTGAATGCAGTAAAATATTTGAATAGTTAAGGTAAATGAATAGTTAAGTGAATAGTTAAGTTTCCAATTGAATCCACGACCCTTCTCT
>NC_056498.1:4159538-4159782 GCF_014905685.2 Nematolebias whitei
TTGACTCAAGTGCGCCCCCTAGGTTAATCAAACTGTTATATCTCAGTTATATATCGTCCGATCTGCACCAGATTTTTGATGCTTGACTAGTGAGGACTTATGGACACAGTGGTGTTGTTGTTGTTTAATATTTGACTCAAGTGCGCCCCCTACATAAATCAAACTGTTATATCTCAGTGATATATCGTCCGATCTGGACCAGATTTTTGGTGCTTGACTAGTGAGGACTTATGGACACAGTGGT
>NC_056498.1:4159792-4175382 GCF_014905685.2 Nematolebias whitei
GGTGCTTGACTAGTGAGGACTTATGGACACAGTGGTGTTGTTGTTTAATATTTGACTCAAGTGCGCCCCCTACATTATTACAATAGATATATATGCGGTCGCAGCTTATGTGAAAGGTTCAGCGAATGCGCATTCCGGGGAACAGGCGCGTGATGGTAGCGTGAGCGTTCTCGATGGCGACCGGGAAGGGTCGCTGCAGTTCCCGTGGTCGCCATAAGGCCGCAGCGGCGCTTCGCTGCGAGGGCCTTCAACGCTGCTTGCAGCTTTAATTTAGTTTGTCTTCTTTGCCACAGTTTGGAGTGGTGCCTAAAAATTTGTCTGTTACAAAGGAGAGCTGGTTGAACTTAAAACTTGATGACAGGAGAGGGGAAAATAACTTTTCATATTGATTCAGGTTGTCAGAATCCAAATGAGACAGCGGCTTAAGAAAAGGATAGAAGCGTTCAGAGCAGACATTTTGTCTGTTCAGTCGAGTTGTGTGAGGCCTGTGCATGAAAAACAGTCACATGGGTTAACTTGTACAGTACTAGTAGTTTTAACAAACACTCTGAGGTTTTTTGTTTCCCTACTGCAGTTGGAGGGCCATCACACACTGGATCACAGTGCTGACCCAGCATCTTTTACCCACAGGTGCTGGTCATAAAATTAGAATATCATGCAAAAGTTGATTTATTTCAGTAATTCCATTCAAAAAGTGAAACTTGTATATTATATTCATTCATTACACACAGACTGATATATTTAAAATGTTTATTTCTTTTAATGTTGACGATTATAACTGACAACTAATGAAAACCCCAAATTCAGTATCTCAGAAAATTAGAATATTGTGCGACACCGCGTTACACCCCATGTGACTGTTTTTCATGCACAGGCCTCACACAACTCGACTGAACAGACAAAATGTCTGCTCTGAACGCTTCTATCCTTTTCTTAAGCCGCTGTCTCATTTGGATTCTGACAACCTGAATCAATATGAAAACACCTAATCACACTCTAATCAGCTAATTAACTCAGAACACCTGCAAAGGTCTTTGAATGTTTTTTCTGTCTAGTTCTGTAGGCTAAACAATCATGGGGAAAACTGCTGATTGACAGATGTCCAAAAGACGACCGTTGACACCTTGCACAAGGAGGGCAAGACACAAAAGGTCATTGCTAAAGAGGCTGGCTGTTCACAGAGCTCTGTGTCCAAGCACTTTAATAGAGAGGTGAAGGGAAGGAAAAGATGTGGTAGAAAAAAATGTACAAGCAATAGGGATAACTGCAACCTGGAGAGGATTGTGAAACAAAATCCATTCCAAAATGTGGGGGAGATTCACAAAAAGTGGACTGCAGCTGGAGTCAGTGCTTCAAGAACCACCACGCACAGACATGTGCAAGACATGGGTTTCAGCTATCGCATTCCTTGTGTCAAGCCACTCTTGAACAAGACACAGTGTTAGAAGCGTCTCGCCTGGGCTAAATACAAAAAGGACTGGACTGCTGCTGAGTGGTACAAAGTTATGTTCTCTGATAAAAGTAAAATTTGCATTTCCTTTGGAAATCAAGGTCCCAGAGTCTGGAGGAAGAGAGGAGAGACACAGAATCTACATTGCTTGAGGTCAAGTTTCCACAGTCAGTGATGGTTTGGGGTGCCATGTCATCCGCTGGTGTTGGTCCACTATGTTTTCCGGGGTCCAAGGTCAACACAGCCATCTACCAGGAAGTTTTAGAGAACTTCATGCTTCCTGCTGCTGACCAACTTTATGGAGATGCATATTTCATTTTCCATGAGTTCCATGGGTCCTCACCCAGAAAATTTGGAATAAAAGAGATGCCATTTCCTGCATTTTGGTGTGTTTTAATGTGTTAAACATCTGTAAACATTTGAATAATTGATTAAAAACAGGTCTCTCTTGTAAATGAGTCTTGGAGGCTCAATGAGACTAACAACCTGTATAGATAAAGGTTGAATTGAAATTACTATTTTAGCAAGCAGTGAATAGAGCTGCTCCGATTCTGTCAAGCGTTCTACCCCCCTCTTTTCTCTCTCTTAAGTCCCCAGTATACTGGTGCGTACGTCCATACGCAGAGGTACGCATGTACGTACGCGGAGGTATGAGCATACCCCCCAGGGCATGTCTGTGCAAAGCTCAAATTTTTACGACCACGCACGCGGTGTCGCACAATAAACTGCCCAGCGACAGACTGTTTTGTATGCAACACCAATGTATTAAAGTCCCCTTCTTCATCTCTGATCTGGCCTTTTTTTTTTTTTTTTGCTACGAGGCAAGTGATCTCTTCCTCCTCCGTTGACTTCATGAATGAAATGGGGAGAAATTAAGGCATTTGTCACGAGCGAATTAAACTCAGGTCCAGCATGGCTTTGGGAGGGTCTGGAGATTTCCTGGTGGGCTGGTCTGATGTGTGGGCTGTAGAGCCAGCGCTCTCTCTTTTTTTTTTTTAGATCTTTTTATTAACAACATATAAACACAGAACACCGCTGCTGCCAGCGCTTGCTTTTTTTCTTCTTTCCGACCTGTCAATCAATCCAGTAGGCGTGTCAGCAAATGACCAATCGGCAACCTCAATTTGTCCCAAAGGTAAACGCCCCTTGTCTGTGAAGCTGCTCTTCAGCTGCTCGGGGTGTACGCTGGAGTACAAAGTCTGAAACCTCTGCGTACAGTACACACGTACGTCTGTTCACACGTACGTATACGGCAGTATACTGGGGGCTTTAGGAGTTAGATGGGGGGAGATGAACTCAAACAGGACTGGCATGTGGTCTGAAAATACATTATTACCGATTTCAAAATTTTAATAGTCACATCACGAGTTAAAGCAAGGTCCAGTGTGTGTCTGCACTCCTGGGTGGGACCATTTACATGGTGATTTAGATTAAATGTGTCCAATAAATCTAAAAGGTCCTTAACAAAAGGCTTCTCGTGACTAGGGCATTAACAGAGTACTCGAGTAATCTACACATCGATTGCTAGACCATCTATCGAGGTTAAAAATGTAAGGTCGATTAACCGTAGTGATGTCATATTATGTGACCACCATATGACCATAGGGGGCGGTGTTGCACTGTTGCAGGTCACAAAGTATGGTGTAACACCGGGTGCAATCCACCGAACCAGAAACAGCTTCCTCTTGTTTCACAAACAAAAAGCAAAAAATATTCATCTCTAAACCAATAAAAAAATCTATAAACATATTACCCTCTAAAACTAAACTTAATGCGCACCACAGCGGGCGGTGGTGCGGGGTGGTCAACCCCCCCCCCCCCCCCCCCCACTGTTAAGTTTCGTTTTTGACGTGCTGCACGTTTCTTCACGTTTGCAGTTTAATAATAATAACTAATAGTTTAGTTTTCCCTGTGACTTATTTGCAGTATGATAAATGGTAGGAGCATAATATACGCTCCCAATGTTTTCTTGGTCTTTTTTTGTTGTAAATAATTACCTTTTTTGCGGTTTTATTTATTTATTTTTGTATCTTGAGATCTATGATGTCATCAAATACTCGAGTTCTACTCGGGTTTTATTATGTTAATGTCGAGTTTTAAAATTATTTACTCGTTCAACCCCTACTCATGAATATTAAAGTCACCAATGATTAAAACGTGATCATATTTTGGTGTGATTTCAGCCAAGAAATCAGAAAATTCATTTATGAAGTCCTTAGATTGAGGTGAGCAGTAGACGAGTGCGCATAAAGTCGAAGGCAAATGGCCGAGTTCAAAGACGCTCAGCTCAAAGCTGGAGCAGGAAAGCGGGATAGGCAGTTGTTTACAGATAAAAGTTGATTTGAAAATAGTTAATAATCCACCACTGCGCCGGCCTGATGGCCGCGGTGCATTGAAATACAGACATTTCGGGGGTAATAATTCCGTCAAGGCACTAGACTCACCGAGAGACATCCAAGTCTCTGTGATGCAGAGAAAGTCCAAATCATGCTCTTGAAAGTAGTCCCTGAGGACAAAAGTTTTGTTGGTATCAGATCTTGTGTTGACCACATACATCCTGATACTATCCAAAGTAGACCCAGCAGCAGCGGAGGGAGCGCGCACTAGCGGCCGCAGATTTTGAACAACAGTACCTCCAGGTCGCCCGTGTGCAGCGCCGGCAGACAACTCCCATTGTTGACCTGGTCCGGGTGCGTGGATTGCTGGCGATGGAAACAATGACCATCAGCTAGAGAGAAAGATGTAACATGCATGGCTTTAAGCTTCACCAGCCGGACAGTGCATTTTCCCTGGTGTCTGGAGCGATATCTCCGGGCAGGCAGGTAAGGAGCGCAGCACCGGTAATCAGGCATGTCCGCCAGTGGAGGGGAAAGGGGGGCGGGGGTGTCCAGTGTTATGCTCATATTGATCCAAATAAGCGACATCGGCAGCAGAAAATTGAAGAGCCAGAAGCTGTTGTCGATCATACACCAGTAGAGTTGATGTCCCAGATAAAAAATGAAAAACCACAAATAATCTGAACACCATCAGCAGAGGTGGATTGAAAGCCATGTACATGTGTGCCATCTTACAGGAAGAATGTGCATGTGCATTATGTGTATGTCTAACTCTTAAGCCATGCATTCCTGCACATAGTAGCCGGGCCATTAACCATTTCACTGCCGCATGTTTCACAGATGTTTATAACTCTGAAATGATCATGCAGCCCCCGGTGTTTCTCACCACTACTGACGAGCTGACATCCCAGTTCATCTCTGTCTACTTAAAGACTCTGGATCATGTTGCGCCTGTTAAAATCAAAACTCAGAGCAGAACCTTGGCTGAGAGACGTCACCAAGGCCGTTAGGCAGCAATGTAGGAGGGCGGAGCAAAAGTGGAGGAAAGACAGGCTAAAGGTCTCTTTTCAAATACTTAAAGAGAGTTGGCACCTTTATCAGAAAACAGTGAAATCTGCTAAATCCAAATACTTCTCTGACATAATTATCTCAAACTCTCGCAACCCACGTGTCCTCTTCTCTACCCTAAACTCTGTTCTCCACCTCACTGAACCATCACCTCTGGAAGTCTCGACTGAGCTGTGTGAGAACTTCTTACATTTCTTTTTGGAAAAAATTGTGACCACCCGGGCTCTCATTTCTCCTCCAACTCATGACCCATCCATCCCACCTCAATCTGTAGTTCCATTTGACCATTTTGAACCCATCACTATCTTCTCTAGAGCAGGTCATATGAAGCTTGAAACCTTCTGGTTCCCCCTTTGATGTGGTCCCCCCTCGACTACTAAAGGAGGTTTTTCCTACTCTAGGTCCGTCCATTCTGGCTATAGTAAACAGTAGTTTATCCACTGGCGTGGTGCCAAAAACTTTTAAACATGCTGCTTTCCAGCCTCTCCTGAAAAAAACAAACCTTGACCCCTCAGTCGTATCCAACTTCCGGCCTGTCTCCAGACTCCCATTTGTTTCAAAACTACTGGAGAAAATAGTCAAGTCCCAGTTGAAGAGCTTCCTGGAGGGCCACACCATCTTAGAGCTATTCCAATCTGGCTTTAAACCTCTCCATAGCACTGAAACTGCCCTGCTGAAGGTTTTTTTATGACATTTTCTTAACCAGTGATACCGGTGATTCTGTGCTGCTTGTCCTGTTGGACCTCACAGCTGCCTTTGACACCATCGACCATGAGATCCTCATTGCTAGGTTGGAGCAGTGGGTGGGCGTCACAGGGTCAGCCCTCAATTGGTTCAGATCTTACCTCGCTGACAGATCCTTTTGTGTCTACATCAAGGATTTTAGTTCTGCAACAGCAGAGCTTAAATGGGGGGTTCCGCAGGGGTCCATCCTGGGTCCCCTCCTATTCTCTTTATACCTGCTGCCGCTTGGTGCCATTTTCCGGAAACACAACATGCCCTTCCACTTCTATGCCGATGACTGTCAAATTTACTTCCCCCTAAGATACAATAGCACATGCTCTATTCAACCTCTGCTCGACTGCCTGGCTGACATCAGGGACTGGATGGCTTTAAATTTCTTAAGTTTCAATGAAAAGAAGTCTGAAGTCATGTTGTTCCCTCCCAACGACACGATCACAAACCACTGCATCGACCTCTCCACTCTAACCCTGTCAGAAAAACAAATAGTCACTAATCTGGGAGTGATAATGGACCCTTCCTTGAAACTTAACAATCACGTAAACATGATTGTTAAATCATGTTTCTTCCAACTGAGGCGGCTGTCTAAACTGAAGCCCATATTGTCCAAAAAACCCAGGAGACAGTAATACATGCATTCATTACATCTAGGCTTGATTACTGCAATTTGCTCCTGTTTGGTATCAGTCAGACCTCCATTGCACGACTACAACTTGTCCAGAATGCAGCAGCCCAATTTTTAACCAGTACAGGCAAAAGAGAGCACATTACACCAGTTTTGGCCTCACTGCACTGGCTACCGGTTCACCTTCAAATCCAGTTCAAAATACTCCTGTATGTCTACAAATCACTGAACAGTTCCCCCCCATCTCTCTGATCTGCTACAACCGTATGTCCCACCACGTTCCCTGAGGTCAGCGGACCAATTGCTCCTCACAGTTCCAGGAACTCGTATTAAGCACAGAGGGGACAGGGCCTTCTCTGTAGCAGGACCAAGACTTTGGAACGAGTTACCGCTGCTTGTCAGACAGGCCCCCTCCCTCTCGGTTTTCAAGTTCCGTTTAAAAACCCACTACTATTCAGTAGCTTTCAACACCAGATGATCTGTGTTTGAACCTGTATGCTCCACACTGGTTAGTCGTCATTATCTGCATCGTTTTTATGTCTATATTTCTGATCTACTTCATTTTGTATTTTGCTTTGTGTGTTACCTGCTGTTCTGTCTGTACAGCACTTTGGTTGGCCTTGTCGCTGTTTTAAGTGCTCTATAAATAAAATGGTATGGTATGGTATGTCCAACTGGGAGGAGACCCTGGGCAAGACCCAGGACATGCTTGAGAGACTATGTCTCATGCTAGTCTGGGAACACCTTGGAATCTACCCAGAAGAGCTGGAAGAGGTGGCTGTGAGAAGAGATGTCTGGGCCTCCCTGCTCAAGCTGCTGCTCCTGAGACCTGAGTCCAGAACAAGTGGCATATAATAGATGGATCTATTGTCCCAGGCACTTTAGGCTACTTTTGACTTTATGTCATTGTTGGATAAAATGTAAATGTTATCATTTAAAACTGTTTTTAGACCCCTCATCATTTAATTAAACTCCAGTCGTGTGAACTAAAGAATAACCATTTGTCTTATGCAGTGAGACCAAGACCTTGGTTTTTTAAACAACCATGATGTTATTCAGATCTGACCTCGCTACTCCGGCTATCCCGTTTTGTAATCAAGCTGTCTGTTTAGTAATCTTTTCTGGCTCCGCTGCGTCGGAGAAAATCTGTATCTGTTGATTTTGCCTGCTGCTCACTCCTCCTGCCTCACAATAAAACACGAGCTCTCCCGTCGAATGGCGGACTTCACCTTGACGTTTTGTCAGGTTACGAACTCCCCCCTCTGCAGAGGGCTCATCAAAATTCTTTAAAAAAAAAAAAAAAAATACTGCATGATGTTGAAAAATAGAAATTGACATTGGTTTTATAAGCCAGCTACATCGGGTAAGATAGCTACTGTTTATAATCTTGTACCAAAACCCAATTTAGAAAATTCTGAACTGTCCCTTTAAACTGTTTAAATTCACTTCATGTCAAGAGAATATCTCTGACCTTTGAAACCAAACCACACAAAAATAACTGAAACGGTTTCACCTTTATCTTTTTCTGATTTTATTAAACAACACTAACCACACAGACACTGATAATTACATTAGAACCCACTCATTGAGGCGAAGATTTGCTGGAACCGGATTTGGCCCCGTCGGTTCGCAGCAGCCCCATCCATCCGCCACTCCGACTCGACCAGAACCGAACGGACCAGAACCACACCAAATGTGTGTCACGAAACATAAAACAAAAGGAGAAAAAAAAAATATATATATATGCGTTAAATTCAAATTGAGTATTGCTTAAAAGTAAAGGCCGAGTGCTGATGTACCTGCGATAAATCCGCTGTGAAGTTGTTGAAATCCAACATCTACAGTTTGTTTTCGGGTCCACCAGTCGACCGAGTTGAATTTGACTGGGTAAACGGTCCGTTTCGCCGTCACAAACCGTCACTTTCTCTCCATAAAACCAACAAACCGCATCCGCCCTTGTCATCACCTTCACCGACTGGTTAGCTAAACGTTAGCTACACAGGAAGTGCAACTCGCGGTAGTGCGCATGCGTAACCGGAGATACAGGACCACAGCGCCAACTAACGTCCCGGCATGATCACTGCAGGCCAAAAGTTAACATTTGGGTTTAAACAGATGTCTGTCAAGGGCAAATTAAGACTTGACTTTTAATTTAAAGATTTGATTTAAAAAAGACACTAAGAGATTTATAACAGCAGTTGAATGGAATTTTGAACGACCCACAAAAGGAGCATTTGTTCAAATTGGGTGTGTAAAAATTAACTACTAACGGCTTATTAAATCTATAAATTAGGTGCAAATTTAACATAATATAATTAAATCCGAGATAGCCACATTAGGAGTTGACTGCTCATTTTAAGCAGACCTAACAATGTACATTTTAGCAGACTTAGCACTGTTAAGGCATTAAATATGGATAATACACTAATAGATTGTGTTCTCGTTTCATTTATTGTATGACAATTCAGACCGTTTAAGCTCTCACGACCTTTGAGTTTGACATGTGTGGTGTAGGAAGTTCTGCCTTAGATTCTGAGTTTAGTGTTGATGGTGTTTTTTGGCTTTCATTATGAGGTGCTGTTTGAGATCCTTGTGTTGATCAGAGTACAGTTATGACACCGCTGGAGGTAGAGGCAGATGGATTTTCAAGAGATGGAAATGGCTATCGGAGAGCTCAATCTGAGCTTTATTTGTCTATGTGTAACTTGAGATGGAGAACTTTACAATTGGATTTGTTATTTGGGTAATTGATTTTGCTATTTAAGACTGTTTCTGTTAAGTGCCCTGAGACAACTTTTTGTTTGGTTTAGAGCTATAAATAAATACATTAAGAATAATGTCAGGATTTAATTGGATTACTTTATTTTTAAGCTAATCTTAAATTAAGAAAAAGTTGAACTGAGTGAGTTCTTGAACCAGGAGGGATGTTCTGATGACACATAATGCACAATTGTTCATATAGGTTGCTGAAAACCCACATGCAATTTGCAGTTTGACATCTTGGACTGGTTCTGAAGTGCCCAGTAGTGTATCACATGTGCAGGGTTGATGAAAAACTAGGCTGACAAGAACTTGTGACTTCATGAGACCACATCCTGTTCTGCTACCAAACAACAACAACAACAAAATCTAAGTCTGGAGCACATGGACTTGAACTGAAACAAAATGGTTGTGTCTGTGGACCGGCACTTTTGTCCAGCAGGGGGGAGCTGGACTAACATCATGATGAACTCTTGAACTCTGAACTTGCAGTATCTCCAAAGTCACACTGGAGAGAACCTGAAGCGGGGTGTCACTATACGTCTGGATTTGAGTGTCGACTTTTGCATGTGATGTACGGTGGTGCATTCACTCTGGATCCAGGATAGATGCTGCATGTTTGCTCTGACATAAATGCACCCACATAGACACACTTTTCAAACATTACAGCAAAATTTTGATTTTGAAAAGTAGTATTGTGGTCACTTGGGACACCGGCCTAGTTCAATGACTTTTAGACAAAACGAAGAGATTTATAATTTTACAATCTTATATCAAAAATGAATAATGCTACCCCTGAACAAATTATTGGCTTTTCCATTGGGTTCACTTTGTCTTTACAGATTAGACTAAGGACTCAGGGACAAGAATGAAAAAGTGTTGTTTGTATTCTTTTTGGTTAACAAATGTTGGTCTGCAATATGAGCTGGAAAATCTGAACTGTGGTTGATCTCACGTTTCCTATAGAGCGCTAATTTGGAAAATAAATACATAAATAAATTATCATGTACTGGGGATGATTCGGTTCACACAAACAGTATTTTGGGCAAATACAAAACGGGAATCTTATTAACCAACAACCAAAACGGGAAAACTTTACTTCAATGTTTCTGAAACAGGGCACACTGGTGTATTGTTTCAGAAAAATGGGGGAGGTATATAGTGATGTACAGATTTTATAGATTTGCCTTGCTAGAAAATTAAAAAGAGATGCTAATGTACAAATTTTATCAACTTCACAACAAAACATTAAGGATGCTTTTTGAAAAAATTGAAGGATGCTTCATCACCTGTGTAAATTAGAGATTTTGATAACCAAAGAATCTCACTTTTATGTGTACAGGACAGTTCTCTTAGAGGGACGCCCATTTTTCTGAGAAGCCTTTTCTGAGACCTTTGTGGACCTTTGTAGACCTTTTTTTTTTTTTTTTTACCTTTTTTAGACCCAGGAGAACAATGAAAATGTGGTGGATCTATGTTTTTAGATATATTAACTTGACTTGACTTTACTTGACTGGACTATCAAGAAATTAATTGAGTTTTCATGTATAGAGTGTTTTAACCACATTTTTATGATGAGCACATATTTGTTCTGCCTAAACAGATCTCCAGAGGAGCTACAGCAGAGCTGGATAACTGATTTTGATTTCCTTTTATTCGTTCTATCTCGATCAGAAAACGCAATGTTTGATGTTGTATTGTACTGTTTTGAAAGAAAATATATTTTCTGCGCATGCGTTTAATAATTTTTCCCTACAGACAGGAGGAGGTAAGACAAATAAATTTAATATCTTAACTAAAAACTAATGTCGCTCATGCCAAATATTCACCACTAAAACCTTTAACTTTTTTGATTCTGATTACTCATTTTCACTGCATGTGGTAATAACACATAATGTCTTTTGATTTCTATGTTCTCTTGTGAAAATAACTGTGCTTGTTCTAGGATCCAGAGTAAGGACTTTTGAGAATCCGACATATCTTTTTTCTTGGTTAAACATGAAAGTACAAATGAAATGTGATTTATGTTGTTCTATAAAGCTATTACAGTGTAGAAGTAATAATGAAATATTTATTTTGACAAACCCCTTTAGTGGAAGAGACAGAAAATACAGTTACATGCCTTAGATGGCTGCATTTGGACTAAAACATAGAACATCATATGACCTACAAAAAATAGACAGGAAAAATTAGAAAAGATCTGAAGATAGACCCCCTAGACAACAATGTAGGAGATTTTTGTAGATTTTTGTGTTACAGGTGGCGGGTGAAAGGAAGACAGTCTCTGGGTGCAGCAACTGCTCTCACCTGAGAGAAGAAACGAAGGAATACAGAAAAATTCAGCACCTTTGTGTCAGGCTTCATTCACAGGTGACAAAACAAAAGGAGGGAGATGAACCTGGGAGGCCCCACACACTCGGTGCTGCTGAATGTCATCACAAGAGGAAGGGACCGAGGTGGACTGGACCTTATCAGGTGGTTGAGAGAACCTCACGCCAGCAGAGAAGCCAAACCCATTGGGATCGATCTGGTTGATGAAAGCCCCCACTTTGTCAGGACAAGTGCCCTGACACACATTCTTCCTGGAAATCCTGAACTGAACTTATACCCCAAAGAAAAACGACAAGATGGACACACTGACTTAGGCCTCCTCAGTGCACACACGTCCCTAGAAAGTTTAAAACATACTGATAACAGAGACTCTTACACACATGTAGTATGACATATGCGTATATATTCATACATTTTAAGACGGGTTCTTCATTTTTCTGACTGTGTAAATGCGTGCATTGAGTTTAACAGAAATGTAACGAGAGACGTTATTTACCTTTGACCCATCAAAATGAATGCGGTCATTTATTTGCAGAATCAAAGTTTAACATCAAACATTTACATTAATTTGGCAAAATATGAAAACAATAACAATTTCAAGTTCACAGAAAGTGGACAATACGGCGATTGTCCTCACTTCTCAGCAGAACCACAGACATCAATCACACGGCGGTGATTGAGAACTTTGTTTCAGATATTTCTAAAATATCTGTAATTATTTTAGGAGAAAGGAGAGTTTAAGATGGAAAATGGAGATTTATCTTACAGAGAGATGTGTGAGGGAATTAATCTGTTTGACCAGAAACGTGCACGCTCCTTCAGTTCTTAGCTTGTTCACGGTACACTTGGTCGAAAATAGAACCTTCTACCTGGTTGATGATAAAATCAGCGTCGGCGTAGGGTTCCTTTCTGACTCTTTCAGCGTCTCCGTTGAGAGCAGCTAAAATACTTCGAGAGTCGTGCGAGGTTATCCAAACAGAAGTTATAATTCCCAAAATCGTCACTGCATTCTGTATTCCAATAGAAGCATTCTGGACGCCTGCGTTAGCATCCAAGAACTCTGAACTCTTTAACTCTCTTCAGAGAGTTAAAGTCTGGAACTCTTTTTCAGGAAAAACTTTCAAGCTCTGAAAACTCCCATGTTGAACTCATTCCTGAGCGCAGCAACTCACTGAACTGGGAAGTTGCCACATTTTAAATGGGTCGACTTCCGGGTCATTTGAGAGCTTTTTGATTGGTCGATGGACCAGAAAGAGGTGTGGTTTGTGATGTAAGGTGTTATGAAAAGTCAAGGGCAGAGAATGAGATAGTTTAAAAACAGACAGAAAGATTATTGGAGAAAACGAGACTTCGTGGAGCCAAACTCTCCTGTATCTTCTGTGAAGATTAAACATGACATTTCTTCTCAGTAAACATTTTAGTTGACCGAAACCTGACTTTTAACATACTTACAAATTTGCTCATTGAAGACAGAAAAATCAAGTTATGCATATTACCCTGATTTCTTCTTTGAATGAGGAATAAAAATCATTACTTACTGTTTATGTAAATAAAATGAGTAGTTCTCTTCAACCTGTAAACATTGAGTGAACTAACACAATTTGATTATCAAACAATTGTAAAATAGTAATGATCATAGAGAATTGTCTTTTCTACTTGATTACTTCAAGAAAGAAAGTCTCCAGATGGCTCAAACTGTATTTCTGGATGCAGATCAATGAAATAACAGTCTCTGTCCATCTGGTCAGTTTTGACATGGGCCTAGGTTCACTACACACATGAAGAGAACTCCGCGGTCCTATAATTACATCACCGCTGAGCAACAAAGGACCCCTCACGAGGGCCTCCCGACTCTTCAGAGCACCAAAACGCTGAGGGAAAGGAAAATTTATGTTGTTGTTGCTTTTATTTGGTCATTTCAGGAGAACAAAGTATAATAGTTTTATTACCAGAACTAGTAGTTAAAATAGTCACAATGCTTTACACTCAGACCTAAAAACCTGTTCTATATTTATTATTTTAGATTGGTTTAAAGTGATGATTCAGTTACCTTTGCAGTTCATAAAAAAAATTACTGCTCGCTCATAAAGAGCCCACATAATTCTAGTTTTGCTTGGTCTTTGTGTGATTTTTGTTTTTCTGCCTTTTGATTTACTTGTTCCGGGGCCCACAAATTGAAGATACTGAGTGAACCTGAAGTCCAGGGTCATCGCCTGAGAGGGCCTGGGGTGATGACGTGCTTTTCCTCCTACGCTCTTACCATCAGCCCTGGGGGGGGTTTCAGCGTCATTCACACAGAATCTTCAGTTAAACGTGATGCCCACATAAATTTATAGTTTGCATATGGTAAAACTTAGTTTTAAATAATAAACACTAGGGAATGTTGGATAAAATGTAAATGTTATCATTTAAAACTGTTTTTAGACCCTTCATCATTTAATTAAACTCCAGTTGTGTGAACTAAAGAATAGCCATTTGTCTTATGCAGTGAGACCAAGACCTTGGGTTTTTAAACAACCATGATGTTATTCAGATCTGACCTCGCTACTCTGGCTATCCCGTTTTGTAATCAAGCTGTCTGTTTAGTAATCTTTTCTGGCTCCGCTGCGTCGGAGAAAATCTGTATCTGTTGATTTTGCCTGCTGCCCACTCCTCCTGCCTCACAATAAAACACGAGCTCTCCCGTCGAACTTCACCTTGACGTTTGGTCAGGTCATGAACTCCCCCCTCTGCAGAGGGCTCATCAAAATTCTTGTACTCTGTCTTGTGTGTGAATTCTTTAAAGGTGATACGAGGGAAAAAATCCCTAACAGTCATCTTGAACCAGCCTGCTCATTCTCATCTAACCTTCAACAAAAACAACAAAAAAAAATCCACACAAATGCTGCTGCCTTGAATTTTTTTCCTTCTCTTTTTGGGACAATTATCTTTAAACCTTAGTCTTGGTTGTGTGTAAAAAGTCTTACAGATCAGCAGATTCAGAAATAATCAGACCAGCCCATCTGGTACATCACATTCGAAGTATCTTAAGCCCTCTCGAGTCCCCATTATGAAGTTCACTTTGAACTTCAGCAAGTCTTCTTCACCAAGTCTTCATACCTAAAGACACTGAGTTACTGCCATTAGGCTCATGAACAATTAACATTAACAAGCAATTAACATTAACAAGCAACTGAACAAGTGTGCCTAATAAAGTGTCGGTGTAAATGCAGCTGTAACAACAAACACTGACTATCTCAACTTTTATTGTTTACACATATGAAATTTGTGAAACATGAAAAAGACATGAAGCCAAAAATGTGTATATTGTACATAACATGCAGTAAAATATGTCAACATTGATAACTTCGTCAAAAGACAGCAGCATAACTGCAGCTCATGTTGAACTCTGTTTCATTGCAAGTTATCATATTCAGTAACTGAATGAATTGTCAGGGCTTTATTTTGTGAAAATGAAGCAAATAAAACAAAATCAGCTTTACTGCTTTACAGTAGAGTAGACACAATGACAACTGCTGTTTCTCTGACTTCCTGATTCACGCACTGCCTCATTCAGAGCAGCGTAATGGAGAACAGCTGCATTCTGGGAAGTCTGCACACGAAAGGGAAGAAGTTAGTGACAGTTTGTCTCATGACGTTTTACTGGAGTGAAAATTAATGTACTAAAACTGAAACATATTAAATTATATTTAAGCATTACTCTTGTTTGTAATCACTGGTGTTACACTGAAAACACTCACTTCTGTGCTTGAATCCAGGCCAGCTGAGGATCTCTCTGGTGGGTCTGTTCAAGTGAAAATCAAACAAAAACTCTTCAGATTATTGGATTCTTTCAACCAAATGTATCATATTAGCTATCCGTTGTGAAAGTGTAAAGAAGACAGAAGTACAAATGTTGAGCGTGAACCCTGATTTATATTAGAAATAATTCAAGTTAGAGCAGAACCGCGGTACTTGAACAAACCACTGGTGTTGATTTGAACAGAAGAAGCAGTATGCTGATGTCCCTCGTTGCTGAGGGATTTGAGTAGTGAATGTTTTGGTACTT
The DNA here is from genome assembly GCF_014905685.2 of Nematolebias whitei. Classification (NCBI taxonomy): domain Eukaryota; kingdom Metazoa; phylum Chordata; class Actinopteri; order Cyprinodontiformes; family Rivulidae; genus Nematolebias; species Nematolebias whitei. The sequence continues at coordinate 4,175,152 of NC_056498.1, forward strand.
TGCCACTGTCTCAACTCTCATTTGTTCTGCTCCACACCTCGCCAGTTAAGGGCCTACCCACTGATGTGCCCCCCTGACACACACACACACGCACACACACAACAGTTTATGGGGACCACCTTGTTCATAGTTCCAAGTGGGCTGCTCCAAGGTGACGATTTTGATGTAAGCAGACAACAGCCATTGATTGGCCAACGGAACTAGGTCACTGGAAGACCCCCCCACCCCCCC
>NC_056498.1:4175482-4177646 GCF_014905685.2 Nematolebias whitei
CCCCCCCAAAAAAACCTGCAAACTACATCTGAACCTCCATTTCCTTTCTGATTGTGTTGATGGACGGCGCCACAAGAAACAAGTGCTTTTACAGAGAGATATGGGAGATGATGGCCATAGATCAAGGGTCACCAACGCGGTGCCCTCGGGCACCTGGTAGCCCGCAGGGACCACATGAGTTGCCCAAGGAGCACCACCTAAAAATCATTAATTATAGTTTTAAATTTAAGTAATAACATTTGCAAGGATGTATATTTGAAATGAAAATGATTAATATAAATTTTAAATAGAAATAGTTTTACGTCTACAGTTTAGCAATCTTGTCTGGGATCAAAGTTCAGAATCATGCGTAGACAACTCCCATCCCTGCAGCGGTTCATCTACAAGCTAGTTTCACCTCAAAGAGGTTAAAATGGCAGAAAAATGTAAGAAAACTGTCACGCTCAGCGGCCCCCACTGCCCCCCCATCTGCCTAAGCTTCTGCTCCTCATATCACAGCCCCTGTTTTAAGATCATTCACGCTTTTTCCTGCCTCAGTTTCTGTTTATTTCATCCTGTTTGGTCCTGCACTGCCTATCACCCATTTTCTGCTCCTGTCACTCTCTCTCAGCAATCTGCACTCATCTGCTGCACCCTGTCTCTGCAATCACCACTCACCTGCCACACCTGTTCAGCTCACTACTTAAGCTCCACTCTCACTCTCCTCAGGGCCAGATTATTGAAAGCCTCACAGCCAGTAAATTATCCAGCATTCGTTTGTTCCTAGTTTCTTCGTTTTTGACCACAGCTTCCCTCTTGATTCCTCGCTTTGACTTTGCCCCTGTCTGGATACCACGCTCTCGGCCTACATGGTACAACCTCGCTCTCCTCTTCGACCACGACTACGGATCATCCTTTTGCCTGTTCACACAGCTCCTGGCTCTCAACCCCTGCTACGTCCCTGGATTCTGTTTCCTGCCCAGCCCTCCAACGTTCTCTGTCTCAGCCCTGCTCCTGCCACAGAAGGTTAGTGACGTGCACACCACCTCTCTCAGCTCCCGGAAACTTTTTGCAGTCACTAACCTGTCTGTCTTCATAGACTGGACCAGAACTGAGGCTCAGATCCTCCCCAGACGAACGCCTTTAATAAATAAAACCTTTTATTTTAATTTTGTCCTGAGTCAGGTGTTGTGCTGATCCATACAGACTCGTTACAAAAACATGTTCACAGTGACTGAGAGGTCTTTTTATAGTTGTGAAAGACAAGTGTGTCTGTCTCATTAGTGGCTGTGGCGACAGCAAAACAACATGGAGTGACACTTCACCAGCTAACCTGTTAGCTTCAATGCTAACTAGCCCCCTGGTGGCTCACAACAGACAGAAGAAGATTAGAATTTATCGCAGTCCTTGAGTTTTCAACCCATTTGCAGGCAGGCAGGAGTTTAAAATAAAAAAATATATATTTTAAACAGCAAAACAAAATGCTGACATGGCAGCAAAAAACTTACAACTGAAATCAGGCAAAAACAGGAACAGGCAGGTGAAAAAGAACGGGTACAGACTGAGACGGAACTCAGAAATCAGAGACAGGAGGACTTTGTTGTCTGTACAGAACAGAACAATGACCGAACGATGAGTGGAGGAGAGAAAGGCTTTTTATAAGACAGAGAGAGAGAGAGTGAGCGATGAGAGCACCTGATCAGGTGGCTGATGAGAGACAGGTGTGAATGATAAAGACTGAGGAGTGAGTGGGAGTGACAGAAAACAGAATCAGATACACAGGAATAGAAATCACACAAAGAGCAGAATAACAAAATATAAAAAGTAGAGCACAAAAAGCAGAAGGGGCAGAATGAAATAAACACAATAAGCAGACAAGGGGAAGACGCAGAAATACAAGACAGACCACAGACAGACTGTGTCAGAGTTAAAGGCAGCTTTGAGCAGGTAGACGATTTTCTTGAGGCATTTTCAGATTAGGTCTTGAAAGAAGCAATGATGAAATATGTGAAAAATAATTTCTTTAAAAGAGTAAATAGATGTGATGATTAGTTAAAATGATTTTATATGTACAGCACTTTGTTGCAGCTGTGGTTGTTTTAAAGGGCTTTATAAATAAAGTATTATCATTATTGTTATTAAAAATGCTGCAGATCTGAGGATCAATACTAATGTCACATGATTC
>NC_056498.1:4177746-4192729 GCF_014905685.2 Nematolebias whitei
GGCAGCGGCCGTCCTCAGCTCCTCGAACAGTTTAGCTGACATAATTGTTATGTCTGCCCCACCGTCCAAGAGTGCTTCGTGTGTGAGGACACCTTCGAGTGTTACTGACAGGTACGCCTTTTTGGCGACCCCCTTTCTGATGAAGTTACACAGAAACCTTTTGGTTTTTTTCTGACGCTTCTTCACGCGTTCAGCCTTATCTGTGTAATCTTGGTTTGTCTGAACCGTCAGCACAGCAGAAGCTGTTTCTGAGTGTTCAGCCTGCGATGACTCGTCATCGTTTGTGTGTGTGTTTACCCCCCCTTCTTCTGATGAGGGGTTGTTTGAGGCAACAACAGTTGTGTCTTGGAGTGTTCCACCGACATCTGTTATGTTGTCATTCGCGCCCTCAGATGTAATGGGAATTACATTACTGCATAGTGCTCCTGGATGGGTTCCCGTGTCAGTGTGTTTCAAAGTTTCTAACAACCTGCGTATTTTCTCTGTCTCTTCCGAGTTCAGAGGTGTAGGGCCTTGTTTCTGGAACTTTTGTGATTTTTTCTCCTCGGTTCGTTTCGTCCGAGGTGGGGGACGGTCAGGTACGTCTTCTGGGGGTTCCTTCACGTACTGCCCCTGATGATATGGTTTCCCATATCGTTGCGTCCTACGCTCACCCCTTTTACGATAATCACGTTCATCCTCTGAAAGAGGAGCATTTTTGTCCCAACGTGCACCTTCATTACGTGGTTTGTTATTTTGAACAGACTGTTTTCTCTCCTTCTTAGGAGGAGGTGGATACTCGCACCTTCCTTCCATTTCTAGGGAGTGGGGTTTAACCTTAACACCAGGAAACACTTCTATGGGCGTCTTGGCATGAGAACGTGCCTCAAACACATTCACAGCACACTGCTTAATCTCACTGATGGATTTTTCTCTGAAATTTGCCATCATTTGTACTGATTGTTTAAAATCAGTATGGAGATTTTTGCTGAAAACAAACTTAAAACCTTCTTCTTCCTCCATTCCGGTATCATTTCTGTTACCAAAATAAGCTTGGAAGATTCTTTTGTAATAGACCTTTGGATGTTCAGTTTTACCCTGCGTGACCTTTTCTGCGGCTGGGTATCCAGCTGGTCCTGTGCAGGAGTCGTATTCTCTGATCAAAGCTTCACACAGAAGGTTGTAATCCCTTCTCGTTGCATCTGGTAGACGCTCGATGAAGGTAAACACCTCTCTGTCTGACGTGAGTCGTATCAGACTGATCTTATCTTCTACCGTAGCATTAGGATAAGATCTCAATCTGAAATCCAGATCTCTGAGGTACGCTTTTGTTCCAGATGAGCCCATCGGTCCAGGAACGAAGCGTTGTACATATTTTGAGATTTTCTGCAAATCATCCATTGAAGGAGACAGTATCAACGGTCTCACATGCGTGATTGGTGCAGATTGGTCAAGGCCTGCCCCTACCGCCCATAATGGGGGTGGGGGTGGCTGATAAGAAGGAAGAGGTACATATCGGTGCAGGTCTGTCCCTACCACCCGTGATGGTGGTGGGGGTGGGGGCATGGTGTCAGGAGAAAGAGGTACATATTGGTGCAGTTCTGTCCCTACCGCCCATAATGGGGGTGGGGGTAACGGCGTGGTGTCAGGAGGAAGAGGTGCAACAGCATCTGTCTGGGGAGGTTGTGGCTGACCCGGACCCTGATACTGTTCGTCTCTGAGTCTCAGACCAGCTCGCCCTGTTCCAGAAATCTGGTTTGTAGCTGTAGCTAGTTTCTCCTTACAAGTTGTCAGGTGCTCCTGTGATGTCTGATATTTACTTTGTAAATTCAGCCATTGTCGGAGTATCCCCGCCTTGTCTGCCTTGCAATCGTCCAGCTCCTTTAATGCGATCTGTAACTGTGCTTGTAGCACATCGTTATCTGAACACACGGATTGGTACGCACGGTCTTTATCCCTGGCTTCCGATAGTGACGCCTCAAGTACTTGTAGTTTGCTGTTCAGCGAATCAATTTCTGCACTTGTATTTTGCTGTAATTGAGACATCTGTTCATAATGTTTTCTTATGCGGGCCTCGTGTTCACTTTTAAATTGAAGGACGTATTCTTCAATTTCCTGAGCAAACACTATTTCACTGTCTAACCTTTGTTTGAGGTTATCAGCTTTCTCAACAGCCTTATAGAATGATTCTTTCAGCAAAATTGCAATTTTAGCCAGCTTTTCATAACTTGACTTTGTGATTTCTGTAGAGGTCACACTTTCTGCAACCTCCTTCAGATTGTCCAATAACTCTTTTGGGTTCATGCGCTCTGTCTGATTCATGTATGGATGTAAGGACGCTGCCAGAAGCGCTAATGCGTTCTCCAAGCAGTCCGCCATCCCTTTTGGGTCAAAGTCTTTTTCTAACACACCTGTCATGTTTTTCACTGTGTAGCAATTTATCTGTTTAAAACAGTTGCAAGCTTCAGATATTTTACAGGTAAATATTTGTATTCAAGTCAATGAGTTTTCACACTATTTTAGCTTTTTGGGTTTACACAGAAGTACTGTTATAAGTCAACTTATTCAAATGTGGGTACCTTTCTCAGGTTTTACCCCAATTCATGAATATTTAAGTAAATGCTCTCTGGCAGTGTTAGTTTTATGTGCTTATTTTTCAACAGATATCAGTTACCAAGCTATTTAGTGTATTTTACTCTAAAGCACTGAATTTTTTATAAACCTGCAATTTTCTAAAAGTCTCACAGCAAATCAGTTTAAAGCGTTTTTTAAACCGTTCTGTTCCAGAAATTTGCTATTTTAACAGTTACTCATAGAAGCAAGTGGTGAAAAGAAAAAGAAAAGTTGATGATGTATCAGGATTAATCAGTCCTTCCTCAGAAAAACTGTTATTCCTGTTGTCCTCCTGTCAGTGGCTTCTATTTAAAATTAAATAGGAAGATTTATTTTTAGGTGGCAACTTAAACAGAAAAGTTTCTTTTTCTGATAAGTTTACTCTTATTTAGTGATTTTGCAATTAAACGTGTATTATCTTTCAAGCAAAATGAGTAAACTTTTCAACTCTGTGAATATTTGAACCGTTTCTATTTTTTAAAAAGTTCCTAACTTTATTTTGTACCTTTTAAGGGATTACCAGTGAATAAAGTCTCTTTGGTAAATGCTCTTTGCATAAATACCTTTATAACTTTTAAAATGCAAGATAACAGTATTTATTCAGCTTTGAGGAACGTTTATTAACTCAAAAATGCCTTTTAGAAAAATAAAAACGTTTAATTTCACTCTTTAAACCTAAAACTGAAGTGAAACTGTGATTTAAAGTTTCTCCAGGAGGGGGAAGCGTTTAGCTTTCTACCAGCAGGAGTCTATGACGACTTCCTGTGACGTTCGGTTGACATCCTGTTGTTAGCCGCTTAGCTTAAAGTTAGCTTCGGCTAAACTCGGTTAAAATCAACATTTCTGAACGAATTTAAGCGTAAACGTGGCGTAGTTTCAACAAGCACGACTTTTATGCATGAACATGAGTTTTCTGGACATATGGCAGCTTTATTTAGTGATTTTAAGCGTAGTGAAGGCTCCGGTCGTTAGCTGTTAGCTTAAAATTAGCATCGCTAGCGTTGTTCAAAAAACATCATTTAATGACGGATTTTAAACTCTAACGTGGCAAAATTTCAGCGAGTATGCTTCGAAGAACCTAACCAGCGTATCAAAATACACTTTTAAAGCGCTTTTCAGCTTTAAAAAGCAGATTTTATTTCCCTATGAAAACGAATTTTCATTTCCGGGTCACGTGACTGAAATCACCAATGACAGAGCAGCGCAGGGTTGAGAGGAGATGACGTAGCCACGTCAGTCAACCTTTTCAGCAAATCAGAGCGCTCCACAACAGCAATATTCAACCAATCATGAAACGTTAAAGCAACCAGCATGCTAGATTCACGTGAACTAAAATTCGTCAACTTTTCGTCTTTTAAACTGTCAAAATGCACTTTTTCTGTTAAAAAATGTAACGAATCAACTCTGAGCTTTGCGGAGTCTGCTACTCCGTGGCACAACGTCTTTTAAACCGTTTAAAACAACTCGAACTTTTTCCAGAACCGAGCTGTCCAGAACCGCATCTGGACCGTCTTTAAACAGAATAGAGCGTTTTCACCCAGCTCAAAACCTTTTTAGTTACGATAACAGGCGTACAATTTCAGCTTTCATAAAGACATATGACACTATTTCAGCTTCCTGTGAGCTTCACAGACCAACACGCTTAAAAACATGCAGCGTTTTGACTTCAGGCGGTGCAGCAGCTTCAGCAGCGCGCTGCGTTCAATCACAGCTGACAACTGTTATTTTTCATTATGCCAACATGTAAAAAATCAATCTTGACACGAATTTACAGTCATTTATGAGCACGTTACGGGCCACCAACTGTAGTAGTATGTCATATAGGATATATATTCATACTTTTCACGAGTTCCTCATCTTTCTGACTGTGTAAATGTCGTGCATTGAATTTTAACAGAAATGTAACGAGAGACGTCATTTATCTTTGACCCATCAAATGAATGCGGTCATTTATTTTCAGAATCAAAGTTTAACATCAAACATTTACATTAATTTGGCAAAATATGAAAATAATAACAGACAAGTTTCACAAATAATGTACATCAATCACACGGCGGTGATCGAGGACTTTGCTTCAGATATTTCTAAAATATCTGTACTGATTTTGAGAGAAAGCAGAGTTTAAGATGGAAATGGAGATTTATCTTACAGAGAGATTTGTGAGGGAATTAATCTGTTTGACCAGAAACTGCACGCTCCTTCAGATCTCAGCTTGCGACGGTACGCTTGGTGAAGTAGAATCGTTACCTGGTTGATGATAAATCAGCTCGGTATAGAATCCTTCAGACTCTTTCAGCGTCTCCGTTGAGAGCAGCTGAAATCCTTCGAGAGTCGTACGAGGTTTGTTCAAACAGAAGTTATAATCCCAAAACGTCTCTGGATCATCCTGAACGCGTTTGCATCCAAGAACTCTAACTCCATCACTCTGTGTGGAACTCTCAGAGCTCTGCAGCATCAGACTCTTTTTAGCTCCATTAATCTTCAGCGTCTGGCTTCAGACTTCAGACTTTTGCACTCTCTCTGAACTCATTCCTGAGCGCAGCAAAACAGCAACTCTAGCAACTGGAGCAACTCGATGAACTGGGAAGTTGCCACATTTTAAATGGGTCGACTTCCGGGTCATTTGAGAGCTTTTTGATTGGTCGATGGACCAGGAAAAGGTGTGGTTTGTGATGTAAGATGTTATCAAATTCGAGGTCAGAGAATGAGATTGTTTAAACAACAGACAGAGAGATTATTGCAGAAACCAGACTTCGTGGAGTCAAACTCTTCTGTATCTTCTGTAAAGATTAAACATGACATTTTTGTTCGGTAAACATTTTAGTTGACCGAAAGCCGACCTTTAACATACTTACAAAACTTGGCTCATTGCAGACAGAAAAATCAAGAAATGCATATTAACCTGATTTCTTCTTTGAATGAGGAATAAAAATCATTACTTACTGTTTATGTAAAATAAAAATGAGTAGTTCTCTTCAACCTGTAAACATTGAGTGAACTAACACAACTTGATTATCAAACATTTGTAAAATAGTAATGATCATAGAGAATTGTCTTTTCTGCTTGATTAATTCAAGAAAGAAAGTCACCAGATGGCTCAAACTGTATTTCTGGATGCAGATCAATGAAATAACAGTCTCTGTTCATCTGATCAAGATTTGAGGTCAGATCAGGTTCAGATCAGGTTCACTACACAGATCTGCATTTTTGAAATGAGTCCCATTATCAGATCTGACTATCGCAGGGAACCCATGTCTGGGGATGTAGTGATTTATTAAACACTTGATTACAGTTTGACTATCCTCCTTTTTAGCAGGCCAGGCTTCTGGCCATCCGGTGAATGCGTCAACGCAAACCAATAGGTATCTGAAACCTCGTACCGGTTGAATCATGTCAGTGTAATCAATTATTACCTCACGACCCGGTGTCATGTCCGTGGGAAACTTTCCTTGTTGACGCGGTTTAAGAGTTGGCTTGGAGTTATACAAACTGCATAACGTGCATTCTTTCACAAACGCTCTGATCAAGTCGTTCATGTACGGGTGAGTGAGAAGTTAATATTCTATTTAACTAAGTAATTCAAATCAAAGTAACTGATTAATATTTAAATGATTGTAAGGTAATTAAAGAAATTTCAAGCTTGATTAAAATAATGATAAAAGATAAAACATGAAATCCAACAGACACAACAGGCGTTAACCTCATTTGCAATCTTATCAGGGTTAAAACAGACAGTACGTTTGTGGTCAGTGTCAATCTTATCAGGGTAAAAACAGACAATATGTTTGTGGTCAGTGTGACTGGTTCTGGAGCTGGGTTTCGTACCGACAGGTTAGTGAGACTCAGAAGAAAAAAGTTTCACACACTGATTTTGGAGGAGTGCAACTGCTGCAGTCCAGATAAGCTTAACAGAGTGTAGTGATATAAAGTAAATGAATAATAAAGGTGATAATAAAATTGATGAACAAAATAAACTGGTATCAATGTTTTCATTTCCACAAAGAGCTGCTCCGTCTAAAGTGGGATGGGTGCCATCTCTCCGCATCAGATCAGGTTTCCTTAAAAAGCACTCCAGTTATCTATGTAGCCCACAATGTTTTCAGAACACCACCTGGACACCCAGCAGTTGAACGACAACATACAGCTAAATATGTCATCGCTGGTCAGGTTGGGGAGTGGGCTAGAGAAGCAACATTAATTTTAGTGACCTCTGATTGGTGTAACCGGGTGTCATTACTGCCAACGTGAATAACAATCTTACTGTATTTAGCCTTAGTCAGCAGTTTCAGATAAGATTCTTTGTCGCCTGCTCTGGCTCCTGGAATGCATTTAACTAAGGTCGCTGGAGTCCCTAAAGTCATGTTTTGGACTATGGAGCTTCTAATAAGCAGGGTCTGCTTCTTAGCTGGTGTGTCACTGGGGAAAATCAATTAGAATTTTGAATGGCTCTGTAGTGAACTGGGGGCTTAGCCTTAACACTATGCTTACTCCGGACCATTACCCAGCCGGCCTGGGGTTCCAGCTGCTCAGGGTCTGCTGGAGGACCGCTAACGGGAGCTAGTCTCAGTGGCTCTGCACTGCCTATTGGGACTTGGCTAGCTATTTGTTTTTCAATAGTACAGAGCCAAGCTTCCAGTTCAGACAGCCACTTCTCCAAAGCTACAATAATAAGAGTACATTTATTAATGTACCATTTATTGATAAAGGAGGCATATTAATAACCAAACATCTGACACACAGAACAAGTGAGAACAGAGGAAGCCAGGAGATAATCAGAAGCCACGCTAAGCTAACACAAGCAAGAGCTAGCAGATCCCAAATACACTAATAAAAACCAAGAAGTGTTGAAAGATAAAAGGTGTTTCAAGCACAATCCAACAGTAGAAAAACAGCTGTATTGAGGGTGTTTGTGTAATAGAATATAAAACTGCAAAAGACAGATAAATCCAGAAAACAAGACTCCTTGAGCAAACTAATTACTCAAGTTACCAGCAGAGAGAACACAATACATCACTGTGAAAGTCCAACGTGATGATGTGTTCAAGAAAACTCTGTCTGTCTGTCTGGCTGTCTGCCTATCTAAACCTAATCTTAAACACAAAGACAATCAGAAAATAATTAAAATACACAGATTATTTTCAGGTTCATCTGTAAATCCTTATTTGCTTGATTCCACTTTTTATTTCAATCTCTGCTCTCATATCTTCTTGTCATATTTAAGTCTAAAGCAGGCGTGAACAGTTTTCAGTTGTTTCTTGGTGCCCAATCAGATCCTGGTCTGCTCTTTGAAAAGTGGAGCACTGTACAAGATGTTTTCAGTGAGGCACAGACATTGAAACAAAATGTCTCCTCTGATGTTTGCAGCTTGTTTGACGTGTCTGCTGATGGGAACAATTGGTAAGCTTCTACTCTTTTTTACTATCTGTGTTAGCTTCATAATTTATTATTTTTAATGTATGTGTTTGTGTTTTCTTGGTTTTACTTTCTCTTCAGCTGGCTTGGCAGCCCTGCCACAATCATCATCTTTACATTTTGAGTCAGTTAAAGTTGGCCAGAATGTGACTTTAAAATGCTTTTATCAAGACAATCATGGGATGATCTTGTACTGGTATAAAACAACTCTGGGACAAAAACCACAGAAAGTGTCGGAGATCTTAAAGCATTCGAGGAATGGTTCCTTGAACGATGAGTTCAGGAATGACCCTCGGTTTGACCTGGAGTATGGGAGTGGTAAACATCACCTGAAGATCTCGGACGTGAAACTGTCAGACTCAGCTACTTACTACTGCGTCAGTGGTAAGTCATTTGAGTTAGACTTTCTGGAGGGAGCTGTTGTCCACGTGAAAGGTTCTGGTTTGAACATCCAAACTGTTGTACATCGGTCAGGAGGTTCTGTGACTCTGAGCTGTATGATTCAAACTGGGCCTTGTGATGGAGAACACAGAGTTTACTGGTTCAGAAACTCTGAAGAATCTCATGTGGGTCTCATTTATACTCATGGAGGCAGGGATGATGAATGTGAAATAACATCAAAAAGACAAACCTGTCTCTACAACGTGCCGTTGAAGAACCCGAACCATTCTCATGCTGGGACTTATCTCTGTGCTGTTGCTTCATGTGGACAAATACTCTTTAGCAATGGGATCACATTGAATTCAACAGGTAACAAAATTTTTAGCAAATATACTTAAAATTCATCCATCCATCCATTATCTTTACCCACTTCTTCCTTGATTCAGCAAATTATTCAAAAAGTGATGGATACTTTCCACTCATCCTAAAACATGACTCTTTCTACAGAGAAAGTGGACTTTTTGGTTCTGGTCTACGTCTTAAGTGCAACTTTGGCATTCACAGTCATCCTGCTGGTTCTCCTGGCCGGCATAGCATTTAAAATGTACAAGAGAAAGAACTTCAAATGTAAAGGTGGGTTGCTTTTATCTTGTGTTGTGCATGTGCAACTCATGTGATATCTTACCCATGGCTAGTCAACACTTCGGATTATGTTACACACTTTAAACTACTTCAGTCTTTTTTTTTTCAGGGGGATTTGGAAATACCCTCTGTCAATTTGTCCATCTTTCTGTGCATGTTGTGAGCATAACTTGAAAAAAGGCCATCATAGATTAATCTATGGGGGCCAAGGCTGCCGTAGATTAATCTATGGCAGGGGTCACCAACCTTTTTGAGACTGAGAGCTACTTCAGTGGGACCGAGAGACACGAAGGGTTACTTGTTTGATACAAACAAATTTGCATGGCTTACCTTTATTTATAGTGTAGTGAACTAGGCCTCCGATCAAACCTGCCTCTGAAGACCGTCATGGGACAGGAACTGTTATTTCATTGATTTGAATCCAGAAATACAAATTAGCTCATCCAGAGACTTTCTAATTGTATCCTAAACTAATCAATTGAAAGAACACTCTCTTTTTCATATTATCATTACTATTTACAATATCTTGATAATCAAAAGTGTGTTTAGTTCATACCATTTTTAAATGTTGAAGTGAACCACTCATTTTAAATCAACTGTGAAACAGTATTAATGATTTTTTAATTCTCATTCAAAGTAGAAATCAAGTTAAATGTCTATGTTACAATGTAATTATGCATTTTTGATCTTCTGTCTGAAATGAGAAGGAGTGATGTCGGTCAAAAGTCGGAGACAGTCAAAAACAAGTTTATTGGAACGAACTGTCGTGTTTTTAAACCTCTCAGACAGAAACAAGAAAACCGAGACCTGTAAGTCTGTCATTTCTCCAAAATATTTTCTCGTCTGTAACTAACCGTTCCTAAACATTTCTGATGTTTTCTTGACTTGTAATGACCCTCTGACGTCACTAAAACCACACCCCTGTTGGTTCCTTCAACCAATCAGGACTTCCTAAAAGTGACCAGAAGCAGAACTCTTTAAAAGTCGACACTTCCTAGTTTAGTTAGTTGGTTGGTTGGTTCCATTAGTTCTTCTGGTTCTGATGGAGTTCGGTTGGAGTTCCTAGGAGTTCTTCTGAGTCTCTTGGAGTAGTTCTGGAGTTCTGGAGTTTTTCCACTGCTGAGTGGAACTTCGGACTCAGTTTTCCAGGCTGATGGAGTCATCCATCTCTGTAGGAGCCACGACGCCTCGCTGTGGCTCCACCCAGCGAATGCCCTATAACTGCTGAGGAAGTTTGTTCTGTGGAACGGATTATCTCACGACTTCTGCTGAGTCGCAGCCGCCCTGAGGAGACACTGAAAGGTAGCGTGCCAGGGACCTCTTGACCGCAGCTGACCCATTCTCCGCAAAGGTAAAGAGTCGTCACTGGCTTCACTACAAGTGTACCACGGCGAGCTGCGCTTGAAAGGAGCGTGTTGTTCTTGTCTACAGACTTACATCCTCATCCATCTTTTCTCTCCATTTAAACTCCTTCATTTCCCATCTTTAAAACTCTTCTATCTTGCTAGTAATTAACCCAGATATCTTCAGAAAGGTCTGTTGTTTTTATTAAGTAAAACGTGCCGTTTTTTTTAATCAGAGCCGATCAGTATAATCAAGTGTACAATGTTTTGATGTTAAATTTTGATTATGTTAATAAATGACCACATTTATTTTCATGGGTCAAAGAAAATTAACGTCTCATGTCACTGATTAAACCATCGACAACACAGTACCTCTGTCACATATCTGTCAAGTAGCTCGAAAAAGTGAGAACCCGTTATTAAAAATTGACTGTAGTGGAGCTCTGAAGCTAACCTAGCCTTAGCATACTACATTCTGGTGGCCCAACGTGGTCTCTAAAGAGCTTCTTGTGACCAGCTATTCTCCCCTTTAGACATTTTGTGGCCATACGAATGTTTAAAGAGGTGTGAATTATATGTGACGGAGTCTGTATCATTGAGATGGACGCTGAGTGTTGGCATGAAAAGGTCCGAGTTTTGAGCTTGATAGAGCATGATTCTGCTTGTGGTGTTCAGAGAGCTGAAAGTAATGTCAATGTATCCTGATGCATGCTCAATAATCCAGGTAGAAAAATCCAAGAAAGTTCAATCTGGTCCTCTGGACATTCAAAAAAACAAAAAACAAAACAAATGTCAATGTGTTCATTTTAAAGCTGAAAATTGTACTTCTGTTGTGTAACTGATGCTCGCATGCTGTGGAAAGATGCTTTATTCTGTTTAAACTGTAGCAGAGAAGGGGGTTCTGTCTGACCCGGTTCTACTCGACTCAGTTCTGTTTCGTTGAACGAGTGGTATTTAAATGGATAAAACGCTGTTTTGAAGCTGAGCACCATGTCAGACCACTGTTAAATGCGGATTTGTTACATTTTTAACAGTAAATTGTGCATTTTTGAAGTTTAATGGGGGATAGCTGACAGGACTTTTTCAGGCTAACTGCTAACACTGCTAGCTGGAATCACGAGCTGTGATTGGTTGAAAACTGCTGTTTGGGTCGTTCTGATTCGCTGAGAAACGGGTGACGTGTCTGCGTTCACTCCCTCTGATGTCAGATTGTAAAGCCCACCCCGTTGCTCACGTGTCTACTGTTGAGTGAATCCAGAGCTAAAATAGTGTGCGGAACTCACTGCTCACTTGAATACATATATTTACCTGTTAAAATATCTGAAGTTGGCAACTGGTTAACCAGATAAGTGCTGAACAGTGAATAACCATGGCAGATGTGACAGAAAAGAATATTGATCCTTGTGTGATGGATTGGTTAGAGAGAGCGTTGACGCTGCTCACAGAATCCTTAAATCCATATGGTGAACAGGTGGACAGCATGAACTCAAAAGAGTTATTGGACGAGCTGAAGGATGTTGCAGAGAGTGTGACCTCTACAGCCAGAACAAAGTCAAGCTATGACCAGCTGGCTAAATTGGTGCTCTTATTGAAAGCAACATTCTATGCTGTGGTAAACAAGTCTGACGACCTTGCAATAAGGTTAAACAGTGAAAAAGAGGAGCACCTCAAACTCATGGCACAGTCTAAATTTGATCAGGAGACCCGTGCGAATGAGTTACAACGTGACAGAGATCTCTCACAAGCTCAGCTGTCATTACAAGCTCACTCATATGAGGAGAAGATGAGGGAGGGACAGATTAAGTGCCAAACACAGCGTTCAGACAACGATACGCTACAACAACAGTTGTAGCTCACATCAAACGCTCTGAACGAGTGCAGGTTGGAAAAAGTGGCGTTGGTCGAACTAGGCGTGCGTTTGCAGAGTGAATGTCATACATCACAGGAATGCTTAAAAGCCTGTGAGGCTAAACTAGCCGTAGCAACAAATGACATTTCTGACGTGGGGCGGGGTTGTCTAGAACTCAAAGACGAACAAGGTCAGAGTCCAGGTCACCCACCACCACCTCAGAAGGATTTTCCTGCACCTCCTGCTCTTAATCCCATTCCTTCACCTCCACATGAGTCTAGCGACACACCTTCGCGTGCCATTTTGATTCCTATGATACCGATAAAACAGCCTTTAATCCCAATTTCGGATTTGCACAAGATTGCAAAATATGTCAATCGATTTGAGCCAGGGCCGTTGGGTTCAAGTGACACTAAGGCCTATCTGGACAACCTTGATTACCAATTAAGAAAGCTATCCCAACGCTACAGTTGAGGATAAAGTAGGTTTTATCAGGCTCACTTCATCCAGGATGGTGTTTTCCTTCATAGAGCGTCAACCTGATGCCACAAGAAAGGATTAACGCCTGTTATGTGCTGCTCTTATGAAAGAGTATTCACCCTGCACGGGACCTGGCAGGTATCCAGCCGCCGACAAGGTCGTGAAAGGTAAGAATGAGCACCCCAGGGCATATTGTTCCAGGGTTTTGCAGGCTTATTTTGGTTACTGGAACAAGGCCAACATGGAGGAAGAAGAACCGTTTAAGTAGGTGTTCAGCAAAAATCTCCACCCTGACATAAGGATGTCAGTGCAAATGATGGCTAATTTCAAAGAGAAATCCATCAGTGAGATAAAAAGTTGTGCTGTGAATGTCTTTGAAGCACGTTCACAGGCCAAAACACCCTTTGAGGTGTACCCAGGTGAGAGGATTCTTGCCCAGTCATTAGAATTGGAAGGGACGAGAGCTTCGACTCCCCCTCCCAAAAAAGGCGAGAGGAAACGAGGTTTCCCAGCAGCCAAACCACGACAGGTGAGTGCTCCCTGGTCCAGACGAGATCCTAAACGATTTCCCAAGGAACCAGAGGATGAACGATCGTACCAGAAGGGGGGTGAACGCCCTAAGGGTAAAACGTATGGCACCAAAAGTGACCCATACAACCAGGGATCCCACTGGGAACCCCAAAGGGGGTACCGTTTCTCCACCACGTCGGGCTGAACAGCCTGAGACGAAAAACCAGGATTACACAGGTATAGGTGAACGTAAGAAGAAACGTCGGCCAAAAACTACAAGGTTCCTGTGTAACCTGATCAGAAAGGGGGTCGCTAATAAAGCTTACCTGTCAATCACACTTGAAGGAGTCCTCACACGTGAAGCCCTACTGGATGGTGGAGCCGACATGACTATTATGTCTGCCAGACTGTTCGAGGAGCTCAGGACTGCCGCTAACGGTGTTCACAGGGACATACCTCTCATAAAATGTGCTATAGGACTGCAGGGCCTCGCAGAGGCGAGGAAAACCCTGACAGCTAGAGCTATGGTTCACATGCAGGTTGGCGAAATGACACTATACCACCCGGTATATGTGTCTATGGTTAACTCATTCCCATTTTTGGTCGGCCAGGATTTTATAAATCGCTTTGACGCGATTATAGATTATGGTACACAGACAATGTGGGCTAGAGTGAGCAAACCCCTGCCAATACTCATGCCTCCTGAGACAGTCACAGACTGCCCACCAGCAGGCACTGCAGAAGGCACCGAGGACCTCTCGACAGAGAACACTATCCCGGTAAGTAATCCTTCAAAAGCATGTGGAACCGAAAACACCCAACCGGTGAACCCGACTCTGACTGAATTACACAGCCTCCTCTGCGAGCTGAAACAGTCAGGGCCCACCGAATACTACCTACCATTGGTAGTTCAAGGTGTAGAGATCCAAGGATCCCACACCAAAGATGCTGTACTGTCGTCGGGGACAGATAAACCAGCTATTAAGGACGGAGCCGTGGACGGTCCTCAGAGATCCTCTGACCCCTCCAGGCTGCTCGCAACTCTGCCAGTACAACCTACAGCCGAGGTAATGGCAGTTACACGTGCACAGGCTACAGCCAAGCCGGCTGACAACACAGTCTCTGTACAACCCGTGCTGACTGACCCAGACATCATCCAACTTCAGAAGTTGGATCCTGCAATAAACTCGATGATGCTGTATTTGACTGACCCAGAGAAAAATACTCCTTCCGAAGCCGACCTGGATTCCAATCCAGACCCTAAAATCCTCTTTCAGCTGCGCAATCAGCTAAAATTACTCAAGGGCAACCTAACTTTAGCTCATGGAGCTACGTCCTCACCCGTGTTTGTGGTCCCCCATGACCAAAGGGGGGTGACATTAGTTAGGGTAATGTTACCAGACGCGATAACGTGATCAAATCTGACATTCAGAGTGAGTGACGCACCGAAACGTCGTTTTCTAGTTGCTTAATCACTACTTTTGTCAATGTTGAAACGTTGTTTTACTGGTTGCTTAGTCACTGTTTTTGTCGATGTTGAGACATCGTTTAATTGGTTTTTGGTATTGTTTCTGAACACCCCAAGCAAGAATGAATTTTGTGTGTATTTAAGTTAGAGACTAAGAGGACTTTAACTATGCCAACATGCAGTTCATTTGTTAAAATGCAATCTTTGCGGAGTCAATGTAGATTAATGCTACTTTAAGTACCATAATCTACATTGGTCTCAAGACGCTCAAGCCGAACCTACTCGAACAATCTTATTTGTGGGGGG
>NC_056498.1:4192829-4193570 GCF_014905685.2 Nematolebias whitei
AAAAAAGTTCAATCTGGTCCTCTGGACATTCAAAAAAGCAAAAAACAAAACAAAGCAAAAAAATCTAGAAACGTTTCGTCTCTCATCCAAGAGACTTCCTCAGTCTGAGGTGCTGTTTTCAGCTCAGTCTCTTAAATAGCACCTTCTTAGAGTGGATCAACCAGTTTGCTGCTGACAACCAAAACCAGCTGATCACATGCTCAAGAAGGACCATCAGCCTAACAATGGGTCATTAGCACACTGATGGCTGTTTACTACTCACAGAGGGCTGAGTGATACTAGCAATCACAGCATTGTAAGAGGGGGACAGTTGAACCCGGAGGCCTCCACCCCTGTTTAATGATGGACGATTTCTTTTCACAAAGATGGCCTCCTTTACTCCTCTCTCAAACCATCGTTCCTCTCTGTCCAGGATGTGAACATCTTCATCCTTGAAAGAGTGACCGCTGGCCTGGAGATGAGTGTAGACCGCAGAATCCTGGCCTGATGATGTTGATCTTCTGTGCTGGGCCATCCTTTTGGCCAGTGGCTGTTTTGTTTCCCCGATGTAAGACTGATCACAGCCCTCCTGACACTGAACAGCATACACAATATTACTCTGTTTGTGTAACAGGGACTGGATCTTTGGGATGAACCAGTCTTTGCCGTAATGTATTTTGGGGTTTAAAAGCCACTGGGACGTTATGTTTAGAAAATAAACGTCTCAGTTTCTCTGATACCCCCTCAACATATGGAATGACC
>NC_056498.1:4193670-4194040 GCF_014905685.2 Nematolebias whitei
GGTTCCTCCTTTTCACCTGATGGCTGACTGGAGTCCTGTTTGGGTTTCTTCTCTGCTTTCAGGAAGGCCCAGTTAGGATATCCACATTGCTCTAGAGCCTGTTTTGTGTAGGATTTCTCCTTCTGCCTGGCTCCCGAGTTAGTGGGGATGCTAATGATCCATTGTTAGGCTGATGGTCCTTCTTGAGCATGTGATAAACTAGTTTTGGTTGTCAGCAGCAAACTGGTTGATCCACTCTGAGAAGGTGCTATTTAAGAGACTGAGCTGAAAACAGCACCTCAGACTGAGGAAGTCTCTTGGATGAGAGACGAAACGTTTCTATATTTTTTTGCTTTGTTTTGTTTTTTGTTTTTTTGAATGTCCAGAGGAC
>NC_056498.1:4194140-4194799 GCF_014905685.2 Nematolebias whitei
TTTTTTTGCTTTGTTTTGTTTTTTGTTTTTTTGAATGTCCAGAGGACCAGATTGAACTTTTTTGGATTTTTCTACCTGGATTATTGAGCATGCATCGGGATACGTATTGCTCATGTTTTTTCAGAATACACAGAACTCCTAGGTTGCGTGCTTGTTCATGTGTTTTCTCCTTCTGCAGAAGAAACCAATAAAACTTTGCTTTTTATTTGTTAAGTTCTCAGTCTGAAATTTATTAAACAATAGGTTTGATAAACTCTACAATGTGGCATCACGAATAGGATCCTTCGCTGGTCTGTCCACTCGGTGGACCCAGGACGGGACTGATTACCAGGAATCGCTGGATTCTTCCTCTAAACCTCTGCTAGTCTTTGAGAGCGAGGGGACATTCTGGTTTTTTTCATCGAGAGGATTTAACCTCGTCAGAATCCGAACCAGACTGAGACAACAAAAAACAACTACTTAAGGTAAACTGAAAAACTTTTTAATATATAACAAAGTAGGTTTTAGAAAATAAAACCGAGGTAGATTTGTACAAACAAATCGAGGTAGGTCTTGATAAGGGACTGAGAAATAAATTAGTGTATAACGAAGTAGGATTTAAAAATAAAACCGAGGTAGATTTGTATAAACAAATCGAGGTAGGTCCTGATAAGGGACTG
>NC_056498.1:4194809-4218929 GCF_014905685.2 Nematolebias whitei
AGGTAGATTTGTATAAACAAATCGAGGTAGGTCCTGATAAGGGACTGAAAAATAAATTAGTGTATAATGAAGTAGGTTTTAAAAATAAAACTGAGGTAGATTTGTATAAACAAAACCGAGGTAGGTCCCGATAAGGGACTGAGAAATAAATAGTGGATAATTAAACAAGGAAGCACCAGGAAAATTAAACAAAAATGGGTGCAGGGAAAAGCAAAGTAGAAGATTATATTCCTTGCGGTCCAGAGGTGGACCATATGCGTAGATTACATGGAGATTCTTGTCTCAGTTTTATTTCACGATAGCATTCTAAATTTAATTTTCAAAAAAATGGTTCCTTCGACCCTGAAGAAATTCAAAAATTGGAAGAACAATTGTTAAAACAAAAACAAAAAATGTGTAATATGAAGAAAATACCACAGGACATGTTTGTAGCAATGTACAACCATGAGCAAGCGTTTAAGTTATGGAAAAACCAGTCCAAATTCCTAACACAAAAAACAGCGTCTAAAATGTACCAGATGACTCAAAAAGTTGAAAAGGCGACCAAATTGGCTCTTAAAAATGAGACAATGACAAATTCACAAAAAATATTAGCAGAAAAGAAAAAGGAATAGCTTAAGGACAAATTAAATGTGTCTTTCTCTTCTCTTCCACATACACTGGAGTTCTGTGGACCTCTGTCTCCCACGGCATCGCTGTACCCCTCTCTGGCTGGTCTCGCCAACCCATCACCTTATGACAAAAATTACCCACCAACGGTCAAGCTCAGCTGCTCCCACCACCCAAACCTACTTAGGCCCACTACAAGATTAGCAGCAAGGAAAAAAGAGCTCATGGCCACAGCTGATCAACTTCAAGGACAAATTAAAGCACTGATACAAGAAGACGAGGAGAGCAGACGCAGAAAATCAGCAGCTGCATTTCAACCTGTGGAAAGCAAAGAAGATAACTCGGATAATGTGCCCTCTAGCTCAAAGGAGGAAAGAGACGACCCCAAAAATCTACACACCAACCCAATGCTGGAAGTTGGGGGACCAGACGGCCCTCAATTGGTGTACCGAGCCTGGCCCAAGGTGGCCCTGATCGAGATGGCGAGCTAGCACTTGCTTGACCTGGCACAAGGAGGAGCTGCAGTAGCTGCTGCCATGATAAATATGATAGAAATGGTCCGACCCACACTGGCTGAGCTCAAAATGATACTGGCTTCTGTGTACAGGATTGGGTTCATCAGCACCATCGGGGCTCAACTATTCGATGTGAACGACGGACAAGGTATCTTCCATGTCCACGCTGACCATGATGACAACCAAAGTTATTTCAAACAAGTGGAAAGTATCATAGAACGCATCACTGCAGCGTATCCTCAGACCCCAAGCTTCACTACCATCACAGACACTGGCCAAAAACAAGATGAGTCACCACAGGATTATTCCAACAGGCTGCTGCCCGTTTTCAGAACACATTCTGGCATTGAGTTTCCTTTGGAGGACTGGCAAGATGCCCAAAAAGCAACATCTTTCAAAATCATTTTCTGTCAATCTCTGATGAATGGACTTCTCCCACCAATCCGCAAAGCTGTCCAAATCACCTATATCGGATGGAAAACTGGCGTCCACCTGAATGAGCTCCTCAGACATGCCAGACACGCCTGGGATCAACACACAGCAGAGCAGACCTCCACCCAAAGGAAAAAGCAGAGACAAACTGAAGAGGCCCAGCTCACGCTGCTACAAGCAGCCACACAGATGACGTTAAATACAGCTGCTGCCCAACTATCTCAACCACCAACACCCCAGCAGCAACCTGTCCAGCCTTATCAACACCAGAACGACCCAGCAGGACCTTGTCCTTTTTTCCTGTGTGGAGATAACCATTGGGTCCGAAACTGCCCCCACAAAAGAAATCAGTGGCGTGGAAGAGGATGCCCACCGTTCCAATCAAGACCACAAGACCAGAGGTACCAACAGTTTGGGCCAAACACACCCACAAAATGAACAGACTTTTTACCCAACCCCACACTGACGCGGTGGACGTGGTTTTGGGCATCCAGGGGGCAGAGGCCGGAGAGGAGGTTACTCCACCTGACTAGTGCCGGGAGACCAGGACCCAGGACTCCGAACTGCAAGTATCAGCACACACACACCTGTTTTTCCATCAGACACAGGTGAGGTTATTCCAACATATTACAAATACACTCAGTCAACGTTTCTGAAGTTACCTATGTTGACAGTGTTGGTTCAGAACAACCCAATTAAATTTCTTGTGGATTCAGGAGCAACACAATCTCTGATCATGAAAAAATGTTTTCCTAGCGCTCCACTCTCAGGTAAAATAATACATTCAACAGGAGCGTCTGGCCAGGCCATTCCTGAAGCTGTCACAGCCCCCTAAAAGTCATTGATCCATTTGATCAAACTCAACATGATCATCAATTTCTGCTGTCAGCCTCCTGCCCAGTGAATTTACTGGCCAGAGACCTGATACTAAAATTTAGGTTAACACTTAGTTGCGGATCTGAAGGTCTGCTTGTGTTAAAACAAGCAGAAAATCCAGAATCTCGTGTCTCACTCACACCTGATTTGTTATACATTTTTGAGTGGCTCCTGTTGGATCTAACTCAACAACAGTCTCTGCTTAACATGGCCAGAGACAGACTCCCACCTTCAAGTTGTTTTATGTCTGAACAGCGTCTTCACTGTACAGCTCACGTGACTTCAGAAACTGCTGACCAGCTAGGAGACTCATTTTTGATGACCCCTGAGATACAATTGATCACTTTGTCCCTCTGTTGGACCTCAGACTCTTGTTTTGTCCTAATCACACTCAAAGACAACATGACTCCTCAGACGTTGTATTTTACTAGGGATGGGGCCGATCCGATCCAGTATTGGTATCGGCCTCCGATAGCAGCAAAATTTACATATCGTATTTTCCGATCCACCTGCCGATATTTACGATCCATGCATGTCTGTGGTTGTGCTACATGTTGGCTTCAAAATATGGAATGGATTTCCTGAATGGCGGCGTGTCTCATTAGCCCAGAGTAATAAGACCCGCCTCACATTCAGGAAATCCAGTTCATAGTTTGCAGCCAGCTTCGTGAGGGCTGAGTTAGCAGCACTGTGGCTAACAGCTAACAAACTTTTCATCTAAACATGTCCGCTGTGTGGAAGTATTTTACACTAAACACCACAAAACAAGACAGTAACGTGCAATGTCTGCAGAGCCATAGCACCACATTGAACCGCAATAAAGTTAGTTTTACGATGGACATTCGAGCTCCGTGGCTTCAGCGGGGCTCTGCTCTTTGCTCAACCCAAAACAAGTGACTCGACACCAGCCAACCGCGTCCAATCTGCCCCGCTCAGTCTGCCCGTCTCTGAGGAGGGACAGACTGAGCGCGGCTGCCCCAAATCAGGCTGCTTGCTTCGGATTGAACAAGAAGTAGACGTTGCTGAAACCACGGAGCTCAAATGTTTACAGAGAAGTTGCTAAACTTCATCATAATTAATGATCAACCACTATCAGTTGTAGAAAACGAAGGATTTCTCAGCTTGATACTTGTAGTCAAGATATAGTTTACCCTCCAGGAGATATTTATCAGTACAACAGTGTAGTGTTCAAAAGGGCTAGGTTATTCGGAGCTCCACTACAGTCATATTATAAATAACGGGTTCTCTCTTTTTCGAGCTACTTACAGATATGTGACAGAGGTACTGTGCGTAGATGGTTTAATCAGTGACATGAGACGTTAATTTTCTTTGACTCATCAAAATAAATGTGGTCATTTATTAACAGAATCAAAAATGGTTCTGATTAATAAAACTTGGCACGTTTTACTTAATAAAAACAACAGACATTTCTGAAGATATCTGGATTAATTACTGGCAAAATAGAAGAGTTTAAAAGATGGGAAATATGGAGGAGTTTAAAGGGGAGATGTTGAAGGAAGATTTATGTCTGTAGACCAGAACAACATGCTCCTTTCAAGCGCAGTTCACCGCGGTACACTTGTAGTGAAGCTCGTGACGACTCTTTACCTTGGCAGAGGATGGGTCCGCTACGGTCAAGAGGTCCCTGGCACGCTACCTTTCAGCGTCTCCCCAGGGCGGCTGCGACTCGATAGAAGTTGTGAGATACTCCGTTCTACAGAACAAACTTCCTCAGAAGTTATAGGGCATTTGCCTGGTGGAGCCACAGCGAGGCGCCGTGACTCCGGCAGAGATGGATGACTCCATCAGCCTGGAAAACTGAGTCCGAAGTTCCACTCAACAGTGGAAAAACTCCAGAACTACTCCACATAACCCCAGAAGACTCCAGAAAACCTCAGAAGACTGAGCAGACATTATTCCACAGACTCAGAAAGACTGAGAAGACTCAGAAAAGACCGACTGTTCCAGGAAGTGTCGACTTTTAAAGAGTTCTGCTTCTGGTCACTTTTAGTACGTCCTGATTGGTTGAAGCAACCAACAGGGGTGTGGTTCTAGTGACATCAAAGGGTTTCTACAAGTCAAGAAAACAGCAGAAATGTTTAGGAACAGACAGAGAAATGTTTTGGCGAAGTGAAAACACTGCAGGTGCCATCTTATTTACTGTCTGAGAGTTTTAAAAACACGACAGCCCGTTCTAACAACTTGTTTTTTGACTGTCTCCGACTTTTGACTGACATCACTCTTTCTCATTTCAGACAGAAGATCAAAATGCATAATTACTTTGTAAATAGACATTTAACTTGATTTCTAATTTAAATGAGGATTAAAAAATCATTAATACTGTTTCACAGTTGATTTAAAATGGGTGGTTCACTTCAACATTTAAAAATGTTATGAACTAAACACAGTTTTGATTATCAAGATATTGTAAAATAGTAATGATAATATAAAAAAGAGAGTGTTCTTTCAATTGATTACTTCAAAATACAATTAGACAGTCTCTGGATGAGCTATATTGTAGTTCTGGATTCAAATCAATGAAATAATAGTTCCTGTCCCATGAAGGTCTTCAGAAGCAGGTTTTGGTCGGAGGCCTAGTCCACTACAACAGTAGACAATCATAAAAAACATATGATTTGAAAATTGTATTAAAAACAAAAACAGCTACATTATAAAGTGATGTAAAATACTAAAAACAGGAACATGTCTGTTGGTTTATGCTATGAGCAGATGTTTAAAGCCATTTAACATTTAATTTAATTTAATTAATTTATTAATTCATTTAAATGAAACAATTTTTTTTTAAATCATCAAAAAGAAAATATTGAATGAAAAGAGTGTAGGAAGAAGAAAAAATGTGTATATCTGCCCCTTGTAAAATATAAAACAACTTTAAACAATCACTTAAATTAATCACTTTAATATCCACTTTTGGAATAAAAAGAAATGTTTTGTGTTAGCAGAATTTAATTCTAACTTTAAAACTTATCCAACATTAATAAAACTTACTTCAAGTTGCCTTTTTGGACATGCATGCATGCATTTATTTGTACAAATTGTACTTGAGAGGAGATTATTACAGCCTCATATAAAATCAATGATTATCATGATATCGGAACAGGATCGGTATCGGCCAATACTCAGTTCTAGGTATCGGGATTGGATCGGAAGTAAAAAAAGTGGATCGGTGCATCCTTATATTTGACTACAGCAGACTCTTTCCCTCACATTTCTCTGGCAAAGCCACCTGACCAACAGTGGCGTTCCTTGGGTCCTCTAGCACTTAAAGCTCACAATGCTTTAGACTGAGAACCCCACGACAGCTTTTTCTTCTCACATTCACTCAACATGTACAGACAAGATTTTTGTCACTTGTTGACTGTACGTCCGACTAAAGAAGTGATTGATAACAATGCATGACTAATAATGTCCATTTTGTCTCTGGACAGTCCTGAATTGGCAGCCGTCCCCTAACATCTCTGGGCAAAAACTAAATACGATGTAAGGTTGATTAAAAACCAGGAATCCATTGAAATCACACCCAAATCATCATATAGGCCCAAAATCCCTCAGTACCCACTTAAGCCTAATGCTGAACAGGGCATTACTCCTATTTTTAATTCTCTGCTTGAGGCTGGAGTAATTGTTCCCTGTCCATCATCACCTGTCAGGATCCCTATTTTTCCAGTGAAAAAGATCAGACCTCAGCCCCCTGATGAATGGTGCTTTGTTCAAGACCTTAGGGCAGTGAACTCTGTGGTTCAAGCATGTGCACCCATTGTTCCAAGTCCTTATGTAATTTTGTCACAAATCCTATCAGGCTCCACCCATTTCTCCATCATTGACCTGGCCAATGCCTTCTTCAGCGTGCTCGTACATCCAGACAGCCAATTTTGATTTGCTTTTCAATTTCAAGGAAAGTCTTACACTTTCACCCACCTGTGTCAAGGTTACTGTGAGTCACCCACCATTTTCCATCAGGCACTGAATGACAGTTTAGCAGGTTTCTCACTTCCTTCTGATTGTGCATTGTTACAATATGTTGATGATCTTCTTTTGGCTATACCCTCAGAACATTCATGCAGGGAAAATACTGTCCGTCCACTTCAATACCTAACAGACCAGGGTCACAAGGCCTCTCTGTCTAAACAGCAGTTTGTGCAAACCACTGTGACTTTTCTGGGCCATCGAATCTCAGCTGTAGGTAGGGAAATTGCAGACACTCGAGTTAAAGCAATAGTGACTCTGCCACTTCCCGAGACAAATAAACAATTAATGTCCTTTTTAGGATTGTGTGGTTATTGCAGACATTTCATACCTAACTATGCTGAAATGGAGACTCCTCTACGTGTCATCTGTCATGAAAAAGATCTTCAAATGAGCTCCAAATTAACTTGGTCCCCTGAGGCATTGCAGGCCTTTGAATCACTTAAAATCCAACTGCAACAGGCCCCCACTCTTGGTATTCCAGATCCCACGAGACCTTTCATACAGGCCGTGGATGAGCGAGGTGGCTGTATGACATCCGTATTGCTCCAAAAACATGGTGACAGATTGAAGCCGGTCGCCTATGTTTCAGCTAAACTCGACTCTGTCACCGCAGGACTGCCTCTCTGTTTGCATGCTGTTGCATAGCAAAGCGGTTTTAGCTAGTAGAGACGTTGTGGGATATTCTGATCTGACCCTCTTCGTTCCCCACTCTGTCACACAAATTTTAAATGAACAGAAAACATCACACCTCTCCACAGCCAGATGGCTGAGATACCACACTAACCTCCTTGACATGCCTAACATAACAATCCAATGTTGCAATGTTTTAAACCCAACAACTCTCTTGCCTACATCAGATGAAGGCCTTCCACATGATTGCATGGCTGAGTTAGAAATAATTTGCACACCCAGGCCTGACTTACAACAACACCCTCTAGATGACTCAGACTGGGACCTGTTTGTCGACGGCTCTGCCTCACATGACCCAGTTACAGGCCAGATCAGAAGTGGCTATGCTGTTGTGACACACACACACAATCGAAGCTGGATCCCTGCCACCATGTTCTGCACAGGCCTGTGAGCTGATTGCTCTTACACGAGCTTGTGTTTTGTCTGAAGGAAAAACTGTTAATATTTACACTGAAAGCAGGTACGCATTTGGTGTTGTTCGTGATTTTGGAGCTCTGTGGAAACACAGACGGTTCCTACGCTCAGATGGACAACCTATATTGAACCACAAGCTTGTAGCTGACCTTCTCTCTTCCATCACTTTACCAACAAAAGTGGATGTTATTAAATGTGCAGCTCACATGTCAAACACAGATTTTGTGTCCAGAGGAAATGCACTTGCTGATGATGCTGCTAAGACAGCTGCCTGTGCTCAACCACAAACAACTCTCACTCTGCCTCACACTTCCCCTCCATCTTTCTCTGTCACAGTCAAGCAGAGATTTGCAACAGCCAGTGAAAAGGATGAGTGGAAGAAACACGGCTGTGTTTTTTCAAACAATATCTGGACCGGTCCAAATGGTAACCCATGTTTACCTAAACATTTTTTCCCTTACTTTGCCATGTTGACACATGCTGTGGATCATGTGTCAAAGGGAGGAATCTTAAGACAAATTAATGCTGATTGGTTTACCATAAATTTTTCAAAAACAGCTGCTCAACACTGTGACTCCTTCCTTGTGTGTGCCACTCACAATTGTAGTATGTCGGGACAGCTTTCGCTGTGGACATCCTATTAATTAATTATTCTTAAGGCTAGTTCAACCACAGAGAATATTAATTGTTTAATTAACAACGGATTCTTTCTTTTTCGAGTTAAATTTCTGCCATGTGACCAAGATAACTTGAGAGTGGAGTGTATAATTAGTGACATGAGACGCCATTTATCTTTGACCCATCAGAATAAATGCAGTCATTTATTTAACAGAATCAAAATTTAACATCAAACATGTACACATTGATTTGCTGATCTGTTTCTGATTAATAAACTTAGCAAGTTCAAATAACAAGACAACAGAGGATTACTGATGGAGAATAATTCATCTCTGAAGGCATTTAGCTTGATTTACTGGCAAAGATGTTTACAAGAGGATATATTTAGATTTAAAGAGGAGGATTTAGATGGAGGAAGGAAAATGTGTTGACCAGGAATGGCACCCTTCATCCGACCCCAGCTCAGCCCTCGGTACACTCAGTGCGTGACGACTCGTTACGTTTGCAGAAGATAAATCAACTCCGGTACTGAGGTCCATTTCACGCTCCTTTTCAGCGTCTCCGGTCAGAGTGGCTGGGAATCGTCAGAAGTCGTGACGAAGTACTCCGTTCAACAGAATAAGAATTTCCTTAGAAGGAATCTTCATTAGAAGTTGTAGGGCGTTACGCCCGGGTGAGTTCACAGCGAGGCGTGCTGTGACTCCGCTGGAATGGACAGGCCCTTGGCTCATGGTCCAAAATCCATCAGCTAAGACTGAGTAAGACTTTCAGTAAGAACTGAAAGTTCCAGTAAGACTCGCCGTCCTACTGAGTCTTCTAGTAAGACTCAAAGTTCCAGGAAGACTGAATAGTTCCAAGTGTTGACTTTTAAAGGGTATCCACTTCCTGTTATTTGGTACTTCCTGATTGGTTAACACAACCAGCAGGGGTGGAGTTTTAGTGATGTCAGAGGGTTATTAGGAGTCGCAGACAGCAGAAATCTTTTTAAGAACGGTTAGTACAGACAGGAAAATATTTTGAAGAAATGACAGACTTTCAGGCGCGCCAGTTTCTTATTTACTGTCTGAGAGTTTTAAAACAAGGCACTTTGTTCTCTGACTTTTGACCGACATCAAATCCACTCCTCATTCAGACAGAAGATTAAAATGCACACTTACTTTGTAAATAGACATTTAACTTGTATGATCTAAGTCTAATGAGGTTTAAAAACCATTAATACTGTTTCACAGTTGATTTAAATGAGTGGTTTACTTCAACATTAGAAATGGTATGAACTAAACACACTTTTGATTATCAAGATATTGTAAAATAGTAATGATAATATAAAAAAGAAGAGTGTTCTTTAAATTGATTAATTCAGGATGCAATTAAATAGTCTCTTGATGAGATAATTTGTATTTCTGGATTCAAATCAATGAAATAACAGTTCCTGTCCCCTGAGGGTCTTCAGAGACAGATTGATGTAGGAGGTCTAGTTCACTACAGTCCCCCCTTTGGAAATCATTGCCTGTCCATGGGGATGAATTCCAACATGAACTTACACCTCCGAATGTCCTTGATCTTGATATAATCCAGCAAGAGGAAAACAAAAGTCAAAGAAGGTAATCCCACAATGGTTCTGGTAGTTCCATAATGTTGTTAGTAATTTCATTGCAGCAACGCTTTAACCCCTTGGAAACAAAGTCTGTTATCCATTGGAAAAAGTTATATAACCCACAAAGGTAAATCCACAATGATTGGAGGTGTTGATTGATCAGCATGTAGAGGGGTTCCCTCAATTGAACTGAAGAGGCGACCACTGGATGGAGTTTGGAGACCCACGTTGGAGTTGTAGGTCCCTTCAGCGAAGGTTGCTGCTGGTGGTTTCCAGTGGATGCCATTCTGGTTCTTATGTGTTCATGCATTTATGTGGTTTTAGTTGGGCTTATGAGTGGGATTTTACATAAGACCTTAACCTATATGCACCTAGTGTGTAAGCTATCATGGTTTAGATCAGCTACAGATACCAGTTAAAGGGTGGGTCATGCTGAAAAGATATATATATATATATATATATATATATATATATAGGGATGTATACCTATAGAAGGGCATTCCACACTATTCTTCCATTCCTAACTTGGTTTAAGTTAGATTTACATGGCAAAATATAGTTTGGTTCAATTGTCTGTTGTCCCTTTAGATGAACGACTTGAGTTTTGGGTTTTTGGTTTCCCCCTAAATGTTTTTTGGAGTCTATGGTGAGACTCAACTTAAGGATTAGCTAGCCCCCCCCCCCCTAAATAGGATCGTTTGAGTAGGTTCGGCTTGAGAGTCATGAGACCAATGTAGGTTATGGTACTTAAGGTAGCATTAATCTACATTGACTCCTCAAAGATTGAATTATAACAAATGAACTGCATGTTGGCATAGTTAAAGTCCTTTTAGTCTCTAACTAAAGTACACACAAAATTCATTCTTGCTGGGGGTGTTCAGAAACAATACCAAAACCAAATAAACAATGTCTCAACATTGACAACAGTAGTGACCAAGCAACTAGAAAACAACATTTCAACATCGACAAAAGTAGTGATTAAGCAACTAGAAAACAACGTTTCACAGCGTCACTCACTCTGATTGTCAGATTCGATCACGTTATCGCGTCTGAGTGTTTTCTTAACACTTAATTAAGCTTAGACTTATTTAGTTTCTTCTTGGACGACCCTTTTTCCCACAAGGTTTGAGTTTGTGAGATCTTTGTCTCCTGTAGAATTATTGAATGCCTTGTGTAGTTTGACCTGGTTTCGATGTACCCATTTAACAATGGGCTCTTTTTGGCCGTTGCTGATTTTGATCTGGTAGACAACTGGAGACAGTTTGTCTGTTATCAGGTGGGGTCCAGTCCACCTGGTCATCAGTTTGCGGGCGAGAGTTCTGGTCCCAGACTCTCCTTTCCCGGTTGTGGGGGCGAACGTGTAGTACCAGACCCTATCTCCCACTTGGAGTTCCTCGTGAGAGGCCTTTTGGTCATAGTATGCCTTTCGTCCTTCAGCGGATTTTTCCAGGTTTCTCTAGGCAAAAGCAAAGGTGTTTTTAAGGTGTTTTTCCAAGTCATTCATGTATTGTTGTGTGGTGTAGGCTGTTGCCATGGCGGCATCGCCTGGTTGGTACAACAGGTGTAGAGGGAGAGTCTTTTGTCAACCCGTCATCATCTCGAAGGGAGAGATGCCAGTCGATGTGTGTGGAGTGGCCTTTATGGCCATGAGGACCAGAGGGAGTTTCACGTCCCAATCCTTGTGGTTTGCGGCTACGTATTTCTTCAAAATACTTACCACAGTTCTGTTTGCTCTCTCCACTTGGCCTGAGGCTTGTGGGTGGTAGCCAACATGGAAGTTGACTTTGATGCCTAGCATCTTCCACAGTTCTTTCATCACTTTAGCTGTGAAGTGTGTACCTTGGTCTGAGTTCACCCTGAGGGGAAGTCCAAACCTTGAAAATACATGATTCATTAGTAACATAGCAGTTGTTTGTGCTGTGTCATTAGGAGCTGGTAGACATTCTACCCATTTGGTAAATGCGCAAGTTACCGTGAGAAAATATTTATTTCCTCTAGTGCTCTTAGTAAGTGGTCCAACCTAGTTGATCTGGAGGTCAGGCCATGGGAATGCAATGCCTCTACTTTGCAGTGGTGCTCTGTGGAGGGGTCTGGATGGCTGAAACTGGCCACAGACCAGGCACCCTTTTATGTAGTCCTTGACATCCTTTTTCATTCCAGGCCAATAAGCAACTTGTTTTAATGCTTTCAGCGTGGCGTTATCTCCTTTGTGTCCTGCGGACGGGAGGTCATGCGAGTGAACTAACATCACCCCCCTGTGGTCATGGGGGACCAGGAACACGGGTGAGGACGTTGGTCCATGAGCAAAAGTTAGGATGCCCTTGATTAGTTTTAGCTGTTTGCGCAGCTGAAAGAGGACGTTAAGGTCTGGATTGGAATCCAGGTCGACTTCGGATGGAGTGTTTTTGTCTGGGTCAGTCAAGTATAGTATCATCGAGTTTATTGTAGGATCCAACTTCTGAAGTTGGATGATGTCTGGGTCAGTCAACACGGGTTGTACAGAGACTGTGTTGTCAGCCGGTCTGGCTGCAGCCTGTGCACGTGTGACTGCCTTTAACTTGGCTGTAGGTTGTACTGACAGAGTTGCGAGCAGCCAAGAGGGGTCAAAACACCACGGAGGGCCGTCCACGGCTCCGTCCTTGGCTAGGAAGTCTGCAAGGTCATTATACCGCTTGTCATCGCCTAGGACTCTTGAATGTCCTGGAACCTTCTTCCAGTAGATCTGTAGGTCATGTGATGTCACCAAGTGATCACATGCCATGAAAAGCTCTTTGTGTTTGACCACTTTCTTGTTGCTTGTGAGAAAGCCGTTCTGTTTCCACAGAGCGAGTTGACACAAGAAACTAAGTCGAGCGTAATTAGAGTCCGTACAGATGACTAGCGTTTGGATGGAGCGTTCTACTGCCATCTGGAGAGCTATTAGGATTCCTGCTATCTCAGCGTACTGAGAAGACTGAGAGCCTAATTTATAGCTAAAAGTGACCTCTTCTTGGTCTTGGAGGAGGATCCCTCCAACACCTGATTTGCAGGTTTGTTCATGGTGGAATGAGCAGCCATCCACGTACAATGTTGTCATATCTTTGCAGATATTGCTATCCAAGTAGTGGTGATTCGGGTCCTCACTTACTGAGGGTTTTTCCGCAGCTGGCGGTTGGGTGGCTGGTACATCTTGTGTACATTCCTGGCAGAGTGCCAGGTCGGTGCCCAAATGTGACTTCTTGTTTTGTCCGTAGCGGATGTCTAGGTCAAAACTTTGAAGCGCCATGAGCCACGTGGGTACCCGTGAGTTTGTCACCGCACCATCTCTGATGCGTTGGCTATTCAGGAAAGTTACTGGCTAGTGTTGTGTTTCAACAATAATTTTTTGTCCACCAATGTAACTGGAGAAGTGTTTAACTGCCCACACAGTGGTCAGTAGACCTTTCTCACAGTCTGAGAACTTTAATTCGGGGCCTGCCATTGTCTTACTGGTGTAGGTCACCACACACTTGTCTTTGTCGTGCATCTGGAACAGACCTGCACTTATGCAGTGAGCTGAAAAGCCCACTTCCAAGTGAAACTCTTTGTTGTAGTCTGGATAGACTAGACATGGGGCTGACTTGAGTCTGTCCCTGAGAGCGTTCATTGCCTGCTGTTGGTTATCAGTCCAGACAAATGGGACGTCTTTCTTTAACAGTTCAGTCAGTGGTTTCGCAAGGTCTGCATAGTTCTCTATGAATTGGCGTGAGTAGTTACACACGCCCAGAAAACTTTGCAGTTCTCTGAGATTGGTGGGGACTTTGAGATTGTCTAGGCCTTGGGTGCGAGTCAATTGTGGTTGTACTCCATCTGGACCCACTAGTAGGCCAACGTAGTCCACCTTGGTCCTGCACCACTGGCATTTTGACAGTGAGATTTTAGCAACAGCAGTAGTCAGTTGATTCAGAACGTGGTCGATCTCAGCCAAGTGTGAGTCCAGTGTTGGCTGCCTCAAAAGGACATCGTCCACATAGATCAGTGTCCCATGTTCGTGGGCGTCTGGACATGCTTTGTTCAAAAAGATGTTGAACTCAGCTGGTGAGTTAGCGTTGCCAAAGGGACACCTGGTGAAGGTGTATTGTCGGCTACCAAAGTGAAAGCTAGTTTGTGTTGGTCCTCGGCACGCACAGGAATGGTCCAAAAACCAGAGGCGACGTCGAGGGTGGAAAAGTACTTACCATTACCTTGGGCAGTTCCTGTTGGATCTGGGTCATTGGCCACCTGGATAAAGGAACTTGTTTGTTTAGCTTTCTGTAGTCTATGGTAAGTCTTCATTTACCATTTGGTTTCAAAACTGGCCATAAAGGCGCAGAGTAGGTGCTATTACAATGTCTGATTATGCCCTTATCTAAAAGGTCATCAATGATTTCCCTGACAGGTTGATATGCTGCCAGGGGAATCTTGTATTGTCTGACAAATGTAGGCGGTGAGTTGGGCAGAGTTGGGATGCTCACTGCGTGGAGCGAGGTCAACCCACAATCCATTGAGTCAGTCGAGAATGACTTCTCATATTTCAGGAGAACTTGGTGGAGTTTGTCCCTTTTTTCATCAGTCGTCAGGGCGTCGGCTTGGGCGACCACCTGTTCAATCTGTGAAGAGATTGCTAAGGGTTCTTGATGTTTGGGGAGCTCCAGTGAGTCCCTTCCTGTGTCGATAGACCTGTCTATAGGTAGGACACTATAGGTTTGAGGTCCTAAATCGACATCATTGGTTGAGAAGAGAGCTATGGCCTGTGTTGGTTTCGTGAACCAAACTGGACCAGTCTCTTGACTTGATACCAGGTTGTCTGGGAGTCCTCCCAGAAATGGAATGCCCAGTTCAAAATCATGAAAAACTGTGGAGCTCAACCATCCTAGCTTTGTGTTTTTTGGGAACAGTACCACTTCTGTGCCTGTGTTGCACACAGCAACAGATGTGGTTCTGGAGTCGAGGCTCACTTGGCTTGTGGCCTCAATGGACAGTCCTAGTTTGAAAAACGTAGGAGATGGTTGAAAGTATGCCTGTTTAAGGCTAATAGCTTGTCCCGCCACGATGTGGACTCGTACCATTACGTTTGTTACCTGAGGTGGTACTGAGGTGTTTTGGTTGTTAGCAACCTGGTAGACCTCTGGAATGGTCTGTCCAGCCGTAAGGTTTGCTGTGTCTAGCACAGGAGGATCCTTTGTGGCTGGTTTTAGTGACCACAGTACATTGTGGCTGGTGTCCACTCGAACACCTAATCTTACCAAGATGTCAGAGCCTATGTAGGTTGCATGTGGTAAGTCTGGGACCACGAGGAATGGGTGGACCAGTTCCCGTTGGTTCCAGATCAGTTTCAGGTTAATGACTCCTTTCTCAGTCATCACTCGTGAACTGTTGGGATACAATGGAAAGTGGAAAGCTTTCTCGATCAGAACTGGACCCAAATGGTTTTTAACCAATGTTTCATAGAAAGCTTGGTTAATAGCTGATTTATCTGTCCACAGCGACAGTACAGCATCTTCGGTGTGGGATCCTTGGATCTCTACACCTTTAACTACCAATGGTAGGTAGTATCCGGTGGGCTCTGACTGTCTCAGCTCGCAGAGGAGGCTTTCTTGTTCGGTCAGAGTTGGGTCCACCGGTTGGGTCTCTTCGGTTTCACATGCTTTTAAAGGATTACTTACCGGGACTGTGTTCTCTGCTGAGAAGTCCTTGGTACCTTCTGAGGTACCTGCTGTTGGGCAGTCTGTGACCGTCTCAGGAGGCATGAGTATTGGCAGGGGTTTGCTCACTCTGGCCCACATTGTCTGTTCGCTATAATCTATAATCGTCTCAAAGCGATTTATAAAATCCTGGCCAATCAAAAATGGGAATGAGTCAACCGTAGACACATGTACCAGGTGGTATAGTGTCATCTCGCCAACCTGCATGTGAACCATAGTTATAGCTATTAGGGTTGTCCTCGTCTCTGCGAGGCCCTGCAATTCTATAGCATGTTCTATGAGAGGTATTTCCCTGTGAACACCGTTAGCGGCGGTCCTGAGCTCCTCTAACATTTTGGCTGACATAATAGTTATGTCGGCCTGTTTCGCATTCCCCAGAGAGGTAGACACAGGACACGTGCCACGCACTCACCGCAGCCTCTCCTCCAACGGGTCTCAAAACTAATCCTATGGCTCAGGTATTACCCGCAGCCGTTTCCTAGGACAGTTTTGGTTTTAAGGCTGTGTTGAGATGATTCACCCAGACTGTTAACTACCTCCGATCCTTGCACCACACCCAAAGTTTCACCTCGTGCCTCGCTCGACCTAGCAGCCGGAGTGGGGACGTTTAGCAGACGAGGGTGCGCAAGTTAACGGTAGCTCATCTCCTGATTTAGCGTTACAATTGTTAATCGATCTGGCGATATTTAGAGACTAGGCACAAGACTCATGGATGTTGTTTTATAATCAAAAGCTAATAAAACCATTTAAAACCTCCCATGCTTCTGTTGTTTCATTAAACCAAGTTTTCCACTTACAAGAACAAAAGGGGTGTTTGAAATAAGAATCCAGAATTTTAAGTTTTGCTTTGCTTTAATCAATAAATTTTGTAGGGGAACAGCGGTATTGCACAATAATGATTACACTTGATTACACAGAGATTACATGATGAATAATTTCCAATCCTTAGTCCCTTTTTTAGTTGTTGACCTTTCCTGGGCAAGGTAGATTTCAGTCCCTGTGGATGGGCTTGAGACAGGCTCTTGGATTACTCTCTGCCCGGCCTCAGACTCCCTTCAGTCCGGCCGGCCACGCCCGTTCTCCTTCAGGAACACAAGTACCCACACAGTTTACCTACACTCTCTACCTGTCTCAACAGATTATTCCTCACCACAAGGAAGACCCTTCTACAACTCTGAACAACCAGGTTTTTAATATAATTGATTTTTCTGCTTGTCAATTCATACACCACTGGTATAATTTGGGATAAGGTTTCATTAAGGAATAATTTTGAGGAACGTCCTCTTACCATGTTTTCTGAATTCGTAAGAGACAAATTTCCCCATCTCGTACTCGGATGTGGGCCGTTCCTGGTCCTCGATCTGGTTGAATTTGAAGAAAAAAAGGTTTAGATATAATCCGGGCTGATGGGTTGAAGAAATAGTTCCAAAAAAGAAACTTATTCCATCGGATTCCACCCTAGTCCTCCTCTAGCAAAGACCGTTCAAAATTGCCCTATTAATCCACAATTCGTCCAGAGGTTCTTCGGATCTTGTCCTGAGCTCCCTCGCTTGTGAAGTGGGTTCCCAAACAGCAGAGTTTTCACTGAAACCTCCGTTTATAAAGCCTGAAATTTTGACTGACATCTCCAGACCAGTCACCCCATCAGGCTTAACCCATCCCTTTTGGGCTGGACCTTGGTCCGATTTTACAGGCTTCTTATGAGATTTTGCCAGTCATTCCTAATGTATATTAAAATCTGGGTGTATTTTGTTCAATAATGCAGTCATTCTGTGCTGTCCCATTCTGATTTGCTCAGAGCCGTGTTCTAGGGTTTTCCCCCTTGCGTAATACCTCAGCTCATAACTTCTTTCTAGAACATACACGAAGCTACAGGTTTTCTCTTTCAACATTCATCATGAATAAGCTTAAAAACAGATTACATTGTAAAATCATAAAGATTACATTTTAAAATCACAAAGTTTATGATATCACTTGATTTATTAATTGTCTATTGAATTTTTATAAACACATATTTCTCATTCTTCTGAAACTGGTACTTTTTATTGAAAAGAAGAACATTTTCTGCTCCTGCTTTCCTCTTCCTGCATGTGTGCCTCTCAAACGGGCCTGTGTGTATGTGCGTCTTAGTGAGCCTGTGTGTGTGTGTTTTACACATTGTTTCGATTATACACAGCTTCGAGGCCTTCAAACAGAGTATGGAACATACAGAATAACACAGTATGGATAACAGGATGGACATGTCCCGACATGCCCGTTCTGTCTGGGTAGGCTGACCTCCGCACTTATTTGACAGGCCCCACCATCCAGTAGGGCTTCATGTGTGAGGACCCCTTCAAGTGTGATTGACAGGTAAGCTTTTTTAGCGACCCCCTTTCTGATAAGGTTACACAGGAACCTTGTAGGTTTTGGCCAACGTTTCTTCTTACGTTTACCTTTGTCTGTGTAATCCCGGTTTATCCGAACCATTGGCGCAGTCACTGCTGCTCCTGAGAGTTCGGTTTTTGACGGGCCTCCGTCATTGATGTATGAGATCACCCACTCTCTGTGTTTTGAGGGGCTCTCATTGTTTGTAACAACAAGGTCCTGGTGGATGTCCGTGACAGCGGCAACATTGTTGTTTGTGTCACCTTGATTTGTCTGAACCGTCAGCACAGCTGTTGCTGTTTCTGAGGTTTCAGTTTGTGACAGGTCACTGTCGGTGACGTGTGAGTGTACCCCCCCTTTTTATGATGAGGGGCTCTCATTAGCAATGATATTGCCACAAAATGCGTCAGGTTAGTTGTCCGTGGCAATACCTCTCAACATTTCTAAGAACTGACGCACACTCTCTGTCTCGTCCGAGCTCAGAGGTCTGGGGCTCTTTTCCTGGACCCGATGCTGTTTCTTTTTCGACTCAGGCTGTTCAGGCTGACGTGGAGGGGAAGCAGGCCCCCTCCTCTGGGGTTCCTGGTGGGATCCCTGGTTGTATGGGTTACCTTGGGTGCCATACTTTTTACTCTTAGGACGTGCGCCCCCCTTCTGGTACATTCGTTCATCCTCTGGTTTCTTGGGAAACAATTTAGGATCTCATCTGAACCAGGGGGCACTCATCTGTTGTGGTTTGGCAGATGGAAAATCTCGTTTCCTCTCGCCTTTCTTGGGAGGGGGAGCTGAAGCTCTCATCCCTTCCAACTCTAATGACTGGGAAGGAATCCTCTCACCTGGGAACACCTCAATGGGCGTTTTGGCCTGTGAACGGGCCTCAAAGACATTCAGAGCACAATTTTTTATCTCACTGATGGTTTTTTCTTTGAAATTAGCCATCATCTGTACTGACGTCCTTATGTCAGGGTGGAGATTTTTGCTGAAAACGAACTTAAACGCCTCCTCCTCCTCCATGCCGGTTTCATTCCTGTAACCAAAATAAGCCTGCAAAATTCTGGAATAATATGCCCTTGGGTGCTCATTCCTACCTTGCATGACCTTGTCGGCGGCTGGATAACCACCAGGTCCCGCGCAAGGGGTATACTCTTTAATTAGAGCAGCATATAACAGGCGGTAATCCTTCCTTGTGGCATCTGGTTGACGCTAGATAAAGGAAAACACCGTCCTGGCTGAAGTGAGCCTGATCAAACCTATCCTATCCTCAACTGTAACATTCGGATAGCTTCCCAATTGGAAGTCAATGTCTTGCTGATAGGCCTTAGTGTCGGTCGAACCCAATGGCCCTGGCTCGAAGTGTTGGACATATTTTGCTATTTTTTGCAATACCGCTATTGAAAGCGGAGGATGAGGGCTTAGTGGAGGCGGAAAAAAAGAATCACGTGGAAGTGGTACACCAGAATCACGTGGAGGTGGCATAAGGAGATTTTGTGTAGGAGGTACAACAAAATCACGTGGAGGTGGCATAAGGAGAGTTTGTGCAGGAGGTACAACAAAATCACTTGGAGGTGGTGATGGTTGAACTGGACTCTGACTCAGCTTGTCTTCAAGTTCCAGACATCTTTTCCCCTCGTCAGAGATTTTATTTGTGGCTACGGCAAGTTTTGCCTCACAGGCTGTTAACCGTTCACGTGATGTATGACACTCACTTTGTAAACACATGCCTTGTTGAACTAATGCCGCTCTTTCCACTTTGCACTCGTCCAGAGAGTTTGATGTTAGCTAAAACTGTTGGTACAGAATATCATTGTCTGAACACAGTGTTTGGTACCTTACCCCTCCTTCATGTAGCTTTTCCTCATATGAGTCTGTTTGCAACAACAGCTGAGCTTGTGAGAGCTCTTTCTCACGTTGCAATTTTTCCTCCCAGGCCTCCTTTTCAAATTGAAACTGTGCCTTGAGTTGCAGATACTCATCATGTGTTGCTGCGCGTCCTCTGAGTCGCATTTCAAATTTATTTCAAGGGCTTCTCTCCTGCTGGCCTCCAGGTAAAATTCAGCTTTTAGCAAGAGTGCTATTTTAGCTAGTTGCTCGTAGCCCGACTCCTTTATGGCTGCAGAAGTGACACTGCCTGCCACTTCCTTAAGCTCGTCGAGTAAATCTGTTGAGTTCATGCATTCCACCTGGTCACCATATGGAGATAAGAAATCTGTGAGCAGCGTCAAAGCTCTCTCAAGCCAGTCCTTCTTAACACCACCTGGAGCAGGACTAGCATGTTCAGCTTTTGTTCAATCTGCCATGGTCGTATTTACTGTTCAGCAAAACCTATCTGGTTAAATATCCTGATACATGCTCAATAATCCAGGTAGAAAAATCCAAAACAGTTCAATCTGGTCCTCTGGACATTCAAAAAACAAGAAAAAAAAAAAAACGAAGCAAAAAAAAAAATGTAGAAACGTTTCGTCTCTCATCCGAGAGACTTCCTCAGTCTGAGATGCTGTATTCAGCTCAATCTCTTAAATAGCACCTTCTCAGAG
Source organism: Nematolebias whitei (assembly GCF_014905685.2). NCBI lineage: Eukaryota > Metazoa > Chordata > Actinopteri > Cyprinodontiformes > Rivulidae > Nematolebias > Nematolebias whitei. Next base: position 4,215,151 of record NC_056498.1, read on the forward strand.
TGGATCAACCAGTTTGCTACTGACAACCAAAACCAGGTGCTCACATGGTCAAGAAGGACCATCAGCCTAACAATGGATCATTAGCACACTGATGGCTGTTTACTATTCACAGGGGGTTGAGTGATACTAGCAATCACAGCATTGTAAGAGGGGAACAGTTGAACCCGGAGGCCTCCACCCCTGTTTAATGATGGACGATTTCTTTTCACAAAGATGGTCTCCTTTACTCCTCTCTCAAACCATCGTTCCTCTCTATCCAGGATGTGAACATCTTCATCCCTGAAAGAGTGACCGCTGGCCTGGAGATGAGTGTAGACCGCAGAATCCTGGCCTGATGATGTTGATCTTCTGTGCTGGTCCATCCTTTTGGCCAGTGGCTGTTTAGTTTCCCCGATGTAAGACTGATCACAGCCCTCCTGACACTGAACAGTTAAACCGTCACAATCTTAGAGTTTTTCAACAGATAAATGTTTGTATTTAAGTGAGCAGCGAGTTTCACACACTAATCAGCTCTGTGGTTCCCCCAAAGTACTGTTATAAGCCAACTTTTCAATAACTGGGCACCTGTTTTACGTTTTACCCCATCCATGAATATTATAAGTAAATGACTCCTGTGGCAGTGTTACTTAATATGAGCTTAATTCTCACAGATACAATGAACCAGGCTATTCCAGTGTTTTATTTACTCAAATGTACTTAAAATGAATAAACCTGCAATATTTTCTAAAATACTGACAACAACTTTGCTTTTTTAAACGCCCTTTAAGCAGTTTAATTTACCAGAATTTGCTATTTAAAACAGTAACTCATAAACCAAGCGTGATTAGCATTTTTATTTACCCACATGCTTTTAAAAGAAATGAATGAAAAGCAAGTTTGCAGCTTTCAATTCTGAAAAACTGTTATACTCTGTTTTCCACAGCAGGTGGTGGTGCAAGCTTATTTTTTACCACAGGGTGACTGTAACTACACGTCTTAGACGGTAGGAGTCACTGACGACTTCCTGTGAACCGTCCTGTTGACATTCGGTCGTTAGCCGTTAGTTTCGATTAGCAACCCACGAACACGGTCCAAATCAGCATTTATAGACGGATTTAAAGCTTGAACGTGGCGTTGCTTCATAAACACGCTCTTTAGGCATAAACTCATCAGGTTAGGACTGATTTGAGGGCTTTCATTCAGCTTTCTTAACCACTAAAGAAGACTCCGTTTGAAAACTAGCTTCATTTTCGGGGTCACGTGACTTTACAGATACGTGGACATCGGGGTGGGCTTTTTGCACTGACGCCAGAGTGAGTGGACGTACACGGTATTACGTCACCGGCTTCTCAGCAAATCAGAACATTTCACACAGCGGTCCTCGACCAATCACAGCTTGTGTGTACCTGTGTAAGCTAGCTGTTAGCTTCAAAGTCCGGCGATAATTTACCCATTAACGCTTTGAAAATGCAGAAATTAACTGTGGAAATGTACCGATTAACATTCAAGCAGCATCTGAGTCGGCGCTCAGTTTCACAGACAGTGTTTCACCATTTAAAACACGACTCGTTCGAGTCCAATTATCAGAACCGGGTCGGAACCGTAGAACCACCGGTTCCGAAAAGAGTTTCAACAGAATGATGCGTCTTTTCTCTCTGCTTACAGCTTAATCACAGCTTAATGTTTCAAAGACAGTAAAAACAACAGTACAAGGTGCCCACAGAACAATTACAGCACCATTTCCACATTTAATGATTGATTTCATTGAACTAATACCAGTTCAAAACAAAGAATACTGTCTGGTCATGGTGGACATGTTCTCTAAATGGGTTGAAGCTTTCCCCACAAAACATGCTACAGCCAGCACAGTAGCCAGAATCCTCCTACAGGAGGTGGTCTCAAGATGGGGCATTCCACAACGAATCTCCAGTGACAACGGACCACATTTTGCAAATCAGATTCTTGAAGAAGTATAAACCACACTGAACTTTGATCTGACCAAATACTGTGCGTACCACCCACAGAGCGGAGGCGCAGTGGAAAGAGAAAATGGGACATTAAAAAACAAACTGACAAAAATCTGTGACGAGGCAAAACTCAACTGGGTTACATGCTTACCCATCGCACTGATGTACATGCGCATGCGCAGAAGGGCTAAACATAACCTTAGCCCTTTTGAAATCTTGTTTGCAGCCCCACCCAACCTGGGAGTGGGACCCACAACTAACCCGACTAATGACCTGAAACACAGTGTCCATAACATGCTAACCTATTGCATTGAACTAACAAATCACTTAAGGTCCCTGAGATCCCAGGTCCAAGGAGGGCTCCCAGGCCCAGCACAGGAACAATTGCATGCCATAACCCTAGGAGATTTTGTTATGATTAAATCTTTCAGAAGGAAAAGGTGGAACTCCCCCAGGTGGACAGGACCATTCTAGATACTGTTAACAATCCACACAGCTGTCAAGGTGGCTGAGCGAGCTACCTGGATCCACATATCCCACTGTAAGCAGTTCAGAGGGTCCACGTCACCATCAGAGGGAGGACTGGGAGAGCCAAATCCCCAACAAGCACCTTAGGTTCACCTAAGTTGCCCACTCAGCTCACTCAGTGCCATCGGCCAGCTGAGGCAGCAGCTTATTTAGACTTTGAGTCTAAGTAAGCTAGGACAGCTCACTTGCTAGGTTCCTCCCAAACCTAGGCGAGGCGGCTCACTCACTAGGTCTCAAACCTAGGTGAGCCCCCCCCCCCCCCCCCCCCCCAGGATAACAAACCATCCCCTGGTCCATTGCACCCCACTAACTGCCGCATAAGGAACTCTCCATCCCCCATCAAACTCTCTGCCCCTCTACACACTACCAACTGCCCCCATACAGAACTCTCCACCTCTCATCAGACTTTTTTACAGGCTCTCCCCCCAGGATGACCAAAAATGAGCCTGCTGTAACATCCATGGAAAACCACCCTAGCACAGGATGGGGCAACTGTTCTCACATGTGGGATCATTTTCTTGTGTGAACACTTTTGTTTATTTCAAGGTGAAGGACCATGTGTGAAAACCCCTGGTAAGAAAAGAGAAATACAAAAACTCACCAGATGGTAAAGTAGCCAGAGCCCTTAAGGGTCTGAAGGACTTGTCTCAAGAAATGCAAGATGCCTTTGGGATTGACAATCCGATTTCTAATTGGTTCAACAAAACTTTCGGTCGGTGGAAGGGCATAATCATGTCCCTGATTATCTCCATAGGAGTTTGTTTAGCCATTCTAATAACTTGTGGTTGCTGTTGTATACCTTGTATTTGCTCATTGTCCACATGCCTGATCTCCACTGCCCTCACTCCTGACCGCCTGGCAGAAACCTATGCCCTGTTACATAACAATGTCAATCCTGACTCCAATAAGTGTAACCCACCCACCCACTCTACTGTTTTTGTCCTGACCAACAAGATGTAAATATTTTGTTTTATTCTGATGCATGCTCAATAATCCAGGTAGAAAAATCCAAAAAAGTTCAATCTGGTCCTCTGGACATTAAAAAAAAAAAAAAAAAACAATCAAAAAAGCAAAAAAAAAATCTAGAAACAAAGGGTGATGGGAGCACAAGTTAGGAGTCATCAGGACTCTGTATCACAGAGCAGACAGCATCCCCACTAGCTCGGGAGCCAGGCAGAAGGAGAAATCCTACACAAAACAGGCTCTAGAGCAATGTGGATATCCTAACTGGGCCTTCCTGAAAGCAGAGAAGAAACCCAAACAGGACTCCAGTCAGCCATCAGGTGAAAAGGAGGAACCCAGACC
>NC_056498.1:4219329-4219976 GCF_014905685.2 Nematolebias whitei
CCCAAAATACATTACAGCAAAGACTGGTTCATCCCAAAGATCCAGTCCCCCAGCACAAACAGAGTAATGTTGTGTATGCTGTTCAGTGTCAGGAGGGCTGTGATCAGTCTTACATCGGGGAAACAAAACAGCCACTGGCCAAAAGGATGGCCCAGCACAGAAGATCAACATCATCAGGCCAGGATTCTGCGGTCTACACTCATCTCCAGGCCAGCGGTCACTCTTTCAAGGATGAAGATGTTCACATCCTGGACAGAGAGGAACGATGGTTTGAGAGAGGAGTAAAGGAGGCCATCTTTGTGAAAAGAAATCGTCCATCATTAAACAGGGGTGGAGGCCTCCGGGTTCAACTGTCCCCCTCTTACAATGCTGTGATTGCTAGTATCACTCAGCCCTCTGTGAGTAGTAAACAGCCATCAGTGTGCTAATGACCCATTGTTAGGCTGATGGTCCTTCTTGAGCATGTGATCAGCTGGTTTTGGTTGTCAGCAGCAAACTGGTTGATCCACCCTGAGAAGGTGCTATTTAAGAGACTGAGCTGAAAACAGCACCTCAGACTGAGGAAGTCTCTTGGATGAGAGACGAAACGTTTCTAGATTTTTTTTTTTGCTTTGTTTTTTTTTTTTTTTTTTTTTTTAATGTCCAGA
>NC_056498.1:4220076-4234113 GCF_014905685.2 Nematolebias whitei
TTTTTTTTTTTTTTTTTTTTTTTTTTAATGTCCAGAGGACCAGATTGAACTTTTTTGGATTTTGTTTTATTATGTTTTTGCTTTTCACAATTTTGTCATTTTATTTTTATGATTTCTTTTTCTTTTTGCTTGCTCTCATTTACAGTGGTCTGTCCCCCACAAAAACAGCCTTAGCAAATTTCTAACTGATGTTTATGATAGCCATATCATAAACATCAGTTAGAAGGCACATGTGTCATACTCCGTATGACACATGTGCCTTGAAGGTTCTGTTAATCAGTGTCTATATCTGTACATATTCTTGTTATTGTTGTTCCTATAGGAAGAAAAGGGAGGAATTGTGGAAATGAAAACATTGATACCAGTTTATTTTGTTTATCAATTTTATTATCACTTTTATTATTCATTTACTTACACTCTGTTAAGCTTATCTGGACTGCAGCAGTTACACTCCTCTAACCTCAGTGTGTGAAACTTTTTTCCCAGCTCCAGAACCAGTCACACTGACCACAAACGAATTGTCTGTTTTTACCCTGATAAGATTGCAAATGAGGTTAATGCCACTTATGTCAAAGCAAACATGTTCGGTTACGTGTGAAGGTGTGTATAAATGAAGCCATATTGCTCATGTTTTTTCAGAATACACAGAACTCCAAGGCTGCGTGCTTGTTCACGTGTTTTCTCCTTCTGCAGAAGAAACCAATAAAACTTTGCTTTTTATTTGTTAAGTTCTCAGTCTGAAATTTATTAAACAATAGGTTTAATAAACTCCACATCTTCTTTCTAGAAATATGTCTGATTTTGTTTATCCCCCAAATTATTGACAACCCAGGGTCCAGTCCAGGAAGCAGAGTTGTAGTCCTCCACACCTCTCTGCTGCTTCTTCTCTGTTACCCACCCACACCCACATTGAAACAGTTCCAGCTCGCCCACGACTGAATTAAATAAACCAAAAATCTGTTCTAAAAATATAAATCATAAATATCTTATTAAAATAAGTACAGTTTACCAGAACAAAAGAAGAAAATCATTAAATGTGGATTACTGACCATCAGATCTCTTTCCTCGAAGTCTCTGTTTGTTAATGGTTAATAGGCGATGAGTAGGCTATCAGTCATTATCAATCATTATTAAATAATAGCTTCTACTCAATACTAAAAATAACCTGGCTAACCAAATGATCATCATTTTTTTATTTATTCTGTCTGACAGAAACCTTGCAACAACAGGAGGATTTTTTGTATAAGCAAATCCACTCCTGCTAATTATGTAAATTTTCATGGTTCTAGAACAACAGGTAGAGGTGGTGTCATGTTTTCTGTTCTGCCTGCCATAGTTTCAGTTCATGTTAATTTGTTTCATCTCAGCTCCTGTCAACCTGCACCTCAGTCTGCTCTTGTAACCACGCCCACTCAGCTGAGTCACCACAATCAGCACTCATGTAGCTCACCTGTTGTTTCCTTTACTTAAACCCCACAGCCATACTGCTCAGTGCCAGATTATTGAAAGCCTCACAGTGAGTAAATTTCCAGCGTCCATGCCACAGTTTTGTTTGTCTTCCTGGTTCTGACTTCATGCCTGTCTTACGGATTACCCATCTTGCTCGTCCCCTGCTTGCTTTGGATTATCTACTCTGCTTATGGTAACGACCTCTGCCTTCTCTACAACAACCACGTCTACTGGATCACGATTCAAGTCTGGTTTCGGATTTCTGATCATCTGTGCATGACCCTCGCCTGTCTCCCTGGACCTGTCTTTTGGATCTTCCTCCTAACTGCTTCAAGCTCAGCTCTGCCTCAAAACCAGCTCACCTTCTCCAACAGTGACATCACACAATCTAACTCTATGGAAATCCTCCCTCACCAGTAGGGCTGAGTACCGAACCGAGGTTCTTTTATGGCACCGACCGAACTGCACCGGTCGGTGTATGTATTGAAACATCACTCTTCTTTCGGTGTCAAGTTTCGGTATTGGCTGTAACGTGTCACGTGGTTTCAGCACGCAGGCAGGCAAAACACCAGACATATGACAGACTACACCCAGATTATATCCAGAGCTGTATAGAGCTGTCGTACCTAATCTATGTATAATTATGTCTATGGTGCTGGTGACGCCCACAGACTGGTTCGCGTGCGCAGCGCGTGTTGTAGAAGCCGTTCGACAACACGCGCTGCATAAAGTTGCTCCGTGTTTTCTGCGAGGAGAGAAGAGTTCATTAGCCCCCCACCCCCCCACCCCCCTCGTCCTCCTCTCAGCATTAAAGTCATCATGTGAGTAGAGCCTGAACGTCCTGATTCATTATCTCCACGACCGGACTCTTCATCAAAGAACTCCGAGGACGTCTCTGTGTGCTTCAGCTGGTGAGTTATGTTTGTTAGCGTAACTACAGCTTAACACGTACATCGCGGTGAAATAAACTATGATCCATGTAACGCTAACTTTAACATATTAGTGTGTAAATTTATTTTATCTACGTAGCTAGCTAAACTCAGAAGCTAACTAAAGATTGACAGTAACATAAATCTTAGCTTGTAAAACTGCTCCTTACAGTTAGCTGCTTAAACAGTTCACTAATGTTCACTGTTTATGTTCATGTTCTCCTCACATAAGGTAATGACCCAGATGTGAGGACAAAAGAAAAGTGAGGTGGAGGCCACAGGACAATCAGACTTTGTTGTTAAAAATTTGCTGCCTTTTTCTACAGTGGAGATGCATGTTGGAGGTAAATTAAACTTTAAAGGGTTTTGTTGACCAGTTAAACCTTTATCTCTCAGCCTAGATAATGTTTTTTGATCAATAATAACACAACCATGTTATTGTTGATGTTTTGTTCTCATGTCAATTAGGGAGATGATCAGAGCCCTAAACCCCAGAGAACCACAGAGAAGATCCAGGCAGAGACACAGAGGTGCAGAAGTCTGCATCATCCCTACCTCAGTGAATCCAGTGACCTGCTGGTGGGATGTGAGGGACAATGTCAAACTGACAACCAGGTATCTGTGTGTGCAACAATCATCTATAGCCTCGGAGTGAACATGTTCTACTGCTGGAGACACCATCAGCCAGGAGCAGCTTGTTTGTGTCCACAGAAAACAGACATGTTGTTTCTGAAGAAAAACTGTTCAGTGAAAAGGTCCTCAGTGTGTAGCAGTAAACATTAGACACTGACATGTCACTGGTTTGTAACTGGTCCTTTGACCTGGAAATTATATGTTTGTTTTTATGTAAGAAAACTGCTTGGAATAGAAAAATACCAGTTAAAAAAATAAAACTCACAATTTGTACTGTAATGTGTAACGTAATTTTATTCTTGTTAGAATTAATAGTAATTACAAAATTGGTACCGAAAAAAAGAACCGTCCAGGAACCGACACCGAAGTGAAGGTACCGACACCGGTACCAAATTTATTTATTTATTTTAATTTTTAGAAAGGTATCCAGCCCTAGGCCAGGATGCTTCGATAGCGGCCTTAAGCTCATCCAGAGTGTTGGGTCTTGCGTTTCAACTTTCTCTTCACAAAATCCCACAGGTTCTCTTTGGGGTTCATGTCAGGAGAGTTGGCAGGCCAATTGAGCACAGTAATACCATGGTCAGTAAACCATTTACCAGTGGTTTTGGCACTGTGAGGAGGTGCCAGGTCATGCTGAAAAATGAAATCTTCATCTCCATAAAGCTTTTCAGCAGATGGAAGCATGAAGTGCTCCAAAATCTCATGATAGCTAGCTGCATTAACCCTGCCCTTGATAAAACACAGTGGACCAATACCAGCAGCTGACATGGCACCCCAGACCATCACTGACTGTGGGTGCTTCACACTGGACTTATGGCATTTTGGCATTTCCTTCTCCCCAGTCTTCCTCCAGACTCTGGCACCTTGATTTCCAAATGACATGCAAAATTTGCTTTCATCTGAAAAAAGTACTTTGGACCACTGAACAACAGTCCAGTGCTGCTTCTCTGTAGCCCAGGTCAGGCGCTTCTGCCACTGTTTCTGGTTCAAAAGTGGCTTGAACTGGGGAATGCGGCACCTGTAGCCCATTTCCTACACACGCCTGTGCACGGTGGCTCTGGATGTTTCTACTCCAGACTCAGTCCACTGCTTCCGCAGGTCCCCCAAGGTCTGGAATCGGCCCTTCTCCACAATCCTCCTCAGGGTCCGGTCACCTTTTCTCGTTGTGCAGCGTTTTCTGCCACACTTTTCCCTTCCCACAGACTTCCCACTGAGGTGCCTTGATACAGCACTCTGGGAACAGCCTATTTGTTCAGCAATTTCTTCCTGTGTCTTACCCTCTTGCTTGAGGGTGTCAATGATGGCCTTCTGGACAGCAGTCAGGTCGGCAGTCTTACCCATGATTGCGGTTTTGAGTAATGAACAAGGCTGGGCGTTTTTAAAAGCCTCAGGAATCTTTTGCAGGTGTTTAGAGTTACGTCGTTGATTCAGATGGTTAGGTTAATAGCTTGTTTAGAGAACCTTTTCATGATATGCTAATTTTTTGGGACAGGCATTTTGGGTTTTCATGAGCTGTATGCCATAATCATCAGTATTAAAACAATTAAAGACCTGAAATATTTCAGTTGGTGTGCAATGAATCTGAAATATATGAAAGTTTCATTTTTATCATTATATTATGGAAAATAATGACCTTTATCACAACATGCTAATTTTTTGATGTGTGTGTGTGTGTGTGTGTGTGTGTGTGTGTGTGTGTGTGTGTGTGTGTGTGTGTGTGTGTGTGTGTGTGTGTGTGTGTTTGTGTGTGTGTGTGTGTGTGTGTGTGTGTGTGTGTGTGTGTGTGTGTGTGTGTGTGTGTGTGTGTGTGTGTGTGTGTGTGTGTGTGTGTGTGTGTGTGTGTGTGTGTGTGTAATTTTTTATTTTTATTTTTTGGGGGCGGGGGATGAGATGAGGCAGGTCAGCCGATCTGGGACCCCAAGGTCCCAGGTTTGATCCCCGGCCATTACACATCTTATGGTGTCTCTGAGCAGGACACCCCATCTCGAGTTGCCCCCCGGGCACCCTCAACAGCTGCCCACTGCTCCACCTGGTGGTGGATGGATTAAATGTAGAAAGCCAATGCCGTGATTGTATGGAAACATACAATGATGACAAGACATACACATTTATATTATTATTATATGAATGCTTCTGTTCAGTGTCCTGAGATGACTTCTGTTGTGACTTGGCAATAATAATAATAATAATAATAATAATAAAAATAATAATAATAATAAAAATAATAAAAAAAAAATAATAAAAATAATAATAAAAATAAATTGAATTGAAAATAATTGTAATATGAAATCAGGACCTTCCATTGGTGGACCTGCCTGATGTACCTCAGGAGGAATGAGCATGAAACACCAATTTGTAATATTATACAACAACAACTTTGGATGTATGGGGAGCCAAGGGAGCAAGACTGAAGCAACAAACAGTAGATTACCTGGTGACCTCCAAAGCTTGGGAATGGCAAAGTGTGCTCCAGATTCCTGGGACATTGGCAAATCGAATAGACACTCCCGTAAGACCTGACTCCACCTGGAAAGTTAAACTGTCAGTACAGGTTATGATACCTTTTTATAAGGAAGTGTGTTCGTTGGGAGCAACAATCCAGCCAGTTGAGGAAGCAGAGGACACTGAGGAGCCTGACTCCAGTAACTGACTCTAGTATACTGAGCAGAAAAGTGGACGACGCATGTGGTCACACAAGACCCTCATGAAGTGGGTATGGAGAAAGAAGAGTAGAGATCAATAGTTGTTACAGATGAGAAGAGCAGATGTCCAGAGTACAAAGGCAAAAGATGGAGATGGAGGAACAAAGACAAGTTGTCCAATTGGGTAATTCATTAATTCAACCTTTATTTAGACAGGTAAATCCCATTGAGCCTCGAGGACTCATTTACAAGAGAGACCTGATTTCAACAAAGAATGATGACAACAATGGACAACAGCGACAACAATAAAAAGTTATAAAAAGTCATACTACAGGTTTTATTTATTTTTATTATTTTTTTAATATAACAAATAGGATGGCTAAAAGAAAAAGGTAACAAAAAAACAGCTAGATTCTAAGGCGAATGTAGAAAACTAAAAACAGGAACATGTCTGCATTGGTCCCTGCCAGGAGTCCAACAGATTCTTAAAGCCACTTAGAGAGGTCATGGTCGAGAGTTTCAATTGTTTTTGTAAGGTATTCCAGGAAACAGGAGCCAAGTAGGAGAAGGCCCTTTTGCCGAGTTCAGTCCTCATTGAGGGAACACTGCAGGTAATAATGTCCTGAGAGCGCATGCCGTAGCTGCACTCACGCAGAGACATGTAGGAGGAGATGTATGAAGACAGCAGACCAAGAAGTGATTTAAAGATGAAAATGTACCAGTGGGAGAGTCTGCGTGAAGTTAATGATGTCCAGTTAACCATTGAATACAGGGTGCAGTGGTGGGTACGATAATCACAGCCATTTATGAATCTTAGTGCACCACGATAGACAGCATCCAACATCTGCAGGGTGCTTGTAGGAGCATTCATGTAAATAATGTCACCGTAATCAATGGCGGGAAGGAAAGTCACAGATACAAGGCGTTTCATAACATTCAGAGTTAGACAGGATCTGTTTCTGAAAAAGAAACCCAGTTTAACTTTCAGTTTCTTTACCAAGTTTACCACATAGAGCTTAAAAGAGAGATGTGAGTCGACCAAGATACCCAAATATTTATAGGAATCAACAAACTCAATCGGGACACCATTTGAGGATAAAATCGGAGGAAGAACTGCTGGGACCAACTTCCTATTTGAAAGGGATTTGGGAAAAAGTCCCTGGTTGATGGATACCTGGTGAAATTAGACAAACCAAGAAGAGATTTTTCATGTAATTACACTTTTTCTAGAAATTATTTTTATACATGATATATTTTTAATAGGTACTACAGACTCAGAGCACCTAAGCTTGATGAACTCCAAAGAAGAACTTCACCAGCCTATATCCTTAAAACCTGGCCTGAGCACAGATCCACAAATCCCATTCCATCATTGCACTCTGGATATTTTATGTCACTATTGTGACAGTGGCAGGGAAAGTGTTTAAGCTCCGATGGGGCTCCCACTACAGGGGGGTGTCCCAGAGTTGGTTCTGTAGTATGAACATATGCATGAGATATATTCATAAATTAAACGGATTCTTTCATTTTTCTGGACTGTATAAAACGTGCATTGAATTTAATAAAATGTGGACGTGAGACGTTAATTATCTTTGACCCATCAAAATGAATGCGGTCATTTATTAACAGAATCAAGTTTAACACATCACACATTTACATTAATTGGCAAGAATTGAAAATAACGACAGCTTATTAATCAGTTTTACAGGAAGTAAACAACACGGCGATTGTTTTCTCACTTCCAGCAGAACGGCAGGTATTACCACACGGCGGTGGTGAAAACTTTGCTTCAGACATTTCTAAAAATATCTGGATTAATTTGCTAGCAGATAGGAGAGTTTAAAGATGGAAAGATGAAGTTTATCTACAGAGAGATGTGTGAGGGAATTTGTCTGTTTTAACCAGAACCGCACGTTCCTTTGGACCAGCTTATTCTAACGGTACACTTTCGGTTGAAGATCGACTTTTTACCTTTTCTGAAGATATATCAGTTCCGGCATGAAGTCCCACTTCGAGCCACCTTTTCAGCGTCTCCGTAAGAGCAGCTAAAAACCTCAGGAGTCGTGTGGAGGTCATCCAAAACAGACTTTCATAATTCCCAGAATCTCCTCTCGTTCAGCTTAGTGGCAGCTGTATTGAGCATGCTGCATTCCAGCATTCTGCATTCTGGAACTCCAAACTCTCTGGTTGAACTAGGAAGTGCCAACATTTAAAGGGCTCTACTTCCGGTTCATTTGGGAGTTTCTGATTGGTCGATGGACCAAAACAGAGGTGTGTTTTGTGATGTAAGGTGTTATGAAAAGTCAAGGAAAAGATTAAGATTGTTTAAGAACAGACAGAAAGATATTATGAAGGAACCAGACTTCGTGGAGTCACCTCTTCCAGTATATTGCTGTAAAAGTTAAACATGACATTTCTTTTCAGCAAACTTTTCAGTTGACCGAAACTTGAACTTTGAACACACTTACAACTTACTCACTTCAAACAGACGATCAAGAAATGAATCATTACTCTGTAACGTATTCCAACTTGATTTCACTTTGAATGAGGATTAACAATCATTATACTGTTTCACAGTTAATTAAAATGATTAGTTCACTTCAACATGTAAACATTGTTTGAACTAACACAATTTGATTATCAAAACATTTGTAAAATAGTAATGATCATAGAGAATTGTCTTTTTCCACTTGATTAATTCAAGAAAGAAAGTCTCAGGATGGGTCAACCTGTATTTCTGGATTCAAATCAATGAAATGACAGTTCTGTCCCAAATGGTCCTTAGGGTCAAATCCTGACCTTAGGTCTAGTTCACTACAGTTCTGTGAAATTTCATTGGGATACATGATAATTTGGACATCATTTAATTTAATTCAATTCAATTCAATAATACTTTATTAATCCCAAAGGGAAATTAAATGTTGTAAATGTTGTAACTCATTATCCTTGTTTCATTAAGAGATGTTATAGATACTGATGGTTTTAGGCAGGAAGGATCTCTTGTAAAGGTCCATCCCAAAGTGGATCAGAAGAAACTGGCCGCAGATGCCATCCAATCCGTCCAACCAGACTTGGCTGGCCTCTTGGTTCCCCAGGCTGCAGGACAGTCTGAATGCTGGGCAGAACTCCTCCCAGAGCAATGGCCACTCCTTCCAGCACCTTGCCGAGCTCCTTGTTGCTGCGGACAACTGACAGCAGATGCCGGGGGATGATCCCAGTCCTTCTGCTGTCATGAGCCGCCTTTCTTGCCAGGTTCTCCTTAGGTGATCTTAGGATGTCAGTGGTCAGGCACTTGAGCACTGCCAGCAGGGAGACGGGAATGAATCCACGGAGCCTCCTTTTCAACTAATTTGAGGCTTGGGGCTGTAGTTGAGATATTATTTGAGCTTTTGATATGTTAATCATCTGCTCCTGGTTGTTAAAAAACACCTTGTTATGATTATGCATCATAACAAAAGTCCAAAAGTAAAAACGTTTCTGTAAAAATCATTCCAGCTGTACAGCATCCAATACCAGAGGAAGAAATTTTTAGTCCTGAGTTGCTAGTTATTTCTAAGCATAAATAAGCTTGAGTTTAAGGATTTTAACAAGCTATGGGGCCATTATTTCAGAGGGGTATAGCTGGGCTACATAAATGGAGGCATTGGTGGGAGCATATGTCTTGAGTTTCTAGATACACTAGTTAAAAGTACTTCTGATCGTGACTAAAAAAAAAGAGAGAAAATGCAGCAGACCAAGATTTTTGTGAATAAACTAAAGAACTGGTGCTGAGGAGAGGGCCTGGATAAGAGTCATGCATTGTTGGTTAAAGTCCCCCAAAATACAGAAATTGCACAAATAGAAGATTGCAGATGGTAAAGTGTTTTGGTCGTGTGCATGTGAGGGGAAGAATGTTGAAAGAATTAACAGATCAAGTATTAGTGATTTGTGAGTACAAACAAAGACTCACAAATGCTGACGTGCCAGACGAAGTGCTGTCTTTAGATGATATCCTGATGCATGCTCAATAATCCAGGTAGAAAAATCCAAGAAAGTTCAATCTGGTCCTCTGGACATTCAAAAAAATGAATGATGAGAGACGAAACGTTTCTACATTTTTTTTGCTTTGTTTTGTTTTTTGTTTTTTTGAATGTCCAGAGGACCAGATTGAACTTTCTTGGATGTCTTTAGATGAGTTTACTGCATGGCCAATATTTATCATTACAGAAGCTTCAAGTGTTGAGAAAAATTTTAGCAGCCAACTTAATGCTCTGTTGCATGCAGAAAGGAAGACTGTAGATGATGTGCATTCTCTTCTAGCCAGACCAGAACCAGTTCCCTCATCCACAGAGTCCCTCATTCTTGCTGTGAGTGATCTACTGGATAAAGCAACTACCGTATTTTCCGCCGTACATGTCGTACCGCCCTATAAGTTGCATCAGTCCAAATATGTCGAATAAAGTGGAAAACTCCATAAATACGTTGCTTCACCGTGTACGTCACATCTATTATGCATCACTGCTGATGCATCACATTTGTTACACGTCACCGCTGACAACCAGGAAAAGTGAGCCGAATCCCGAAATGTGGGCCGGTGATGTGCCAAAAATTGACTGGCTGCCAAATGGCGGCCGTGGGAGTGTTTACGGGAGGACTTTAACATGAATTTAACAAGATTAACACTTAAAAACAATTTGATTGCTAGAAATTATAGTAAAGGTTTGTCTCAGTCTAAATTTTGATTAATAAATGTACTTTGACGGTCAAATCAGCTGCATTTCAAAAACCGATACATGGACGTAGGAACGCGCAGAGGGACGAGTCGCTCATTTCTTCGAAATTTAACAAAATAACAACCTAAAAACAATTTGTTTGCTCAACATTATAGTAAAGGTGTGTCTCAGTTGAACTTTTTCTTAATAAATGCACTTTAATGGTCAAATTTGATGCATTTCGCCGGGGAGGTGCTGTGAAAATAAGCTGATTTGACGGTGTTGATATTTTCTGGGTTGTTAATATAAAAGTTTGATATGTTTACTCAATTTACAGTTTACTTTATAATGATAATTAAAATATTTGCCTGCAGTTTTAGCTCTGAGTCTCAGAAAGGATCAGTACTTTGTGGAAATGTAAAACACTGATACCAGTTTATTTTGTTCATCAAGTTTATCATCACACTTATTAGTCATTTACTTTATATCACACTCTGTTAAAGCTTATCAGCTAAATCCCTTCAGCATCAGTGTGTGAAGCTTTGTAACTTCCGTTTCTCAAACCCAGCTCCAGAACCAGTCACTGACCACAAACGTACTGTCTGTTTTTTTCTCTGATAAGATTGCAAATGAGGTAATGGCTGTTGTATCAAAGCAAGATCTGTTACATGTGAAGATGTATAAATGAAGCTGCATTGCTCATGTTTTTTAGAGAACACACAGGAATTATTGGGCTGCGTTTCCATTCCATGTGTTCTCTCCTTCAGCAGAAGAGAAATAAACATTGCTACGTGTTTTTTAAACAAAGTTCTCAGTCTGCTAAATTTTATTGAACAGCAAAGTTTGATAAAACTCTACAACGGTTGCTTCATGTGAACTGGACGAAGGTGGCTGCTTTCGCAAGCCGATTGTGTAATTAATAGCCACTTTTACCTATTACATGACACAAGGACATGCCATTGTTGTGGAAATGCAGCAGAAATACATGATTAAAAACTTGTCTTCACAAAATGATCTTTAAGTTATTTATTGCAATAAAGGCACAGATAATACAGAGTGATTTAATGGTCTGTATAAGTGCATAGATAAAAAAGTCAAGCTCATACTTATGCACTCCTGAAAGGTACACCTTTGACCTTGAATTACACAAACATGTTCAGTAGTTTTCTACAGAAGATTACAGAGTGTGTGGTATGTATTTAATCACACAAAACAGTTCTACTCATGAACAAACAATGGTAGGTGTGAAATTTGTACCTTTTTACTAAAAAGAGGAGCTTTGGAGGTCTGTAGAAAAAGTCTTCTGTCACATTCTTCCCTTGTTGGTCATTCTAAAATGACCAACATATGTCAATAAAATCATAAAATTAAACTTAAAAATGGTAGATAACATATACAAGTAAAATAACAGGCAAAAAAACTGTATAATGGAGATGCAATAACTAGACAGGAAAGGCTGACAGCCAGTCATCAGTTAGTTAGTACTAGGGATGCACAATCCACTTTTTTTACTTCCGATCTGATCCCGATACCTAAGTCTGAATATCGACCGATACCGATCCAGTTCCGATATCATGATCATCATTGATTTTATATGAGGCTGTAATAATCTGCTCTCAAGTACAATTTGTACAAATATATGCATGCATGTCCAAAAAGGCAACTTGAGGTAAGTTTTATTAATTTTGGACAAGTTTTAAAGTTAGACTTAAATTCTGCTAACACAAAACATGTTTCTTTTTATTCCTAGTTTTAAAGTGGATATTAAAGTGATTAATTTAAGTGATTGTTTAAAGTTGTTTTATATTTTTTTAAATAAGGGGCAGATATAAGAATTTTTTTCTTCTTTCTGCACTTTTCATTCAACGTTTTCTTTTTCATGATTTTTTTTTAATTTTTGTTCCTTTAAAATGATTGAATTAAAATAAATAAAATGTTAAATGGCTTCAAACACCTGCTAAGTTCATGGCATAAACCAACAGACATGTTCCCGTTTTTAGTATTTTACATCACTTTATAATGTAGCTGTTTTTGTTTTTAATATAATTTTCAAATCATATGTTTTTTATGATTGTCTACTGTTGTACTGATATCTCCTGGAGGGTAAACTATATCTTGGCTGCAAGTATCAAACTGTGAAATCCTTCGTTTTCTACAACTGATAGGGGTTGGTCATGAATCATGATGAAATTTAGCAACTTCTCTGTAAACATTTGAGCTCCGGGGCTTCAGCGATGTCTTCTTCTTGTTCAATCCAAAGCAAGCAGCCTGATTTGGGGCAGCCGCGCTCAGTCTGTCCCTCCTCAGAGACGGGCAGATTGGACGCGGCTGGCTGGGGTCGAGTCGCCTCTTTCCGGTTGAGCAAAGAGCAGCGCCCCGCGGAATCCGCGGAGCTCGAATGTCCAACGTAAAACAAGCAGAGGACCAGATTGAACTTTTTTGGATTTTTCTACCTGGATTATTGAGCATGCATCAGGATAACTTTACCGCGATTTAATGTGGCGCTATGACTCTGCAGACATTGCATGTTACCGTCTTGTTTTGTGGTGTTTAGTGTAAAATACTTCAACACAGCAGACAAGTTTTGATGAAAAGTTGGTTAGCTGTTAGCCACAGTGCTGCTAACTCAGTCCTCACGTTGTAGCTGGCTGCAAACTATGAACTGGATTTCCTGAATGTGAGGCGGGTCTTATTACTCTGGGTTCATGAGACACGCTGCCGTTCAGAAAATCCATTCCATAGTTTGAAGCCAACATACATCATGGATCGGAAATATCAGCAGGTCGATCGGAAAAATCCGATACGTAAATTATGCTGGTATCGGAGGCCAATACTGATACTGGATCGGCCCCATCCCTAGTTAGTACACTCTCACAAGGGTTTAAGTACTGACTTCACAGAGGCCTAATGTTAATTAGCTTTTTGTGGGTACAGTTCCTTGTACATATGAAACAAAGTGTGGATAAACAGACTCTATATACAGTGGATCTAAACATTTGAGTCAGAATCTGATGAACATGAGTGAAGGAAGTTAAGGGGGCGATGAGGGGGAAGGTCTGAAACAGGAAGCAGAGCATTTTGCTGTGCGTGTTGAACGAATGCTGTTGTGAACATAGAGTTTATGCATCGTTTAGTGAGGGGAACAACACAGCAAGAGCAGAAAAGGAAGACAAGAAAAATGCAGAACAGGGGCATGATAATGCAAACTAACCAGGCCTGCCAACCTCCTCCGGTCAGCCAGGCTCACCAGTCCCAGCCGATGGACTCAGCAACATCATTGGACTTCATGTCAGCTAAGAGTCGGTTAAGATGTTGAATAGTGGTTTTTTTTTCTTTCACAAACACCTCCTTTCTCCGTGTGACACTAGGGGTCGGGGTCGGGGATGGGGGGGGTGCGCATTGTTGGGGTCTGGGCTGTGGGTGGGCTTTGGGCCTTGGGGGCAGTTGGTGATGGGGCCGGTGCTCCGGTTCCCCCTGGGCTGTTCCGATTCTTTTAATCTAGGTTCCTGGTTGCGATGGCCGGCACTTTGACCGGGGTGGCTGCCGGCTTTTGGCGGGGGGTCGGCTATGGTAGTGTACGTGTGGTCACTGGTGGTGTAGGGCGGCGGTTGGGGGCATGGCTTTGCCTCATCGGGGCACTGGCTGGTCTTCCTGTGTGGCATTTGCGGTGGGGGTGCTGTGTGTGTGGGGGGG
>NC_056498.1:4234213-4238466 GCF_014905685.2 Nematolebias whitei
GGGGGGGTGCGTAGGGGGCGTGCTGGGGCGTCTCCGGGCCTGTGGTGCGGAGCTCTTGATTTGAAAAGCCGGCCCTCCTCGGCCTAACAGAGATTCTGTCGGGCTATCTGTGTGTGCCTATTTGTGGCTTGGGTTGGGTTTTTGGTGGTCCCCCCTTTCTTGGATCAATTTGGGCCCCACGTTTGGTGTGGGGTCCACTCCCCCCGGTCGTGCCCCCCTTTGGCGGGGGGCCCCCTTGCCGCCGGTGCATTGGTGGCACTCGGCGTCTGGGCTGGGTGGTGGGGTGTACGTGGGTCCGCCCTGGTTGCTGCCTGGCAGGGCCTGGGTGCCCTGGCTCTGTCGGGGCTCTGCTGGGGAGTGGTATGGCCTCAGGGCTTGGGGCTCGGTGTCCATGGCCGAATCTACTTGGGGGGCATGGGTTGCCGGCCGGACCTGTGGGCTCGTCGCTGCAGCTTCCTGGAGGCTCTGCATTGTGGTTGCTGGGGTCACCCGGTTCTTTCCTCTGCTCCTCTCTGGGGGGGAGGGGGTGTTTCTCTCCCTGTTGGGAGACTCCTGGGGCTCCGGGCCTGGGGGCCGCTGTGTGTCTGTGGCTCCGGTCCTCCCTGTGTTGCCATTGTGTCCTGGGGGGGCGGGACTGTGGGCCCCCGCATCCACTATTGGGCATTCTTTTGGAGAAATCTGGTGGTGGCGGGCGTGCTTGCGCGGGTGTTTGGATTCAGGTGCTTTGACAGATGAACGCTAGGTTGGGTAGTGGTGGAAGCTAGATGATTCCTTGTGCCGTGTCGAATGTTTCATGGTGATATTGTGGGTGGCATTGTGCTGTGCATGTTGTTTTGTCGTGGTGGTCTCTCGTTTAATCTATTTCTCTTTTATTTTTTTCTTCTTTCTTCTCTTTCTTTTAAAAAAATAAATAAATTGAGCGATGATGATAATTTCATTGAAACACTTCACAATGTTTCTACACTTAAACTGAGCTCACGAAAAAAAAAAAGATGTTGAATAGTATGGGACAAATTTCTAGAGGGGTCAGGGATGAAAGTACAGCAGGTGTCACCAATCACATGACAGAGGTCTCCTTCGGATGCAAATAAAATATCTAAAGCCATTTGGTGCTGTAAAAGCATATTATGTGTGGCTACAATGAAGGTGGGAAGGGCAGAAAAACCCTCTTCAATGATTGAAGTTACATTTTCAAGGCGAGTTTGGTGTGTGTCAATCATATGAGTGTTGTTAACTGTTCCCCACCAGGGAAGTATTCCAGACATAAATTTTGCTTCGTCAGAAACCATTAAAGCTCTTTATCTCAATGGAGGTCTCTAGAGGATGGCATAAATTGAGGATAATGTTGGGTATTGTAAACAAGTCGGTCAAGGACAATGACAGCTTGGCTAAGGTCAATGAGGGCACAGGTGCCGGACCACAGGGCAATGAACGCCTGGTAGTAGTGAGAACCACACAACCACACTAAGTCTTGGGGTGGGGGGGGGGTTCCCATTTCCAAATCATCTGGGGTGGCCAGGGACCAAATAATGTGATTTGCTCAAAGTAGTAGATGCACATGTTGCATTAAAAACATGAACACAGCTCTGTACATGGCCCAGGAACATGTCGTATGGACCTTCTGAGTCAGAGTCAGAGTTTCTTTATTGTCATTCGCACCTCATGTGGTACATGTGGTGGAGCGAAATTATGTACACAGGGTCCCAGTTACATCCAACAATAAAATGTATAAGAAAAACCGTAATAACATCCAAGATATGAACTAAGAAAAACATCAACTAAATATACAGTACACTAAGCACTCATAGCATAAAAACATTGAACATCAGCACAAACATGAACATGAGTCTGTGTGAGCAGATGAGCACGCATGCACACATCAACATTGAAACAGATCAGCAGCAACATGAAACAGATCAGCAGCAACATGATGTGATTTTTCACAGTGATTATTCTAGTTAGAGATTCATGAGTCTAACAGCCTCAGGGTAGAAGCTGTTCCTCAGTCTAGTGGTTCTACATTTAATGCTCCTCAACCTCCTTCCTGAGGGGAGTGGGGCAAAAAGTGTGTGTGCTGGGTGAGTGAGGTCCTTCATGATGCAGGTAGCCCTCTTCCTGCATCTAGAGGTGTAGATGTCTGTGATGTGGGGAGGCTGACTACGACAGACTTCTGTGCAGCCTTCACCACTCTCTGCAAAGCTTTTCTTTCTGCAGCTGTGCAGCCTCCATGCCACACATTGATGCTGGAGCACAGGATGCTCTCCACTGCACACCTGTAGAAGGAGGTGAGGACTGAGCTTCCCAAACCAGCTCGCCTCAGCCGTCTAAGGAAGTAGAGTCTCTGATGAGCTTTCTTGATCAGGCTGGTGGTGGTGTTGCTCCAGCTGAGGTTGTCATTCATGTGTACACCCAAGTACTTGTAGCTGGAGACCACTTCCACCGCAGATCCTCTTATGTTCAGGGGGGTGTAGGTGTTTTTGTTCCTTCTGAAGTCCACATTCATCTCCTTTGTCTTCTTCACATTGATGTGAAGGTTATTCTCTTTGCACCAGCTCTCCTGGTGTTCCACCTCTTGCCTGTAGCTGGACTCATCATTGTTTGTGATGCATCCCACCACCGCTGTATCGTCTGCAAACTTTACAATGTGACAGCCTGGATGGGTAGCTGCGCAATCATACGTGAGCAGAGTAAACAGGAGGGAGCTCAACACACATCCCTTAGGAGAGCCAGTACTGAGGGTTATGATGGAGGAGGAGAAGTTGTGGATCCTCACTAACTGTGGTCTGTTTGTTAAGAAGTCTAGTACCCAGTTGCAAATGGAGGGGCTTAGTCCTAGTGTGGATAGTTTGTCCACCAGGGTTTGGGGGATCATGGTGTTGAAGGTGGATGTGAAGTCCACAAAGAGCATACGGACATAAGAGTTTTTCTGCTCCATGTGGTTGAGTGCAGTGTGGACCACAGAGGAGATGGCATCCTCTGTTGATCGGTTCTCACGGTATACATACTGATGAGGGTCCTCGTTGATGTTGATGGTTGTTTTGATGTGAGTCATGACCAGGTTTTCAAAGCATTTAGCAACTATCGGGGTGAGGGCCACTGGCCGATAGTCATTCAGACCAGTCACTGTAGAGCTTTTTGGGACTGGGATGATGGTGGCAGTCTTCAGACAGGTGGGAACTGTCTCCAGGGTAAGTGAGGTGTTAAAGATGTCTGCCAGCACCTCGCAGAGCTGATCAGTACATTCCTTCAACACTTTTCCGGGGATGTTGTCTGGGCCAGTTGCTTTGTGTGGATTAATCTTCCTGAAGGTACTCCTTACTTCTGCTGAGTTCATGCTGAGATGCTCTTCATCCGGTGGTGAGGTGAGTCTGGTGCTGGGTGGTCTGTTTGGGTCTTCAAAGCGTGCATAGAACTTGTTGAGGGCATCAGGCAGAGATGGGTCTTTGGGGCATTGTTCGCTCCTTCCTTTATAATCTGTTATGCACTTAATGCCCCTCCACATGCTCCGAGGGTCTTGTGAGATGAATTGACCCTCGATCCTCTGTACATATTTGGCCTTGGCCCTCTTAATACCAGCAACCAGCTCTTTTCTTGTCCTACTCAGCTC
The DNA here is from genome assembly GCF_014905685.2 of Nematolebias whitei. Classification (NCBI taxonomy): domain Eukaryota; kingdom Metazoa; phylum Chordata; class Actinopteri; order Cyprinodontiformes; family Rivulidae; genus Nematolebias; species Nematolebias whitei. The sequence goes on from NC_056498.1 coordinate 4,237,821, forward strand.
CTCTGAGTTTCCAGACCTGAAGGCAATGTTCCTGGCTTCTAGCAGGGTACCCACCTCTACATTCAGCCAAGGTTTTCTGTTTGGGTAGCTTTTAACATTTCTGAAAGTGGAGATGGTGTCAGTACATGTACTAATGTAACCCAGAACTAAGGATGTGTATTGGTCAAGATCAAGCGAACCTCCATTATCAGCAGCTTCTCTGAAAACCTGCCAGTCTGTTCGGTCAAAACAATCTCTCAGTATGGGGCCACTGTCCTGGATCTAGCATTTAACTTTCTTTTGTACCGGTCTGGAGCGTCTCAGTGGGGGCATGTAAGCAGGAGCCAGGAAGATTGAGATGTAGTCTGACAGTCCTAGGTGGGGGCGGGGTTCGGCTTTGTATGTGTAATGAACATATATCTGTCGATATTATTCATAAATTAAACGGATTCTTTCATTTTTCTGGACTGAGTAATATCGTGCCTTGAATGATTAAATGTGACGTGAGACGTAAATTTTCTTTGACCCATCAAAATGAACGTGGTCATTTATTAACAGAATCAAAATTTAACATCAAACATTTACATTAATTTGGCAAAATTGATTACAATAACACATAGCTTAATTAGCAAGCTTTACAATTAGACAACCATACGGCCATGGTTTC
>NC_056498.1:4238476-4246694 GCF_014905685.2 Nematolebias whitei
AGGAAGGCCCTCAGGGCCAGATTTGACCTGAGGCTTAGTTCACTACATATGCATCTTTTACGTTCGTGTAAACACGGTCCAGCATCTTGTCTCCACGTGTCGGAATTGTCACATGTTGATTAAAGCTTGGGAGACATTCCTTTAGATTCACGTGGTTAAAGTCTCCGGCTACAACATAAAGAGCCTCGGGGTGTTTGCTCTGCAGCGAGCTTATTATATCATGCAACTCCTGCAGTGATTCATTAGCATTAGCGTCCAGAGGAATGTAAACGACAGTGATAAAAGTCACCGTGAACTCACGGGGTAGATAATGTGGCCGACATTTCACTGTTATTTGCTCCAAAGCCTTTGAGCATGAGCTATTTACAACAGTACAGTTCGTGCACCAACTTTTACTCATGTAAATGCACACTCCGCCTACCCGTGATTTCCCCGTTAGCTCGCTGCAGCGGTCCGCTCAAAAAAAAATGTCTGTCATCCAACTGGAAGACTGTATCCGGCGTTTCGCTTGTAATCCACGTTTCTGTGAGGCAAAGCACCGCACACTTCTTCATCTCTTCTGGGGCGCCCGCTCTCAGATGAAGTAAATCCATCTTGTTGTCCAACGAGCGGACATTCGACAGAAAGAGAGACAGCATGGGGAGTTTACCGGCTTTAGCGTTAGCTCGTAGCCTCACCATAACCCCCGCCCGGCATCCTCTCCTCTTAAGCCGGGAGCAGCGCTTCCTCTTCTGCCTGCTGGAACGCCTCTGCTGCAGCTTCCAGGTAGATGACTTTAAGATCTGCATTCTGCCGAGCGTAGTTTTGAGTTTGTTGCTGATTTCTGCTATATTTTGTGGCAAATCCGCTCCTATTCTCATCAGTTCGTTTCGGCTATAGTTCACATGCATAAATCGCGCGGAGTCAGGCACAGAGTCAATATCAAACCTTCTAAAAACTGGGATGGTACTGGGAGCCTGTGAAGCTGCTACTGCTCTGAGCGCGGCCATCTTGGCAAAAAAATCTGGTCCATCTGGTCTGTGAAAACAAATTTGGTGAGTAATTTGATTAAAGTGGGAATGAGCTAATCCAACTGGCTCAAACAGATGGGCATCCCTGGTCTTGAGGACAGAGCTGTTAGCTGCTCTAACAGTGGTGTTTGACATGTGTACATGGAGTCGATCAGTCTGTGGCTCTGCTCAGGTGTTATGAGAGTTCAGGTTGCTCTGATAGTGACATTCAGCTCTTCTGAGTTGTTGGGTCTGGTGTATCACATCTTCCTCTTCACAATACCCCATAAATTTTCTATGGGGTTAAGGTCAGGCAAGTTTGTTGCACAATTAAGAACAGGGATACCATGGTCCTTAAACCAGGTACTGGTAGCTTTGGCACTGTGTGCAGGTGCCAAGTCCTGTTGGAAAATGAAATCTGCATCTCCATAAAGTTGGTCAGCAGAAGGAAGCATAAGTGCTCTAAAACTTCCTGGTAGATGGTTGCGTTGACTTTGGACCTCAGAAAACAGTGGACCAACACCAGCAGATGACATGGTACCCCAAAACATCACTGACTGTGGAACCTTGACACTGGACCTCAAGCAATGTAGATTCTGTGCCTCTCTTCTCTTCTTCCAGACTCTGGGACCTTGATTTCCAAAGGAAATGCACATTTTACTTTTATCAGAGAACATAACTTTGTACCACTCAGCAGCAGTCCAGTCCTTTTTGTATTTAGCCCAGGCGAGATGCTTCTAACGCTGTGTCTTGTTCAAGAGTGGCTTGACACAAGGAATGCGACAACTGAAACCCATGTCTTGCAGATGTCTGTGCGTGGTGGTTCTTGAAGCACTGACTCCAGCTGCAGTCCACTCTTTGTGAATCTCCCCCACATTTTGGAATGGGTTTTGTTTCACAATCCTCTCCAGGTTGCAGTTATCCCTATTGCTTGTACACTTTTTTCCTACCACATCTTTTATTTCCCTTCGCCTCTCTATTAAAGTGCTTGGACACAGAGCTCTGTGAACAGTCAGCCTCTTTAGCAATGACCTTTTGTGTCTTGCCCTCCTTGTGCAAGGTGTCAACGGTCATCTTTTGGACATCTGTCAATCAGCAGTCTTCCCCATGATTGTTTAGCCTACAGAACTAGACAGAGAAACCTTTTGAAGGCCTTTGCAAGTGGTTTGAGTTAATTAGCTGATTAGAGTGTGACACCACGTGTTTTCAATAATGAACCTTTTCACAATATTCTAATTTTCTGAGATACTGAATTTGGGGTTTTCATTAGTTGTCAGTTATAATCGTCAACATTAAAAGAAATAAACATTTTAAATATATCAATCTGTGTGTAATGAATGAATATAATATACAAGTTTCACTTTTTGAATGGAATTACTGAAATAAATCAACTTTTGCACGATATTCTAATTTTATGACCAGCACCTGTGGGTAAAAGATGCTGGGTCAGCACTGTGATCCAGTGTGTGATGGCCCTCCAACTGCAGTAGGGAAACAAAAAACCTCAGAGTGTTTGTTAAAACTACTAGTACTGTACAAGTTAACCCATGTGACTGTTTTTCATGCACAGGCCTCACACAACTCGACTGAACAGACAAAATGTCTGCTCTGAACGCTTCTATCCTTTTCTTAAGCCGCTGTCTCGTTTGGATTCTGACAACCTGAATCAATATGAAAAGTTATTTTCCCCTCTCCTGTCATCATGTTTCAAGTTCAACCAGCTCTCCTTTCTAACAGACAAATTTTTAGCCACCACTCCAAACTGTGGCAAAGAAGACAAACTAAATTATCAATTCTACCTGTAGAAAACCACCTATAACCATCACTGATTACTTACTTCATATTTTAGTTCCTCTGATTTTGTGATTTTTGTGTTTTTGGACAAAGCAAATGGCCACTTGTCCTGAGCCTGGTTCTGCTGGAGGTTACTTTCTTTTAAAATGGAGTTTTTTCCTTTCCACTGTCGCCATTGTGCTTGCTCAGGATGGGAGACTGTGACGAAGTGAAGATTCCAATCTGCTGCTTCCTTAGATAGAGAACTTTACTAACTGGCTCTTTTCTGTGTGTGAATGTTTCTGTAAAGTGCCCTGAGACAACTTTTTTGTGAATTGGCACTATATAAATAAACTGAATTGAATTGATCATGTTTCATATCTAGAGAAGGTTTTATTTTTCATTTGTCTCAATTCACTATTCATTGTTTTCATCACTATGTCAGAGTGACTTTTTCTGAACGTCCTTTGCAGCTAGGGCAGTCCTCAAATAGTGGGGCGCGCCCCCCTGGGCGGACCCGGAGCAATGCCAGGGGTTGCGCATGTGACCCCGGGGAACATTTTGCGGCAGGGAGTAGTTTTTTTTTTTTTACCATTCTCATTGTGTCAGGATGCGTTCGGTAACTGTTTGCTAAAATACAGCAACTCTCAGGCTCACTAATAATAAAGTTGTGAACAAATATGTCTGTCTTGTCGTTTGGGGAGCCATGATTGAACTGTGTTGCTGTGACACCTCCCCAGCTGGTGACGCTCTGGACGCTTGTCTCCCACAGCACGCATGCGACAGAGAATAAAGTCAAAGCTAGTGTTACCTGCCCCTCTTCCTCTTTTACATTAACAATTTTTTTTTTAGTTTGTGAAAGCACAATTTTTGTGTGTTTTTTAACACAGAAGTAATGTTTAATAAATGTTAGGACTCAATTCTTTTCTAACAAGTTCTCCGCTCTGGACACATTTCACTCACATCACGCAGCAACAAAGAGTATAAACTCAAAGCGATAGAGCGACACCTGCCCCCTCTTTCCTCTTTCACGTTGACAAAATTTTTTAGTTCCATTTCGTATAGGCTTCGCCCTTTAAGGCTGTCGCTTGTGGGTTTTATCCCATCACACAAAGCATCGCACTGAAAAATTGAGTCCTCGCCCACCTGTCGTGTGGGCCCCACCCGGTACGTATAAATTACATTGAGAGCGGGTAATCGGCTCCCATTTTTCTTCAGCAAGCAGCTAGCACTGATCTTCCAACAACGAGATGTCCAGCACCAACACCATATGCCTGTGCCCATCCTGCAAGACCAGCTACATGCTGAGCTTTGACCGGCACAACACCTGCGAAGGATGCCTAGGTCCCCATCACGCCAACCTTGCTTCCTCCTGCCACCTCTGTGACCCCTTCCCCCCTGAGGAGAGGCAGAGGTGAGCAGCCTTGTTTAAGGCAAATATCGAGGAGTGCCTCTCCGTGGCGGGGGACCGCTCGCTGGACGCCGTCGTCGATTTTCTTTGACGCTGGGTCTCGGAGCGAATTGCATGGTTCCTCCGAGACAGGCGATGTCAGCAGCAGCCCCGCTGCTCATTCCCTCCCGGAGGGCATAGTGTTGGAACGGGAGGGGCCGAGCGGATGCTCACCCCTCCCGGGCCTTTTCGCTTCAGCGACCACACCGCCCCAGCCGTCGGTGCCCTCCTCTCGGAGCTGCCCGGCATAATCCAGGAGGCGGCTGACACAAAGGGACTTTCCGTCCCTTTCCTCCCCCGCCCAGATCGGATGATCTAGCGGGAAGGTTTGGCTCCACCCCGGCTTGCCACCCTGACCCCATCTGGCCTCGTTTCCCAGCAGTGATGTCCTACTGGAACGAGGCTGCAGCCGGACCTGGTAGATTGAGAGCACCCGTCTCCACCTTCGCGCCCATCACCAGAGTGGAGGGGTTTACTGAGCGGAATTTTCCATCGGTACCCCACGGAGCCAAGCCTGGTAGAAGCTCTCGGAGCCCAAGTGTCCAGGTTGGACCAGCGTCCAGTTCCTCCGGGGAAGCACAACCAGACGGTGACATCAACCGAGACAACCGAGTTCACCAGTGTGCGTTCCAGGTGGCTGCAGCAAACAACAATGTCGCTCTGCTGGCCTACAGCATCTCAAAGAGGCTGGAGGAAACAGACCTGCCTGAGGAGACAAAGAGCTCACTCTGCAAGGCATCTGACATCAACCTCAACCTGTGCGCCTCCTCTGCTGTCTGCCTGTCTCGCATCGCCGCCTGGATGACAATGATCCAGAGGTACACCTGGCTTTGTCACTCCCCCTCCCTGGCGGAGAAACTGCAGAAGGACCTGCTGGAGGGCCCCATCATGACGGATGCGTTGTTTGGAGCCAATTTCAAGGCCATGCTGGAAAAATCGAAGAAGTCGGAGGAGGTGTCGGAGACTGTGCGCCACCTGATGAAGCCACACTCCTCCCCCCCCCCCCCCCCCCCCCCCCCCCCCCCTGCATGCTGGAAGGATCGTCACGGCCAGAGGCAGCAGCAGAGACGTTCCGCAGCTGCTGCAGCGTCCTCCCGCCCGGCTCCGTCGCCAGCCCCTCCCGCCAGAGAACAGTCCTTCTCATCCCGGCAACCAGCAGCTCAGCATTTCCCCAGAGATCGCCAACAGGCGCCACCCTGGAACAACCAGCCGCAAGGCTCATGGGGGAGAAGATTTAAGAAATTACTCCTTGCGGAGGATGTGTGTGTATGCAATGATGACACTAGTTTTGCAATAAAATGAAAACATCATTCAAAGAAAAAAGTGTCTGATTTCAGCCTGACTGTCAGTTCGAATGATCTCACAGCGGCTTCTCTTCACACATCCTCCACACAAAACTAGCCAGTGACCTCGAAACAGGTTTTTAAAAATCACCGCAGCTCGAGAAAACACACACAATGCTCACTTGACACAGCAGCAAAAAATGAATGTTTTCAGCAGACCGAGTCCAGGAGAAAACCTCTCTCTCAGCCAAGGGTGTGTCCTGCCCCTTCTGACCACAGCGGAGACAAACGCGTGTCCCCACGGTAGCCCCCACCCAAACAACATTGCATTGCTGAAGGCGCGCACGCCTCCCCTCAGCGCATGTCAGCTCACATCAGTTCTGATGTGAGCCTGCAGCCTGAGCGCGACACAGAGGTTTTTGACTTGGCTGATGTCCGTTAAAGTCATGACGCATCACAAAGACGCGTGCCCGCTCCCAGAGCGTTATGCAGAGTGGCAGCGAGCGTGCTCCCTGAACAGATGGATGCACCATCTTATCAGCAAAGGTTTCACACTGCAGTTCGTAGCTCAACCCCCTCCATTCAGAGGGATTATAGAGACGGTTCTGTCATCTCCAGAACAGATCTCGTCCCCCCATGCAGAAGTTCAGGAACTACTACTGGTAGAAAATGTAATTTCCATGGTTCCCGGCGAAGAGGAAAACACAGGGTTTTACTCACGTTACTTCCTGGTTCCGAAACGGACCGGAGGGATGAGACCCATCTTGGATTTATCCGTTTTCAACATTCCAATCATTCCAAAATGCAGAAAGTTCTTGCGCTTCTCTTTTCAAGAGACCCAGTATCAGCACAACAGGCTGCCGTTCGGTTATTCCCTCGCACCACGTATGTTCTCAAAATGCGTGGAGACGGCTCTGCCGCCGCTACACAGAGCGGGGATGAGAATCATGTTTTACCTGGACGATCTGCTACTGCTGACTCAATCCAGACAGGAAGCAGTGGCGCAAACCCAAGCGCTGGCGGCACACCTGTTAAACCAGGGCTTCGCCATAAACTGGGAGAAGGGCTCGGTTCTTCTGGCACAAATGATAGGTTATCTGGGAAAAGAACTAAACTCAGTCACTATGAGGGCTCGTTTATCACAGACAAAAAACCAAGGCTCCAAAAACCAGCTCTGCCACGTAAAATCGGGCAGAGTAGTGACAGCTGTTTCCATCATGAAACTGTTAGGAACAATGTCGTCAGCTCACACGGTGGTTCCATTGGGCTTACCACCGTCTTATAAGACACCGCCAGAGATGGCTTGCTCATCTGCGCAGTTATCCAGTAAGGCAGAGGAGGCGGATGATCTCTGTGCCCCCCTCCGTGGGAACCGACCTGAGACATTGGGGAAATACCCTCACTCTGTCGGAGGGAATCCCTATCAGCAGACCTACGTCACACGGCTGTGGGGGCGTTGTGGCCACATCACACAGCTGCTCATATAAACGTTTTGGAATGCCGCACGGTTTTGAATGTGATTCAACTTTTTGCTCTGGTGTTTCGGAATCAACATGCTCTGATTCAAACAGTCAACAAAGTGTCTGCAGCGTACAAAAACCGGCAGGGAGGCATGCGCTCAGCCCAAATGTTACACATTGTAAGGCAGCTGCTGTGTTGGGCACACAAAAACCTGCTCTCCATCAGAGCAGTGTACTTCCCCGGTGTGCTGAACAGAGGAGCGGACATAATGTCCAGGGGCGGTCCGCACCACGGGGACTGGAGCCTCTATCCCGAGCTGATGTCTCGGACGTGGGAGAAATTTGGCAGAGCGGCAGTGGACCTGTTTGTCTCACGGGAGAACGCCCAGTGCCAACTATGGTTCTCACTGAGCCCACGGGACAAACCACCGTTAGGAGTGGACGCGTTGCCCACAGCCCGTGGCCCAAAATGCTCTTTTACACTTTTCCCCCAGTCCCTCTAATATTATGGGTTCTGAACCGAGCTCGGGAGGAAGAACTGTCAGCCATTCTGATAGCCCCTGAGCGCGTGAGCGCCCCGTGGGTTCCAATCCTGCGACATCTGTTATCGGGTCGCCTGTGGAAACTGCCGTGGAGGGAGGACGCTCTCCTCCAGGCGGGAGGAGAGATCAGGAGTTACCCAGAAATAGACCAGCACCTGTGGGTCTGGCCACTGAGCGGATCTGCTTAGAGAGGATGGGTCTCTCTCAGGATGTAGTGCGCATGATCTAGGATTCACGTGCTACCTCCACCACAGCGCTATACACGGCAAAGTGGACAGCATTTCAGCGCTGGTGTACAGAGAAAGGCGTAGAGGCCACCTCATGTCCACTAGGTGATGTGCTGTCCTTTCTGCAGCAGCTGATGGACAGAAATCTGGTGTTCAGCACAATTAAAACATATGCTGCAGCCATCTCTTCCTGTCACGAAGGCTTCGGTGACAGAACAGTTTTTAATCACCCGCTGATGAAGCATTTTCTAAAAGGTGTACAAAGGTACAGACCTGTGTCATGCCCATTAACTCCTCAGAGGGACTTTACAATGGTTCTGCAGGCCCTGATCAAAGATCCTTTTGAGCCGTTAGGTCAGGTTTCGATTAAATCCGTGTCATTTAAAAGAGCCTTGCTGTTGGCTTTGACATCTGCAAAGAGAGTGAGTGATTTATCTGCTCTCTCTGTATGATATCTCAGGAGTGACCCAATCGAACGAGACCCGGAACGACAC
>NC_056498.1:4246794-4248467 GCF_014905685.2 Nematolebias whitei
AGGAAGGCCCTCAGGGCCAGATTTGACCTGAGGCTTAGTTCACTACAGTCCCCCCTTTGGAAATCATCGCCTGTCCATGGGGATGAATTCTAACATGAACTTACGCCTTTGAATGTCCTTGAGCTTGATGTAATCCAGCAAGGAAAACAAAAGTCAAAGGAGGTAATCCCACAATGTTTTTGGTAATTCCATTGTGTTTATGGTAATTCCATAATGTTGATGGTAATTCCATTGTAGCAATGCTTTAACCCCTTGGAAACAAAGTCTGTAATCCATTGGAAAAAGTCATATAATCCACAACGATAAACCCACAACGAATGGAGGTGTTGATTGATCAGCATACAGAGGGGTTCCCTTGGATTGAACTGAAGATGCGGCCACTGGATGAAGATTGGAGACCAACGTCAGGATTGTAGGTCTCCTCCAGCGAAGGTCGTCTCTGGGCGACGTCCAGTCGGTGCCGTTCTGGTTCAATGTGTCATGCAATCATGTGGTTTAAGGTGGGCTTATGATGGGGATTTTACATAAGGCCTTAACCAATATGCACCTGGTGTGTCAGCTATTATGATTGGGAACAGCTACAGCTACCAGTTAAAGGGTGGAACATGCTGAAAAGGGTAACTATAGGGGTCTATACCTATAGAAGGGCATTCCAAACTATTTTTCCATTTCTAACTTGGTTTAAGTTAGCTTTACATGGTAAAATATAGTTTGGTTCAATTGTCTGTTGTCTTTTAGATGAACGACTTGAGATTGGGTGTTTGGTTTCCCCATAAATGTTTTTGGAAGTCTATGGCGAGACTCATCAAAAAGAATTAGCTATCCCCCCCGAATAAGATTGTTCGAGTAGGTTCGGCTTAAGCATTGTGAGACCAATGTAGATTATGGTACTTAAGGTAGCATTAATCTACATTGACTCCGCAAAGATTACATTTTAACAAATGAACTGCATGTTGGCATAGTTAAAGGCCTCTTAGTCTCTAACTTAACTACACACAAAATTCATTCTTGCTTGGGGTGTTCCGAAACAATACCAAAAACCAATTAAACAATGTCTCAACATCGACAAAACAGTGACTAAGCAACCAGTTAAACAACGTTTCAACATTGACAAAAGTAGTGATTAAGCAACTAGAAAACGACGTTTCGGTGCGTCACTCACTCTGAATGTCAGATTTGATCACGTTATCGCGTCTGGTAACATTACCCTAACTGGCGTCACCCCCCTTCGGTCATGGGAGACCGCGAACACGGGTGAGGACGTCGCTCCATGAGCTAAAGTTAGGTTGTCCTTGAGTAGTTTTAACTGTTTGCGCAACTGAAAGAGGACTTTAAGGTCTGGATTGGAATCCAGTTCGCCTTTCGATGGAGTGTATTTGTCTGGGTCAGTCAGATACAGTATCATCGAGTTAATTGTAGGATCCAACTTCTGACGTTGGATGATGTCTGGGTCAGTTGAAAATGACTTTTCATATTTTAAAAGAACTTGGCGAAGTTTGTCTCTTTCTTCATCAGATGTCAGAGCGTCGGCTTGGGCGACCACCTGTTCAATCTGTGATGAGACTGATAAGGGTTCTTGCTCTTTGGGGAGCTCCAACGAATCCCTTTCTGAGTCGTCGGACCTGTCTATGGGTAAGACACCATAGGTTTGAGGCCCTTGGTCGACGTCATCG
>NC_056498.1:4248567-4253634 GCF_014905685.2 Nematolebias whitei
TGGGTAAGACACCATAGGTTTGAGGTCCTTGGTCGACGTCATCGGTTGAGAAAAGAGCTATGGCCTGTGTTGGTTTCGTGAACCATACTGGCCCAGCTTCTTGACTCGGTACCAGGTTATCTGGGAGTCCTCCCAGAAATGGAATGCCTAGTTCAAAATCATGAAAATCAGTGGAAATCAACCATCCTAGCATAGTGTTTTTTGGGATCATCACCTCATCCGTGCCTGTGTTACACACAGCAACAGATGTGGTCCTGGAGTCAAGGCTCACTTGGTTCGTGGCTTCCACGGACAGTCCCAAGTTGAAAAACGCAGGAGAAGGTTGAAAATATGCCTGTTTATGGCTAATAGCTTGTCCAGCTATGATGTGGATTCGCACCATTAGGTTAATCACCTGTGGTGGAACTGTGGTGGTTTGGTTGCTAGCAACCTGGCAGGCCTCTGGAATGGTCTGCCCAGCCTTAAGGTTTGCTGTGTCTAGCACAGGAGGATCCTTTGTGGCTGGTTTTAGGGACCACAGCACCTTGTTGATGGTGTCCACGTGGACACCCAACCTTACCAAAATGTCAGAGCCTATGTAGGTTGCATGTAGTAAGTTTTGGATCACGAGAAACGGGTGAACCAGTTCTCGTTGGTTCCAGTTCAGTTTTAGGTTAATGACTCCTTCAGCGGTCAATACCTGTGAACTATTGGGAACTAATGGAAAGCGGAAAGCTTTTTTAATTAGTTCTAGGCCCACGTGTTTGTGAACCAAGGTTTCATAGAAAGCTCGGTTAATTGCTGATTTATCTGTCCACAGAGACAGAACAGCATCGTTGGTGTGGGACCCTTGGATCTCTACACCTTTAACTACCAGTGGTAGGTAGTGTTTGGTGGACTCTGACTGTTCCAGCTCACAGAGGAGGCTGTCTTGTTGGGTCAGAGTTTGGACCACTGGGTGGGTCTCTTTGGTTTCACATGATTTCAGAGGAGTACTCACCGGGCTCGTGTCCTCGGCTGAGGAGTCCTTTGTGCCCTCCGCGGTACCTGCTGTTAGGCAGTCTGCGCTACACTCTGGAGGCATTTGTATTGGCAGTGGTTTGCTCACTTTTGCCCACATAGTTTGATCACCATAATCTATAATCGCGTCGAAGCGATTTATAAAATCCTGGCTAACCAAAAATGGGAATGAGTCAACACGAGACACGTGTACCGGGTGGTATAGTGTCATTCTGCCAACCTGCATGTGAACCATTGCTGTAGCTGTCAGGGTTGTCCTCTTCTCTGAGAGACCCTGCATTTCTATAGCACATTCTGTGAGAGGTATTATCCTGTTAACACCGGCAGCGGCTGTCCTCAGCTCCTCGAACAGTTTAGCTGACATAATTGTTATGTCTGCCCCACCGTCCAGGAGTGCTTCGTGTGTGAGGACTCCTTCGAGTGTTACTGACAGGTACGCCTTTTTGGCGACCCCCCTTCTGATAAAGTTACACAGAAACCTCTTAGGTTTTTTCTGACGTTTCTTCACACGTTCAGCCTTGTCTGTGTAATCTTGGTTTGTCTGAACCGTCAGCACAGCAGTAGCTGTTTCTGAGTGTTCAGCTTGCGATGACTCGTCATCGTTTGTGTGTGTGTTTACCCCCCCTTCTTCCGATGAGGGGTTGTTGGAGGCCACAACAACAATGTCTTGGTGTGTTTCACCGACATCTGTGATGTTGTCATTCGCGCCCTCAGATGTAATAGTGATTACATCACTGCATAGTGCTCCAGGTTGGTTTCCCGTGTCAGTGTGTTTCAAAATTTCTAACAACCTGCGTAGTTTCTCTGTCTCTTCCGAGCTCAGAGGTGTAGGGCCTTGTTTCTGGAACCTTTGTGATTTTTTCGCTTCGGTTTGTTTCGTCCGAGGTGGGGGACCGTTAGGTACGTCTTTTGGGGGTTCCTTTTCGAACTTCCCCTGATAATATGGGTCATGGTTCCCATATCTTTGCGTCCTACGCACACCCCATTTACGATAATCACGTTCATCCTCTGAAAGAGGAGCTTTTTCGTCCCAGCGTGCACCTTCATGACGCGGTTTGTTAGTTTGAAAAGACTGCTTTTTCTCGCCTTTTTTAGGAGGAGGCGGCGATACACGCCGTCCTTCCAGTTCTAGGGAGTGGGGTTTAACCTTTACACCAGGAAACACCTCTATGGGCGTCTTAGCATGAGAACATGCCTCAAACACATTCACAGCACACTGTTTAATCTCATTGATGGATTTTTCTCTGAAATTTGCCATCATTTGTACTGACGTTTTAAAGTCAGTGTGGATATTTTTGCTGAAAACAAATTTAAAACCTTCTTCTTCCTCCATTCCGGTTTCATTTTTGTAACCAAAATAAGCTTGGAAGATTCTTTTGTAATAAACCTTTGGATGTTCATGATTGCCTTGCGTGACCTTGTCAGCAGCTGGGAAACCAGCAGGTCCCGTGCAGGGGTCGTACTCCCTGATCAAAGCTTCACACAGAAGGTTGTAATCCCTTCTCGTGGCATCAGGTTGACGCTCGATGAAGGTGAACACCTCTCTGTCCGAAGTGAGCCTTATCAGACTGATTTTATCCTCAACCGTAGCATTAGGATAACAACTAAGTCTGAAATCAAGGTCGTTTAGATACGCTTTTGTGCCCGTTGAACCCATTGGACCAGGTACAAAGCGTTGAACATGTTTAGAGATTTTTTGCAAATCATCTATTAAAAGAGGAAGTTTCAATGGTCTCTCTTGCCTGCTTGGTAGTGGAAACCTGTTCAGGTCTGTCCCTACCACTTGAGGTAAGGGTGGAGGTGTGTGTGATGTAAGGAGATTTGGGTCTGAAGCCCAGTGTGTCCCCACATTCAGTCCATGCCTCTCACCGTATTTCCTTTCTGCATGGTAAAGTTGTGTTTTAAGCGTGTCTATCTCAGATTTGCATCCGCTCAGAGCATTTGATGCTTCTTGTAACTGTTGTTGTAGAGCATCGTTGTCTGAGCACAACTTTTGGTACATGATCTCCCTTTCCTTCAATTTCTCCTCATATGAGTGAGCTTGTAAAGTAAGGTGATTCTGTGAGAGCTCCCTCTCACGTTTTAACTCATGTGCACCGGTCTCTTCAGCAAGTTTAGACTGTGCCATGAATTTGAGATAAGCCTCTCTGTCTGCTGCATATGTTTGACAGCACGTCATTTTGTTCAACCTGTTGATCCAATTTGTCTTTGAGAAGCAGAGAAATTTTTGCTAACTGTTCCAGGCTCAGCTTTTCATTCTCTGCCACCGTAGCATTTTCTGCTAAACTTTCCAGTACCGTAGCTTTCTGAATTTCATCCATCTGTTCTAATGGTGTGCCAATTATCGGATTTGTTAAAATATTTAAAGCTCCCTGGATGATGTCATCTTGTTGACTGTCATCTTCTGACTGGGAGTCTGAAGGGTCAACGTTTTCCTTTGCCCCTGCCATTATCTTCTATTTAAAAATTAAATAGGAAGATGTGGTGTTTTAAGTGGTAAAATAAATCAGAAAAGTTTCCTTTTTCTGATATAATTACTCTTATTTAGTGTTCTAGCAATTAAACGTGTATTTTCCTTTTAGCAATTGAGTAAACTTATCAACTCTGTGATTATCTGGACTGTATCTTTAAAAAGTTCTTAATTTTTCATTATGCACCTCCTTCTGAGGATTTATCAGTGAATGAAAAATTTCTTAGTAAATGCCTTTCTGGGCATAAATACTTTAATCACTTTTTAAATGTAAGATAACAGTAATAACTCAACTTGAGGAACGTTTATTAACTCAAAAATGCTTATTTTAAAGAAATACGAGCGTTCAATTTCACCAAAATCCTAAAAACGAAGTGAAACTGTGATTTCAAGTTTCTAACAGGAGGTGGCAGTATAACCTTATTTTATTTTAACCCTGACACTGTTAGTGGCGACCAGTAAGAGTCGCGATGACTTCCTGTGGCTTTGGTAACATCCGGTCGTTAGCCGTTAGCATAAGAATTTAGCATTGGCTAGCGTGGTCCAAAAACACCATTTAATGACGGATTTAAAACTTAAACGTGGCAAAGTTTCAGCGATTAGGCTTTTAATAATCGGAACAGCGGATCAGAACCAACTTTAAAGCGTTTTTCAACTTTAAACAGCAGATTGAAATTCCCTATGAAGACGAGCTTCATTTCCGGGTCACGTGACTGAATCAACCAATGACAGAGCAGCAGCGGGTGTGGGTTTTACAACCTGACATCAGAGGAAGTGACGACAGACACGTCACTCGTCTCTCCAGCGAATCAGAGCGTTTCAAACAGCGGCTTTCGACCAATGACGCATCGTCATTTTAGCTATCTTTGTTAGCATTAGCCTGAAAAAGTCCGGTCAACTTTCGTCATTAAAACTGTCAAAATGCACTATTTTCTGTTAAAAATGTGGCGAATAAACTCTCAAAAGTGTACTGAGACGGCACTCAGGTCAAAATAGCAGTTTATCCATGCAAACGACTCGTTCGAACGAATCAGAACCGAGCCGGAACAGAACCGGGTCGAGCAGAACCCGTTCCTCTCTGCACCACAGATTAAACATAATCAAACGCTTTCCACAGCTTATTAGCTCACAGATAACAGATGTACCATTTCAGCTTTCAAATGAACCATTGACGTTATTTCAGCTCTAAAAACACCACAACTGTAAACTTTCTCTGAACACCACAGCTGCAAAACGCTGCGTTTCACACAGCAATCTGCACTTTTCATGCCAACAGTCAGTTCAATTGTTACACGAATAACAGTCCATTTTATGAACCCGTTACGGGCCACCAGATGTAATGAACATATATCTGTCGATATTATTCATAAATTAAACAGATTCTTTCATTTTTCTGGACTGAGTAATATCGTGCCTTGAATGATTAAATGTGACGTGAGACGTTAATTTTCTTTGACCCATCAAAATGAACGTGGTCATTTATTAACAGAATCAAAATTTAACATCAAACATTTACATTAATTTGGCAAAATTGATTACAATAACACATATCTTAATTAGCAAGCTTTACAATTAGACAACCATACGGCCATGGTTTC
>NC_056498.1:4253734-4255087 GCF_014905685.2 Nematolebias whitei
TATGATATCTCAGGAGTGACCCAATCGAACGAGACCCGGAACGACACGAGACTCAGAGTAAAAATAACAGTGTTTATTTATTTACAGTGATAAACTGGCTGCACAGGCATCAGGACTGGAACTCCTGGAAACGGAGGACAAGTTCAGCTGGGGCAGGTAAGTTGTTTGGTATAAACTTGCAAGTAGCTTTCTTATCTTACAGTTGGTGGTTCTTGTAGGAGTTGATCCAAGAGATACCCAGAGTTTCCAGAGGAGATGGTGAGATGGAGGCACTGTGCAGCAACTTCAGAACAGGACGAATACTTCCAGAGACTGAGTGGATAGGCACGAGAGATCAGAGCTTGGGCAAGGCACGAGAGATCTGAGAGCTGGAACCCGTGGAAACAGGACTGGACTCAGGAGGCGACGAAGAACTGCAGAAACAAGATCACAGGGTAAGACTTGTATTCCATGAAACATTAAATGGCTAGAAACATTAAATACCGGGGGAACTCAATGCTCCAGCGTCGAGTAGACTTGACTGCAGGCTTATATAGGAGCAGGAGCTCATCAGGGAGATGACCGTCAGCTGGGGGTGGTTAGCGGCCATCTTGGAAGCTGCAGTAAGTGCTACTCTCACAGTACCCCCCCTCAAGAATCGCCTCCAGGCGATCCGAAACGCTTCTCAGGGTGCGCTTGGAAGAAGGTAGTGATGAGGCTGGGGTCCAAGATGAATGAACGTGGGATCCAAGATTGCTCCTCAGGACCGTAACCCTCCCAGTCCACCAGGTACTGGAAACCTCTCCCCCGGCGCCGGACATCCAAGATCTTCTGGACGGAAAAAGCTGGATGATTGTCGATCAACCGGGGGGGAGGAGGGAGGTTGGTTGGAGGGCTCAACGGGCTCTCAGATACCGGTTTAACCTGAGAAACATGAAAGGTAGGGTGTACCTTCATGGAGGCAGGAAGTAGGAGACGGACTGCTGCTGGGTTGATGATCCTCTCGATAGGAAAAGGACCGATGAATCGAGGAGCCATCTTCTTGGAGAGGTCCTTGAGGTGGATGTCCCTGGTGGACAACCACACCCTTTGACCAACCTGGTAAGGCGGCGCCGTTGAGCGGTGGCGGTCAGCGTACTTCTTATTTTGGGCATCTGTCCGAAGAAGTGCTGACCTGGTCTGTCGCCAGACTCGACGACACCGTCTGAAATGGTGTAGGACCGAAGGTACCATGCAATCCGTTTCCTGACTGGGAAACAGAGGAGGCATGTACCCCAGCGACGCTTCAAAGGGAGACATACCAGTTGCAGAGGTCTTGTGTGAATTGTGCGCATACTCAACCCAGACCAGGTGACGGGACCAGGCCGAAGGATT
>NC_056498.1:4255097-4258714 GCF_014905685.2 Nematolebias whitei
TGGATGATACCCAGATGTGAGACTTGTGGATGCCCCCAGTGTCTTGCAGAACGATCGCCATACTTGAGAAATAAACTGGGGGCCTCGGTCAGAAACTATGTCTGAGGGGATGCCGTGGATTCTGAAGACGTGTTGGACAAGGAGCTGTGAAGTCTTAAGGGCTGAAGGTAGCTTAGGAAGAGGAATGAAATGGGCCGCCTTAGAAAACCTGTCGACGACGGTCAGTATAGTGGTGTTCCCCTCTGAGGGAGCCTGTAACAAAGTCAATGGAAATGTGTGACCAAGGGCGACTGGGTGACGGTAGAGGATGAAGGAGGCCAGCCGGGGGTTGGTTCCCTGTTTTATTCCTGGCACAGGTGGGACATGCCGCGACAAACTCCTTCACATCTTGGGAAAGGGTTTGCCACCAAAAATGTTTCTTAGTAAGTGCGAGCATGCGAGTTATGCCAGGGTGGCAAGAAAGTCTATTGGTGTGGACCCACTCCAGAACCTTGGCCCTCATGGAAGAGGGAACAAATAAGGTTCCGGGGGGTCCAAGACCAGGGTCAGGTTCGTGTTCATGTGCCTCTCTGATCTCTCTCTCTATAGGCCAAGTAAGTGCCCCAATAATGCAGGTAGAGGGTACGATGGATTCTTGACGGTCGGGGGTATCTGGAGGTGAAAACTGGCGGGAGAGTGCGTCAGGTTTTACATTCTTGGATCCCGGCTTGAACGTGAGTAAATAGTTGAACCTATTGAAAAAGAGTGACCAACGGGCCTGTCGGGGAGTCAAACGTTTAGCATCTCTCAAATAGGTTAAATTCTTGTGATCAGTCCAGATTAAGAAAGGAGTCTCTGTTCCCTCTAACCAGTGCCTCCACTCTTCGAGGGCCAACTTGACGACGAGGAGCTCACGATTTCCCACATCGTAGTTCCTCTCTGCTGGAGAAAGACGTCGAGAGAAAAAAGCGCATGGGTGAACCTTGTTGTCCTCTGAGGACCTCTGGGACAGAACGGCCCCGACGCCAGAATCAGAGGCGTCGACTTCTAGGATGAATTGACGGCTCGGGTCCGGATGAGAAAGGATGGGAGGTGAAGAAAAAAGTTCTTTTAATTTCCTAAAAGTGGTATCTGCTTCGGGGTTCCATTTGAAAATTTTATTTATGGAGGTGAGTTGTGACAGGGGGGCCACAACTCTACTATAGTTACGAATGAAACGCCTATAGAAGTTAGCAAACCCGAGAAAGCGTTGAAGTTGTTTCCTAGTCTCCGGGGTGGGCCAATCCACTACTGCTCGGGTCTTTTCAGGATCCGTGCGATAGTGGCCTTTACCAAAAATGAACCCAAGAAAAGACACCGAGGAGACGTGAAACTCGCATTTCTCCTGTTTGACAAATAGCTGATTTTCATTAAGACGTTGTAAAACTGCTCTAACATGGGTAACGTGCTGTTCGGGGTTCTTGGAGTAAATGAGGATGTCGTCAAGATAGATGAATACGAAATCACCGAGAAAATCTCTAAGTACGTCGTTTATAAGGGCCTGGAACACTGAAGGGGCATTGGTAAGGCTGAAGGGCATTACCAAATACTCAAAATGACCTAGAGGAGTCCTAAAGGCGGTCTTCCATTCGTCACCACTTTTAATTCGCACGAGATGATAGGCGTTACGTAGATCGAGTTTAGTGAAAATGGTTGCGGACTGAAGCTGTTCATGAATTGAGTCTATGAGAGGGAGAGGATATTTGTTCTTTACTGTTATGTTGTTTAAACCACGATAATCAATACAAGGACGCAGGGTCTTATCTTTTTTAGAGACGAAGAAGAACCCCGCTCCTAACGGAGAGGTGGATGGTCTAATAATACCGGAGTCCAACGACTCTTCAATGTAAGTCTTCATTGACTCTCTTTCTGGGCCAGAGATGTTAAACAGCCGACTGGCAGGAAAAGGGGCACCAGGAAGAAGGTCAATGGCGCAGTCATAAGGGCGATGAGGCGGGAGAGATAGAGCCTTACTCTTACTGAAAACCGGGGATAAATCTTGATACTCGGAGGGAACCTGGGACATGTCAATCTCATCGTCGGGACTGGGGTTCTGGGAAGGTTTCGAGATACCGGAGCGAAGGCAGTTCTTTAGACACTTGTCGCTCCATCTCTCGATCCTACCCAGTTCCCAATTAATGTGTGGATTATGTTTTTTAAACCAAGGATGACCCAAAATGACTTGCGTGGAAGGGGATTCAAAAACGAGGAAACTGGTGTGCTCGTGGTGATTACCGGACGTGATTAAATGAAGATCGGTGGTCTTATATTTGATCTGGGCGAGGGTTTCATCTGTAACACCGGCAATATTGAGGGGCTGAATCTTTACTACGGGAAGTGCGAATTCATTAACTAATTTTTGACTGATAAGATTTTGCTCAGCACCTGAATCTAACAATGCTGAGACGGAAAAACGATTCTGATTATTTTGAATTACGGTGGGTAACATTAATCTGTGTTGTTGTAGAGAGAATGAGGATGTACCTACCAATACCTCTCTCTTTATTGGTAGGCACTCTCGTTTCCCCTCATGGGGCACGAGGCAATATAATGACCCTTACTACCACAATAAATACAAAGATTGTGAATCTGACGTCTGTTCCGTTCGGCAGGAGTTAAACGGGCCCGTCCAACTTGCATTGGCTCGGGTTCAGGTAACGCAGGCTGTGGTGATGACGTAGACGCAAAATGACTCTGGGATTTGTAGTTTTCAACGGGGAAGCTATTTGGTGACGGACCTAACCCGGAAGTGAAGAATTGCCGGGAGTCGAAGTGTCGCTCACGGCAACGCTCCCGAAAACGTTCGTCTATGGAAATAGCGAGGTTAACAAGAGCGTCAAAGTCGGAAGGTTCATCACGTGCAGCTATCTGGTCCTTTATGTGGTCGGAAAGGGAATTTAAGAAGGTGCCCTGGAGCGCCCTTTCATTCCAACCAGTTTGTGCTGCGATGACGCGGAACTTGAGGGCGTGTTCAGAGACGGGTCGCCGGCCCTGACGTAAACCCAACAGACGTTTTTCTGCGTTGGGTCCCTGCAATGGCCTATCAAATATTTTACGGAACTCTGTGAGTAATAAATTAAACGAAACAGATCTTAACTCATGTTGCTTCAAAAAAGATGTTGCCCATTGTAAGGCGTTACCCTTAAGCTGACTGATGAAGAATGTGATCTTTGCGTTGTCAGTGTTGTTAAGTCCTGGGGCTCCGTTGAAGGCAAGCTCACACTGAAGAAGAAAACCACCGCACTGGTCAGGGTTTCCCGAAAAAAGTTCGGATGGTTTGACGAGGATGTGTCCCGCAGTGTGGCCTGTCAAGCACGTGCAGGCGGGAACTGGCTCTGGAGGTGCGACTGGAGCTACAGGAGGAGGAGAAAGAGTCTGTTTAATGGCGTACACCATATTTCCAAGCTCCTGAAGGTTAGACTTAGTCTCTTGGTTCTGTTTAAACATGCATTCCAACATCTTCTCCACCCCAACGAGGAGTTCCTCTTGGGAGGGTGGTGAGGCCGGCTCGTTCCTGGCCTCGTTCTGGGTCTTAGATGGCTGGAGCATTTCTATGATATCTCAGGAGTGACCCAATCGAACGAGACCCGGAACGACAC
>NC_056498.1:4258814-4263219 GCF_014905685.2 Nematolebias whitei
TCATCTGTAGCAGGTGAGTATGATTAGTGCTGCCAACCAATCAGGGAAAAAAAACAGCAGCAGCAGCAGCAGCAGCAGCTGAAGTGCCTCAGTACCCCCTCCTTAAACATAGCCTCCAGGCGATTTCAGTCGCTTCTCAGGGTGGTCCCTGTAAAAAGAGGTTATGAGAGAAGGGTCCAAAATATATGACCTGGGTATCCATGATCTCTCCTCCGGGCCGTATCCCTCCCAGTCCACTAGGTATCGGAAACCACGGCCTTGGTGACGAACTTCCAGGATCCGCCTAACGGTGTAAACCGGGTCGTTGTCAACCAGCCGGGCGGGCGGTGGGGGGTCAGTTGGAGGGTTGAGGGAGCTGACACCCACAGGTTTGATCTGCGACACATGAAAGGTCGGGTGGACCTTCATGGAGGAGGACAGACAGAGCCTCACAGCAGAGGGATTTATGATTCTCTCCACGGGAAAAGGCCCGATGAACCTAGGGGAGAGTTTCCTCGGAAAGTCCTTTAACTGAATATCTCTGGTGGAGAGCCATACCTTCTGCCCTACTTGATACGAGGGTGCGGATAAACGATGCTGGTCGGGAAACCTTTTGTTCCGGTGGGCGGTGCGCATTAAGGCTCTTCTGGTCTGGTTCCATATCTTGCGACAACGTCGGAGATGGTATAGGACAGAGGGGACCAAGGCTTCAGGTTCATCGTTGGGGAACAAGGGAGGGTTGTAGCCTAGCGAAATTTCAAAGGGAGAAAAACCAGTGGCAGAGGAGGTGTGACAGTTGTGAGCATATTCGACCCAAGGTAAATGTTTGCACCAGAATGTGGGATTGTTATTGATGACACAGCGTAATGACGTTTCAAGTTCTTGGTTACACCTTTCAGATTGACCATTAGACTGGGGGTGATGACCAGAAGTGAGACTAACCTTAGCTCCGAGGGTAGTACAGAATGCCTTCCAGACCTGAGAAATGAACTGGGGTCCACGGTCCGACAGGATGTCCAGGGGGATGCTGTGAAGGCAAAAAACGTGGTGACCATCAGCTGAGCGGTCTCCAAAGCGGTGGGTAATTTGGGTAGAGGGACGAAGTGTGCAGACTTGTAAAATCTGTCAATGATAGTAAGAATGACAGTGTTACCTTCAGAGGGCGGGAGACCAGTGACGAAGTCCAGAGAGATGTGTGACCAGGGACGACTTGGGATGGGTAAAGGCTGTAGGAGACCGGCAGGCTGTTGATTTCCATTCTTGTTTCGCGCACATGTTGAACAGGCAGAGACAAAGTCTGTGATATCAGGATACAGAGTTGGCCACCAGAAATGTCTTTTACAGAAGGCAATCATACGTGTGACTCCGGGATGGCAGGTAAAGCGATGGTTATGGACCCAGTCCAGTACCTTACCAATAACTGATTTGGGGATAAACCTCCTTCCAGGTGGTTCAGAGCCAGGGTCAGGTTCAGAAGTTTGTGCCAATCTGATGGTGTTTTCGATATCCCAGGTGAGGGTCCCCACGAAGCAAGTGGACGGGAGAATGCTTGAGTTGGTCTTGGGAGAACCTGAGGGTGAAAACTGTCTGGAGAGAGCATCGGGTTTAACGTTTTTAGAACCGGGTATGTATGTTATGGAAAAATTGAATCTGGCAAAAAATAAGGACCATCGGGCTTGTCTGGGGTTTAGTCTCTTAGCGTTCTGCAAGTAGGCTAAATTTTTATGGTCAGTCGGAACCCTCGAGCCAGTGTCTCCATTCTTCCAGAGCCAATTTGATAGCCAATAGTTCACGATTGCCCACGTCATAGTTCTTTTCAGCTGGGGAGAGTCGCCGAGAGAAAAAGGCACAGGGATGGACCTTGTTGTCTGCGTCTGAACGTTGGGACAGGACTGCTCCAACACTGAGATCCGAGGCATCAACCTCCACAATAAATTGCCTCTTGGGGTCAGGGTGGCACAAAATAGGAGCAGAGGAGAAATGAGCTTTCAACTCACCAAACGCTGTGTCTGCCTCAGGAGTCCAACAAAAGGTTTTTAATGTGGAGGTGAGTTGAGTGAGGGGAGCAGCAATCCGGCTGTAATCTTGAATGAACCGTCTATAGAAGTTGGCGAAGACCAGGAACCGCTGGAGTTGTTTGCTGTCTTTAGGGACTTATCAGTCAGTGACAGCTCGGACCTTCTCTGGGTCTGCACGAAACTGTCCCTTCTCCAAAATGAAACCCAAGAAGGGGACAGAGGTTACATGAAAATCACACTTTTCAGCTTTTACAAATAGTTGATTCTCATACAAATGCTGTAGTACAGCCTTAACATGGTTAACATGTACTCTTTCATTATGGGAGTAGATCAAAATATCATCTAAGTAGACAAAAAGTCATCCAAAAAATCTTGTAGGACATCATTAATGAGAGCCTGGAAAACAGCGGGTGCATTTGTGAGTCCGAAAGGCATCACCAAATATTCAAAGTGTACAAGGGGGGTCTTAAAAGCAGTCTTCCATTCGTCCCCCTCCTTTATTCTTACCAAATGGTACGCATTGCGCAAGTCTAGCTTGGTGAATATGGTTGCAGAATGGAGCTGATCGTGAACTGAATCAATTAGTGGAAGGGGGTATTTATTCTTTACAGTGATTGCATTTAATCCTCGATAATCAATACAGGGTCTGAGGGTCTTATCTTTCATGTCTACAAAAAAAAAAACCTGCCCCTAGTGGGGAAGTGGAGGGGCAGATTATGCCGGATGCTAAGGAGTCTTCGATGTAATCTTTCATAGACTCCTTTTCGGGGCCTGAAAGGTTATATAACCGACTGGATGGAAATGTAGCATCAGGAAGGAGTTCAATAGCACAGTCGTAAGGTCTGTGCGGGGGTAGTGTCAAGGCTTTACTTTTACTGAAAACGTGGGCCAGGCTATGGTAAACTGGGGGGACCTTAGTTAAATCGATATCATCGGGGGGTTCCCTTCCTTTAACGGGAGTAGAGACAGCTGTTTTAAGACAGGACATTAAACAATCCTTGTTCCAACTCTCTAAACGACGTTCTGACCAATTGAAAATGGGGTTGTGTTTGGTGAGCCAGGGATACCCAAAAATTAACTGAGATATGGGTGAATCAAAGAAGAGAAACTCACCCAGCTCATGATGATTGCCAGAGACAACAATGTGAAGATCCGAGACCTTGTGAGTGATTTGGGCAAGATGTTGTCCAGTTAGCCCTGTGATGGAGCGAGATGAGGGAGGTGAGTGGTATGGTGGGGAGTTGGAGTTGTTCCACTATGTCTGTGGAGATCAGACTTTGTTCTGCACCAGAATCGATAAGAGCAGAAACGGGCAATTTAATTTTATCATGAAGTATGGTAGCAGGTACAGACAGAAGCGAGGCAGGGGAGATTTGGGATGAACTCGGCGGCGTCCCCTGTTTTACTGCCGAGCCGGTCCGTTTCCCCGTACTGGACAAGTGGCGACAAAGTGTCCCTTGTTACCGCAGTAGATGCAGACCTTCGTGGCATATCGTCTCTGTCTTTCCTCAGGAGATAGTCGGGTCCTCCCCACCTGCATCGGTTCAGGTTCAGACTCGGGCGATGAGGAAGTTCTGGTGTTGTTATTCTCGGTTGACCGAAAAAACATGCTGAGGATTATGGGTAACGTAGTTTCTTTCCTTTCTACGTTCCTTTATTCTGTTGTCGATGCGGATAGAGAGAGCGATTAATTTATCCAAGCTCCCGGGTTCATCCCGGGAGGCAAGCTGGTCCTTTATGTTCTCATTTAAAGAATTAATATATGTACCTCTTAATGCTAGTTTGTCCCATCCAGCCTCCTCAGCCACAATACGAAAGTCCACAGAGTGATCGGCTGCCGACTTACTTCCTTGTCGTAGTGATAATAGTTGTTTTGCGGCCACCTCCTGGTGGAGTGGGTAGTCGAATACACATTGGAATTCTTGAATGAAAGCTTGAGAAGTTAGAGAATCAGGAGAATGGGCAGTTAGAAACGCTTGGGCCCAACGGAGAGCTTTTCCCTTTAATGCTGAAACAATGTAAGTTATTTTAGTGTAATCATTCGTAAACAGAGATGGGGAGCGAGCGAAGGCCAAGTTGCATTGGAGCAAAAATCCCCCACATTGACTGATATTACCTTCAAAATGTTCAGAAGGTCTCAGATCTGGTTCTCTGAATGGCAACACAGAACTTGGAGACAGGCTGGGAACAGAAGGTGGGTTAGCAGGAGTGGCAGGAATTAAGTTGATTATCTTGCTGTCTAAGGCAGCTACACTGTGAGAAACTTGATTTAAAGTGGCGGTGGTATTTTGTTGAAGTTGGTAAAGATGTTGATACATTTTATCAAGTTCAGCAAACTTACTCTCATAAACTTGTGTAGAACTCGCAGTCTGAGTGTTGCCAGATTTACCCACAGACATGTTGCTTGG
>NC_056498.1:4263319-4267763 GCF_014905685.2 Nematolebias whitei
CTTCAGCGAAGTCCTGATCCACAGTGAATCCTTATAAAGCCAGTGAGTAGATGAGTCATCTGTAGCAGGTGAGTATGATTAGTGCTGCCAACCAATCAGGGGAAAAAAACAGCAGCAGCAGCAGCTGAAATGCCTCATATATAAAGTAAAGAGTATTGGCCCAAGCACTGAGCCCTGAGGAACTCCATGACTAACTTGGGTGTATGAAGAAGATTTATTATTTACATTTACAAACTGGAATCTATCAGATAGATATGATTTAAACCATTTTAGAGCCGTTCCTGTAATCCCAATATCATATTCAAGCCTCTGTAGTAAAATATTGTGATCAACTGTATCAAATGCAGCACTGAGGTCTAACAAGACCAGTATAGACACAAGTCCATTGTCTGAGGCCATGAGAATATCATTAGTTACTTTTACTAGTGCTGTTTCTGTGCTATGATAAGCTCTAAACCCTGACTGAAACTCTTCAGATTATTTCTTTGTAATGTTCACGCAACTGACCAGCAACTATTTTCTCTAGAATTTTTGAGATGAAAGTTAGATTAGATATAGGTCTATAGTTGGCCAGAATTTCTGAATCAAGATCAGACTTCTTAAGTAAAGGTTTAATTACAGCAACCTTAAAGCGATGTGGTACATAACCATTCATTAAAGACAAATTAAGTAGATCCAAAATGTGGACATTAATTAGGGGAAATACCTCTTTAAACAGTCTGGTTGGGATGGGATCTAGCAGGCATGTGGATGGTTTGGATGACGTTATTATTTTTGACAATTCAGAGAGCTCAACAGGACAAAAACTGTCCAAACATAAATCAGGCTCTAGTGACATTTTTAAAGTTGCTTCATTTGACAGGGGACCAGAAATAGTAGAAGGAAGGATGGTTTGAATTATCTTTCTAATTGAAATAATTTTATTTATAAAGAATCTCATGAAGTCATCACTACTTGTAGTTGTAGGGATACATGGTTCAACAGAAATGGGACTTTTAATTAGTCTAGCAATAGTACTAAACAGAAACCTAGGGTTATTTTTATTCTCTATTAAAGATGAGTAATATAAAGTTCTAGCGTTACGGAGAGCTTTTTTATATGTTAGCAGACTATCTTTCTAAGTTAAATAAAATTCTTCAACATTAGTAGAGCGCCATTTTCTCTCCTGGTTTCTAGATGCCTGCTTTAAAGTACGTAAGTTTAGAGCCCCCCTGACAACCTCAGGGTGCACTCGACCAGAGGAATCGCATCCTTGACAGCCTTGCATAATGGTATGACAATGCACGATATTTGCACTGCGGCCATGTGGTAATCGCCCTGCTCATTTATTTGCTTCTATCTGCGTGATGTGTCAGCTCGCTCCATGACGCATGCTGTCCTCGGTACCTTAACAGAATGAATCTCATTGTTTTCATGGAACTTCGTTCAAACTCACATCTGACTACATGCAATTACAGTGTGAGATATTTGTTATCAGTCACAAGTTTGTGACTGTTGGTTTTTGTTCTAATGTCACTAATCAGTTCATGAATACTGTTACCAATCAGTTCATTTGATTACTAATCAGTTAATTTATTTTGAATCTGTTCACTGGTTTTTTTCAGCCTCTCCCCTTTTTCCCGTCGAGAACTTTTCTCTCCGGGCGCCCATGTACACGGAATGCGTAAATTACGTAGTGCGCGTCTGTACATGGTGCGCTTAATTACGCAGCGCATATTTACGCACATGGAGGGCTGAGGGATAAAATGTTTTTTGGTGCAAGAGGGCGCTTCATACAGTGTTCGAATGGACCCAGTGAGGCAAAGACCACATCCTGCTTCGCCCTTAAACCCAGAAGCGACAGCCTTAAAGGGCGAAGCCTATACGAAATAGAACGTTGGATACGTACTGTAACCCCAGATTCTATGAGTATAGGCGAAGCCCTTTAAGCTCTGGGCCTCACTGGCTCCTAAATGGCTGAAGAAAAAAAAGCTATTTGGGAGCTGATTACCCGCTCTCAACGTAATTTATACGGACCGGGTGGGGCCCACACGACAGGTGGGCGTGGACTAAATTTTTCAGTGCGACGCTTTGCGTGACGGAATAAAACCCACAAGCGACAGCCTTTAAGGGCTATGCCTATACTCATAGAATCTGGGGTTACAGTACGTAACCAACGTTTTATCGATTGTCAAAGCACAAGTTTGATGTTTTTTTTATTTTGTTATAAAAACAGATGTTTAACAAATGTTAGGACTCTATTCTTTGCTAACAAAATCTATTTTATGTTAAACAACTTGTCAGGTTCTTCTCTTGTGAGCGCGCCGCATTCCCCTTTTTGTAGACAAAACGTCACATGCCGGGAGACATTCTGAATCAAAATAGAGTGAAGAACAAGAACAGACTACAGTTAGCATTGATGCTAATTAGCTGCCTGATTACATTCAGGGGCAATGGTGTCAGCCTCTTTTATTTGTTCAAAATATGCTCAAAACTGATGGGATGAGTAACTTAAAATACGCTTAATGTTAGAAAACACTCACCATCATCCATCATTGATTCTAGACAAGGTTTGGCTTCTCCGGGCATTGCTTCGGTGTTTGCTGGTAGCCGTGAGAAGCCATCAGCTCTGACACCTCTTTAAAAACTTTTTTTTTGTGGGTCGCTCCATCTAGTTTACTCTAAGTTTTGTCTTCGGTCACCAAGCACAAAAATGCTTGGACTTCAGCGTTAGACCACTGTGTCGTCATTATTGTTTTTAAAATCTGTAAAATAGGTCCAGTTGCTCCTCTGAGTTATTGCAATGATGGATTGAGTTGTTGTGAAAGTTGCTCAAAACAACTAGTGACTCCACCCCCTGACCAATCAGTGACCGACAGTGTTCTGACTTCACATTTTCAGGTCAGCATGATACACTTCGAACCACAGCAAAGTTGGTTCAGAAAACGGGGCTGGTTCCACGAATGGTGGAATAGTGGAAAAGTCGGTGCAGAGCCAAGTCTAACTGTGCTGTAGGGGCGCTAGTGGAAAAGGGCCATTAGAGGCAGTTTGGGGGCAGCTGTAGCTGAGTGGTTAGAGCAGTCGTCCTCCAGTGGGAGAGATGGAGGTTCGATTCCACCAGCAGTCTCATGTTGAAGTGTCCCTGAGCAAGACAATGAACCCCTCACTGCTTCTGATGTGTGTCCCATCAGTGTATGAATGTGATCTAAAGTTCTTATAAAGGGTTCAGATTAGCTTTGTAGAGCTCTAGTAGAGTGCTGAATGAATGGATAAATGAGACACAGATTGTAGTGTAAAGCGTTTTGAGTATCTTGGCAAGATAGAAAGGCGCTACATAAGTACAGTCCATTTACCATTGTTTTAGATCACATTCAAACACCGATGGAACACACATCAGAGGTAATAAGGGGTTCAGTGTCTTGCCCATGGACACTTCAACATGTAACTGCTGGTGGAATTGAACCTTCAACTCTCCTATTGGAGGACGACTACTCTAACCACTCAGCCACAGCTGCCCCACAAATGGTCTGGTCTAAAAGTTTTCTCAGTGGGGAAGCAGGACTCTTCCCTAGAAATAGGGTGAGAAGTTCAGTTATCGAGGAGAGACTCGGAGTAGAGCTGCTGCTCCTCCATACCCAGAGGAGCCAGCTGAGGTGGTTCATACATCTGGTAATGATGGACCCTGGACATGTTCATCTGAGAGAAGACCCCAAGGAAGACCATAAACATGCTGGAGAGATATGTCTACTAGCTGGTCTGGGAATACCTTGGAGTCCTTCTCGAAGTGGTGGCTGTAGAAAGAGATGTCTGGACCTCCTTGCTCAAGATGTTGCCCCCGAGACCTGAGTCCAGAGCCAGATGATGTATGGACAGAAATAAATCTTTAGAGGTTCTACTGTATATTCACCTCTTGAATTATTGTCTTATTAAAATAATAACATGTTTTAATGGCTGCTGACTAATAAGAACACACGCCCACTCATGTGGATCTCAGCCCCCAGTGGTTTTGTCAGGTACACGTCTTCTAACAGGATGTGGTTGCACCTGTTATTCAGTTTGTGTTTACTGCTGCTGTACAGACAAACTTTTGGCCTGTCATCTTACTATATATTCCCATGTGTAGTTTTACATTTGTACTCACAAGCTAAAAATCAACAAATAAATCATACTTCTAAACTCTGATGTATCAGGTTTATACAACGTCGACCCCCAATGTAGCAGACCAAGGAAGCAAGGACACGAGGCAGGTAAAAAGGTAAGTGATATTTATTTACAGGTGGAGATAAAAACTCGAACAGCTGTAAGGGAAGGGGAGAGACGGTGAATATATATCCTCTTGGTTGATGATGATGATGATGATAAAACAAGAATTGATCCTTACTTGTTATTGTTGCAGGAGATGGTTGAGGAGGAGCAAAGAGTGGGATCCTGGGTGTGAGGAGAATCCAGGAGAGAGTAGGAGGTT
>NC_056498.1:4267863-4270654 GCF_014905685.2 Nematolebias whitei
AATCAGATCAGGTGAATTTAACCAATAAGTCAGTTTATGGATATGTGAGGACCAGTAATACATTGTAAAATTAGGTAGAGAAAGATCCCCGTTTGTGGTGAACTGTTGTAATAAAGAAAGTCTCATTCTGGGGGCCTTTCCGTTCCATAAAAAAGATGAGACCAACTCTCCCATTCATGTCTAATACAGGCCTCTAACTGTTCAATCGTCTTGGGCCTTATTTGTCGCACCTTCTGTTGGATAAAATGTAAATGTTATCATTTAAAACTGTTTTTAGACCCCTCATCATTTAATTAAACTCCAGTCGTGTGAACTAAAGAATAGCCAGTCTTGTTCTAAGTGTTCATGTACATGTGCAGTGAGTCCAAGACCTTGGTTTTTTTAAACAACCATGATGTTATTCAGATCTGACCTCGCTACTCCGGCTATCCCGTTTTGTAATCAAGCTGTCTGTTTAGTAATCTTTTCTGGCTCTGCTGCATCGGCGAAAATCTGTATCTGTTGATTTTGCCTGCTGCTCACTCCTCCTGCCTCACAATAAAACACGAGCTCTCCCGTCGAACGGCGGACTACACCTTAACGTTTGGTCAGGTCACGAACTCCCCCCTCTGCAAAGGGCTCATCAAAATTCTTACACACTGGCTTGTGTGTGAATTCTTTAAAGGTGATACGAGGGAAAAAATCCTTGACATTCTTGGCGAGCCAGCCAGGAGCTCCCCGCAATCTGTTCATCGGTGGGACTCGACAGGACGCGCTGAAAGGTCAGCAATAGGCCGCCCAGAAGCCCCAGACGCTGATTGTGTCACAGGCCAGTGAGATAGGTTCTCCTCGAGACATCGGGGACAGACCGGCGGAGCTCCGAGCCATCTCTCACACAAAGCAAGTATGAGACTTTTCCTTTTTTTTATTTTTTTATAAGCAAAGTTGAACAGTGAGGTTGTTTGCTCAAAACAATGCTGAGACCCTGTTAAAGTGAAGCTGTTTTGCCCATGCAATCAAGACCTGATTAAATAGTGAAAAAGAAAAAACAGTTTAAGCCAAAACCCAGTAAAGTACAGAAGTGAGACATCTGGTGAGGCGTTAAATGAACAGCAAGTGAGATTCTAGGGTGGTTAAGAAACTTACAAATAAGTAACGTGAAAAAAAAAAGATTTTTCACAGGTTACAAGCACAAGTGAGACCTTTCCTGAATCAAGATCTTAATTGACAAAAACAGGTGAGACTATTGTCAAGACCCTTTTTAAAAAAAATTTTGAAAAAGAAAAAACAGTTTAAGCCAAGACCCAGTAAAGTACAGAAGTGAGATTGTTTGTTTAAACCGACCAACAACTTGTTTTGAAGTGAGATCGGTTTGCGCATACAATTAAGACCTACAGAAGTGAGGTGTGACAAGTCAAGACCTGATTTAAATAGTGAGACGGGCACCGAGACCTTATTTGGACATTTAGTGAGGCGTTAAATGAACAATAGTGCCATTTTTAATATAAAATGAGTCAAAACCTCCTTTGCAAGTGAGATTTCTAAGGGTTAAAAAACTTATAAACGAGCAACGTGAAAAAAGTCAGATTTTTCATGAGTAACGTGAGAAAAGTGAGATTTTTCACCGATTACAAGCAGAAGTGAGACCTTTCCTGAATCAAGATCTTAATTGACAAAAGCAGGTGAGACTATTGTCAAGACCCTTTCTAAAATTTTGAGTGAGACTCATAAGCCGGCATTTATTCTGAAAAAATTGTGAGACAGTGCAAAACTCCTGTCTGTCTATGTGTGACTGTCTGTCTGTGTGTATGTTTAAAGTGACAGGCTGATCCTGTGGAGGATCCTTGCCTGTACTAACAGACGGGACCCGAAGCAGATTTGCTTACAACCTTTTTTTTTTTTTTTTAACTGAGTTTGGGTTAAGTGAATCTTTTTCATCTGGGGAACAAAGACTGCAGCTTTGTTTGTCAGAAAAAAGATAACACCCACTAACTGCATAAGAAAAAACGTTAAAATACCTTGTCTACTTCGCCTGTAAGCTTATTGAGTAATATAAGTTTACAGATAACTGTTCACTATTTGTTTTTTGATTCTATAATGTCCTTCAAGCGTACAGCTGACTTTTTCTGTTATCTGTGGTGTTGCCGGCTCTCAGTCTGGGAGACCAAACGCACGCACGCTTTGAACTCCCTCCTGTGTGATAACCACACACACGCACAAACACACACGCTTGTGAACGTCATGTTGTACTAAAGTTTTAAGAAGTATGACACTCTAAAAAACAAGTTATCTGAATTTAGATAAAAAATTAAAAAATAAATAAAAATACTGCATGATGTTGAAAAATAGAAATTGACATTGATTTTATAAGCCATCTACATTGGGTAAGATAGCTACTGTTTATAATCTTGTACCAAAACCCAACTTAGAAAATATCTGAAATTCCCTTTAACTGACTGAATTAATTTATAAAAAATTCTGAAATGTCCCTTTAAACTGTTTAAATTCACTTCGTGTCAAGAGAATACCTCTGACCTTTGAAACCAAACCACACTTTATAAAAATTAACTACTAACGGCTTATTAAATCTATAAATTAGGTGCAAATTTAACATAATATAATTAAATCCAAGATAGCCACATTAGGAGTTGACGGCTCATTTTAAGCAGACCTAACAATGTACATTTTAGCAGACTTAGCACTGTTAAGGCATTAAATATGGATAATACACTAATAGATTGTGTTCTCGTTTCATTTACTGTATAACAATTCAGACCGTTTAAGCTCTCACGACCTTTGAGTTTGACATGTG
>NC_056498.1:4270754-4271684 GCF_014905685.2 Nematolebias whitei
TATATATATATATATATATATATACATACACATATATATATATACATGTATATATACATATATATATATATATATACATATATATATATATACATACACATATATATATATATATGTATATATACATATACATATATATATACATATATATATACATATATATATATACTTACTTTTAAAATTTCACTAGAGCCTGATTTATGTTTGCACAGTTTTTGTCCTGTTGAGCTCTCTGAATCATCAAGAATAATAATCTCATCCAAAGCATCCACATGTCTGCTAGATCCCATCCCATGTCCTCTATCAGAGACTGAGACCTCACAGTCCAAGAAAGCCAACCTGCCATTTTTTACATCTTCTCGTGTAGAAAAGGTAGAAAAGAGAGCCTTGATGTCCTTTTCACGGACACCACCAAGTCATTGGTTCAGGTATGTTGATGACACCTGGGTTAAAGTTAAATCTCAGGAAGTCCAACATTTTACTGACCACATCAACTCTGTGGATAAATACATCAAGTTCACACGAGAAAATGTAAAAAATGGCAGGTTGACTTTCTTGGACTGTGAGGTCTCAGTCTCTGATAGAAAACCGAGGTGTACCGCAAACCCACCCACACAGACCAGTATTTGCAGTTTGACTCCCATCACCCTTTGGAGCACAAGTTAGGAGTCATCAGGACTCTGTATCACAGAGCAGTCAGCATCCCCACTAACCCAGGAGCCAGGCAGAAAGATAAATCCTACACAAGACAGGCTCTAGAGCAATGTGGATATCCTAACTGGGCTTTCCTGAAAGCAGAGAAGAAACCCAAACAGGACTCCAGTCAGCCATCAGGTGAAAAGGAAGAACCCAGACCAGTGGTCATTCCGTATGTTGAGGGAGTATCAGAGAAACTGAGACGTTTATTTTCTAAACATAACGTCCCAGTGG
>NC_056498.1:4271694-4273546 GCF_014905685.2 Nematolebias whitei
TGTGTATGCTGTTCAGTGTCAGGAGGGCTGTGATCAGTCTTACATCGGGGAAACTAAACAACCACTGGCCAAAAGGATGGTCCAGCACAGAAGATCAACATCATCAGGCCAGGATTCTGCGGTCTACACTCATCTCCAGGCCAGCGGTCAATCTTTCAGGGATGAAGATGTTCACATCCTGGACAGAGAGGAACGATGGTTTGAAAGAGGAATAAAGGAGGCCATCTTTGTGAAAAGAAATTGTCCATCATTAAACATGGGTGGAGGCCTCCGGGTTCAACTGTCCCCCTCTTACAATGCTGTTATTGCTAGTATCGCTCAACCCCATGTGAATATTAAACAGCCATCAGTGTGCTAATGATCCATTGCTTGGCTGATGGACCTTCTTGACCATAGTAGCAGCTGGTTTTGGTTGTCAGCAGCAAACTGGTTGATCCACTCTGAGAAGGTGCTATTTAAGAGACTGAGCTGAATACAGCACCTCAGACTGAGGAAGTCTTTCAGATGAGAGACGAAACGTTTCTACATTTTTTTGCTTTGTTTTTTTTTGGTTGTTTTTTTTTGAATGTCCAGAGGACCAGATTGAACTTTTTTGGACTTTATTTATAGAGGTTAAATTACAAGATGTAGTGCAAGGTACGATAAATAAAAACTGTATTTACGTGTTTGTTAGCTGCGGTAACGTTATACATCATTGCAGCAACTTTAGCCACAGGTAGCTAAAATATACAACACGGCCTGTCAGTACCTTAACATTTAAAATTTTACTTTCTATATTAACGTTAATGGCAGCTTAGTGGCACAACTGGTAGAGCTGCTGCTTCTCAGCGAGTAGGTCCCTGGTTCAAATCCCGGTTCGGGGGACTTTCTGGGTGGAGTTTGCATGTTCTCTCCATGCATGTGTGGGTTTTCTCCGGGTACTCCAGTTTCCTCCCACAGACCAAAAACATGCAGGTTAGGCTCATTGGTAACTTTAAATTGTCCCTAGGTGTGAGTGAGAGAGTGAACAGTTGTTTGTCTTGTTTGTCTCTATGTGTCCCTGTGATGGACTTGCGACTTGTCCAGGGTGTACCCTGCCCCTCGCACAGTGATTGCTGGACATGGGCACCAGCGACCCCCATGACCCAAAATGGAATAAGCGGGTAAAGATAATGGATGGATGGATGGGTGTTTATCAAACAATTTTGGGACACATGGCAGCCTTTTGTATTGTATGTAGAATGGATGTCAGTGCCTGTTTAATTTGTTTGTGTATGTTTGACTGATCTGGTGTGGGAGGGAAGGAGTTTGTGGTTTGGCGTTTCTGTGTTCTATGTTGTTGTGTTGTTGTTGTTGTTGTTGTTGTTGTTGTTTGTGGTGGTGGTGGTGGTGTTTTTGGTGAAAAAAAAAATCAATAAAAACACTTTGTTTAAAAAAAAAAGAGAAGACACCCAGAAAAGGTTGTGAGCAGTGAGTCGAAAGACTCGGGTGACATACAGGAGAGTGTGGGAAGCCATAAAGCAGTATGAAATAGAAGACAGGATGTGAGCTAGACGATGTGGGAGGGTAAAGTAATGGTAATCTACTATATTGGGCTAAACATACAAAAAAAGCTGAGCGTAACGTAAAAGTATGTAAATATTGATATTATACGGTTTAGTAATATCTATGCTGTGTGTGTGTGTTTCAGACAAATTTCCAGCAAAATAATCGCTGCAGACCTACAGTCTGGGTGTTGTACCGCTACTACATCCT
Organism: Nematolebias whitei; assembly: GCF_014905685.2. Classification (NCBI taxonomy): domain Eukaryota; kingdom Metazoa; phylum Chordata; class Actinopteri; order Cyprinodontiformes; family Rivulidae; genus Nematolebias; species Nematolebias whitei. The sequence continues at coordinate 4,273,429 of NC_056498.1, forward strand.
GGGTGACTCAGTTTATCCCTTGCTAGACTGGCTCTTAAAACCATTTCCTGACACTGGAAGACTAACAGCAGATGTGCAACCATTCCCTTCCCTTCCCTCCCCTGCCCTAAACCCATCG
>NC_056498.1:4273646-4278646 GCF_014905685.2 Nematolebias whitei
ATTGTTGCCAACCTGTACATGGAGGAGGTAGAAAAGAGAGCCTTGACATCCTTTTCAGGGACACCACCAAGTCATTGGTTCAGGTATGTTGATGACACCTGGGTTCAATTTAAATCTCAGGAAGTCCAACATTTTACTGACCACATCAACTCTGTGGATAAATACATCAAGTTCACACGAGAAGATGTAAAAAATGGCAAGTTGGCTTTCTTGGACTGTGAGGTCTCAGTCTCTGATAGAGGACATTTGCAAACCACAAATATGTGGTCAAGAAAGCCCAACAAAGACTCTACTTCCTAAGAAGACTAAAGAAGTTTGGTACAAACACCAGCATCCTCACCAACATTTTTAGTTGCACCATGGAGAGCCTGCTGACAGGCTGCATCACAGGGTGGTACATGAACTGCATCAGTCAGAGCTGGAAAGAACTACAGAGGGTGGTGCAAACAGCAGAAGACATCACTGGTAGCAGTCTCCACACCATCCAGGACATCTACCACAGCCGATGTCTGTGTAAAGCAGCATCATTAAAGACCACACCCACCCAGCACAAGGACTCTCCTGTCTACTACCCTCAGGCAGACAATACTGGAGTCTATCATCATGCACGGAAAGACTCAAAAACTCAAGGATAGTTTTTATCCACAAGCTGTCAGATTACTGAACTTTCAATAAATAACACTGAACAACTGGCAATAACTTTGTACCAAGCCACATCTGTGACAACTAATATGACTAATATTAGCTTGTGATACCTAATATTTTTATTACTAATGCATTATGTGGCTGTATCATGTATGTATCTACCTTACATCATAATTCATCTCAATGTTTCCCACTCCCTGTGCAATAACCTGTCACACAACCTGTGTAGTTTATGTTAGTTATGGGCAGTATGTCCATCCATCCATCCATTATCTTTTACCCGCTTCTTCCATTTTGGGTCACGGGGGTCGCCGGTGCCCATATCCAGCAATCACTGTGCGAGGGGCGGGGTACACCCTGGACGGGTCGCAAGTCCATCACAGGGCCACATAGAGACAAACAAGACAAACAACCATTCACTCTCTCACTCACACCTAGGGACAATTTAGAGTTACCAATCAGCCTAACCTGCATGTTTTTGGTCTGTGGGAGGAAACCGGAGTACCCGGAGAAAACCCACGCATGCACGGAGAGAACATGCAAACTCCACCCAGAAAGGCCTCCGGACCGAGATTTGAACCAGGGACCTGCTCGCTGAGAGGCAGCAGCTCTACCAGTTGCGCCACCGTGCTTACTATTTTACAATATCTTGATAATTAAAAGTGTGTTTAGTTCATACCATTTTTAAATGTTGAAGTGAACCACTCATTTTAAATCAACCGTGAAACAGTATTAATGATTTTTTAATCCTCATTCAAATTAGAAATCGTTAAATGTCTATTTTACAAAGTAATTATGCATTTTTGATCTTCTGTCTGAAATGAGAAATGAGAGAGTGATGTCGGTCAAAAGTCGGAGACAGTCGAAAACAAGTTGTTGGAACGAGCTGTCGTGTTTTTAAAGCTCTCAGACAGAAACAAGAGAACTGGCACCTGCGGTGTTTCTCACTTCGTCAAAACATTTCTCTGTCTGACTCTGTTCCTAAACATTTCTGCTGTTTTCTCAACTTGTAAAAACCCTTTGACGTCACTAGAACCACACCCTTGTTGGTTCCTTCAACCAATCAGGACTTCCTAAAAGTGACCGGAAGCAGAACTCTTTAAAAGTCGACACTTCCTGGAACTGTTAGTTCCTCTGGGTTCCTCTGAGTTCCTCGGAGTTCCTCTGGGTCTTTTGAGTTCTTCTGAGTCTTCAAGTCTTCTGAGTCGAGTTGGGACTATGGAGTCTTCCACATCTGAGTGGAACCTCTGACGGACTCACAGCTTGCTGTGTATCCACCCGGAAGATGAGCGTGTTTGTTGAACGGAGTACCGTCACTACTTCGGACGATTCTCAGCCGTCCTTACCGTCCTTCTTCAGAAATGTCTGTTGTTTTTATTAAGTAAAACGTGCCAAGTTTTATTAATCAGAAGCAGATCAGTCTAATCAAGTGTACAATGTTTTGATGTTAAATTTTGATTCTGTTAATAAATGACCACATTTATTTTGATGGGTCAAAGAAAATTAACGTCTCATGTCACTGATTAAACCATCTACGCACAGTACCTCTGTCACATATCTGTAAAGCTTGAAAAAGAGAGAACCCATTATTAAAATAAAATTGTAGTGTAGCTGAAGCTAACCTAGCTTGTTTTACCACACTACATCTGGTGGCCTGTACGGTCTCTAAAGAGCTTCTCGTGACCCGCATGGTCTCTAAAAGAGATAATTTAGGACCCATCCTTCTCTTTAGACATTTTGTGGCCGTATGAATGTTTAAAGAGGTGTGAATTATATGTGACGGAGTCTGTGTTATTGAGATGGACGCTGCGTTTTGGCACGAAATGGTCCGAGTTTTGTGCTTGGTACAGGTATGATTCATGCTTGTGGTGTTCGGAAGGCTGCAATTACGTCAATGTATTCATTTTAAAGCTGAAAATTGTACATCTGTTGTGTAACTAAAGCTGTAGCAGTAAGAAAGACGCTTTATTCTGTTTTGAAACTGTGGCATGACCGGGAGGTTCTGCTGTCATACTCGGTTCTGATTCGTTGAACGAGTGGTGTTTTAAATGGATAAAACGCTGTTTTGAAGCTGAGCGCCGTCTCAGACCACTGTTGAATGCTGATCCGTTACATTTTTAACAGTAAACTCTGCATTTTGGAGGTTTAATGGGCGATTGTGACCAGACTTTTCAGGCTAACTGCTAGCTGGAATCACAAGCTGTGATTGGTTGAAAACCGCTGTTTGGGTCGCTCTGATTCACTGAGAAACTGTTGACATATCTGTACGTCCACTCCCTCTGATGTCAGATTGTAAAGCTCACCCCGTTGTTCACGTGTCTGTAAAGTCACGTGACCCCAGAAATGTATCTCGGTCCAACCGAAACCTCCTCTGTGTTTAAAATCGCTAAATGAAGCCTGCCACTGTTCCCAAAACTCATGTTTTCATGCAGATAGACATGCTTGTTAAAGCAACGCCACGTTTAAGCTTTAAATCCGTTCAGAAAGTGCTGATTTGACCGTGTTCGATCGTGTGTTACGTCTAGCTAACGGCTAACGACCGGATGTCAACAGAACAATCCACAGGAAGTTGTCATAGACTTCTGCTGGTATAAATAAGCTTACACCACCACCTGCTGTTGAAAGAGGAGTATAACAGTTTTCCTGAAGGGAGACTGCTCATTTCCTTTAATTTTTTTTTCTTTTTGTTCATCCAGCCTGGTTTATGAGTGACTGTTTAAAATAGCGAATTTCTGGTATATAGAACTGCTTAAAAAGCGTTTGAAAACTAAAGTTGCTGTGAGACTTTTAGAAAAATTACAGGTTTATAATTTTAAGTTCTTTAGAGTAACTGAACACTGGAAAAAGCCTGGTTCTTGTATCAGTTCGATTTAAGCTCATTAAGTAACACTGCCAGAAGGAGGCATTTACTTTGAATATTCATGCATTGGGATGAATCTTACAATTAAGTGCCCATTCATTTGAAGAAGTTGGCTTATAACAGTACTGTGGAGTGAACCCAGAGCTAAAATAGTGTGTGAAACTCACTGCTCACTTAAATACAAATATTTACCTGTTAAAATCTCTAAAGTTGGCAAAGTGTGTCACCAGATAAGTGTTAAACAGTGAATAACCATGGCAGATGTGACAGAAAAGAATATTGATCCTTGTGAGATGAAGGACTGGTTGAAGAAAGCGTTAACGCTGCTCACAGAATCCTTAAATCCAAATGGTGAAAAGGTGGACTGCATTAACTCAAAAGAGTTATTGGACGAGCTGAAGGATGTTGCAGAGAGTGTGACCTCTACAGCCAGAGGTTAGGGTTAGGGGATGTTGGGCCATTGTCTCACAAATTCTACTTTTTTTTTTTTGATGGCCTCCCTTCTCCCCTTACAGCCATCCTTTCCACACCATTATTATGAAATATTTATTATAGTGACTATCTAGTGTAGGTTTTTTTTTTTTTTTTTTTTTTTTCCAATAGGATAGAAAGAAAGAAAAGACAAAGTAAGACTCCAAAATATAAGAAATATATACAAATAGAGCACACGTCAAAACACCCGGCCACTGTCTGTTCACCTGCAAAGAACATGACAAAACATAGCAGCAAAATACATATGTATAAAGAACTTAAAATATTCATGGCTTTGCAGTAAGTTTCCATAAATATATATACCCATACCTACGCCTATATACATACATACATACATACACATGAATATACACTCACATACATATCTATATATCTACATATAAAGCCTAAATAAGCATCCCTGCTTCTATTTGTGTGTGGTTGTGAGCATGCATAAGTGTATAAGGCTTCTCTAATAGAACATTTATTAGTAACTGTGAAGCAGCAGAGACCCGACCCCCAAGACCAGAGGCAGATGAAAAAGGGGGGACCAGAGTCCAAGACCCCAGGAGGGACCCCAACCGCGGAGCCCCCAGAGCCACCCACACAGGATGAACCACTCACCCACCCCCCAGAACGGACCACAGGGGAGAACCGGAAGATCCCCACCAGCAACCACATACAGTGACCCCCCGGGGCCAACAGCGACAAACTCATAGGCCCCCGTCGGCACCCGCCGCACCGATGTAGGTCCAGGTCCAGGCACCGAGGCCCGGGCACTGAGGACTCACACCACCCAGGCCAAGGCCTGACAGGGCCAGGGGACCCGAGCCCCACCAGGCAGACACCAGGCCGAGCCGACACACGCCCAAGCGCCCAGCCCCCGATACCAAGGGCCCCAAGCGCGCCGGCAGGCAAGGGCACACCCCACCAGGGGGCCGCGCGATAGGGGCGCGATGCCAAGCACCCCCAGTTGTATCAAAGAGGGGGCAGTCCGAGTCTTGGCCTAACAAATATCCATTCA
>NC_056498.1:4280190-4297468 GCF_014905685.2 Nematolebias whitei
GTCAAGGCTCTCTTTTCTACCTCCTCCATGTACAGGTTGGCAACAATAGGAGAAACTGGAGACCCCATAGCACACCCATGTTTCTGCCTATAATATTGCTCCCCATATGTGAAGTAGGTTGACTGCAGGCACAGTTTCAAGAGTTGACACAGTTGATCTGTGGAAAGCGTGGTCCTGCTGCTCAGAGTGGTGTCTGATTTTAATCTTAAACTGATTACCTCTACTGCATCATCAACAGGAATGAAGTCCATGGTGTTCTGTATGTGGTGTTCTGAGCTGCCAACTAAAGGGATGAGTACAGACGCCAGATATTTGGAAACATTGTAAGTGACAGAGTTAATCATGCTAACAATAGGTCTTAAAGGTACACCTTGTTTGTGGATTTTAGGTAAACCATACAGACTAGGTGTGGCCTCCCCTGGGTACAGTCTGTGGTACAGAATACGGTCAATAGCCTTGTCCTGCTCCAAATTTTTCAGGCAATCTATTAACTTCTTCTTGTAACCACTTCCTGGATCTCTTTTCAGAGGTTCATAAGTGGTCTCTCAAACCATTGTTCCTATCTGTCCAGGATGCTTATTGGAACAGTGGATTGGGATCAAAGGTGCTGCATTAGAATGGTTCCGCTCATACCTGAGTAGCAGGAGCTTTTGTGTCAAGGTTGGCAATAATGTATCTGCCTCATTACCTCTTTCTTGCAGGGTCCCACAGCGTTCAATTCTTGGACCCCTTCTGTTCTCACTTTATTTGCTCCCACTGGGGTCCATCCTGAGGAAACATGGTCTTTCATTCCATTGTTATGCTGAGGACTGTCAGATCTACCTGCCTGTGAAACCAGCAAGTGTTTGCTCCATTCACCCTCTGTTAAAATGTCTGGATGACATTAAGGCCTGGATGGCTTCAAATTTCTTAAGTTTTAACGATGAGAAGACTGAAGTTATTGTCTTTAGCACAAGCTCAACTGCCGCCACTTATCCTGTCAACCTGGACTCTTCAGCCATATCTGAAACAGTCTGGTAAAAATCTCGGGATGGTTTTAGACTCTGACTTCAAGTTTGACAAACAAATCAACTCTGTTCTGCAGAAAAGCTTCTTCCAACTCAGACAGGTAGCTAAGCTCAAGCCAGTGTTGTCCAGACCCGACCTTGAGAAACTAGTCCACACCTTTGTCATGACCCGATTGGACTATTGCAATGCACTCTATGCTGGGATCAGCCAGGCCTCCATCTCACGTCTTCAGCTCGTCCAGAAGCTGCTCGGCTTTTAACTGGAACTCGTAGGTCTGAACATATTACACCAGTTCTGTCCTTTCACTGACTCCCTGTTCGTACGAGGATAGTCTTTAAAATTCTTCTGTTGACCTTCAAATGCTTAAATGGCCTTGCACCCCTTTACCTCTCTGAGCTTCTGGAACCTTACGTTCCCTCTCGGGCTCTGAGATCATCCGATCAGCTGCTTTTGGCTGTTCCAAAAACAAGACTGAAGCACAGAGGAGATCGAGCTTTTTCAGTCATGGGCCCCAAACTCTGGAACAACCTGCTCCCAACATCAGGCAGGCCACCTCCCTTTCTCACTTCAAATCTCTGCTTAAAACACATCTGTTCTCACAGGCATTTCATACAGTGTAAATTGATCTAGTGTTTTATGGGGTTTTTTTGTTCTGTGATTCTGTTTTAAATGCTTTTTATTAATTCTTCAGTTATTATTATTAGTGTATTGTATTTTTTCTCTTTAATTTTTCTCCCATTGATTGTTGTTGTTGTTGTTAAGCACTTTGATAACAGGTTCTGTTTTAAATGTGCTCTATAAATAAAGTTGACTTGACTTGACTTATATTACCTTACGTCTTAGATGGATAAAAATTAACCAGAGTATGTTACATTAGTGTGTTAAAGAGGGAAAATAAAATACATACACACACGCACACATGCACAAGTAATGACATGCAAAAAACGGCTCAGATTGCAGAGGTCATTTAAATTGTACTTTTTTTGGCTGCTGACTTCGTCAGGCGTAGCCACAACGAACGAACTCTCTCACAAGCATATTTATTATGGAATTAAAATCTGCCAAAATTTGTAAAAAAAAAAACATAAAAAAAACCTTTTTGTTACATTCATGTTACTGACATTTACTTCTTGAGTAGTTTGACTTGTTTTTGGTTTCAACTTTGAATGACAGTTTTATTACAACAAGTTAAAGCATGGAACTGACATATATACATACTGAAGATTAAAACAAAATGTAAAACGTGACACCAATAGCAGTGATCCGAGAAGAACAACCGGGCATTAAATGGGATTGTTTTTATGTTGCCTCATTTAAATACATTTCGTCAAGCATAAAATCTGCAACTCCGTTTTCTTTGTTGTCTAATTTTAGTTTAAATTTTACCTTGCTGTTATTCTTTGAGTTACGGGTAAATATATCTTGGGGTATAACACTACAGACAGGTAAAAACTTTATTCTTCTTCATTTTCCTCTGAGCTAACCTTTTCAAGAACAAACGTGACCCCATAGTTAGCTGTGAACGTGGTTGTTTCCTAAGTAGGACACATTGTGTCATTTCATTCTGACCAATCAAAAGCAGTTTTGTTTCATAAAAGAGGAGAAAAAATGACGCTTCTTTCCATTCAGCTCAATTTCCAAACACAATGACTTCTTCTCAGTTTTGTTTCTGCCTGATCTGTTGGATTTTAGGCACAACAGGTGAGATGGGTTTCTGGATTCTAACATCAGTTGATAATAGTAATTTAAATTTTATTACTTTTTGGTACACCGTATTAAGTGATGTCACAACTATTGATTGTGTTTTATTTTGGTTTAATGCAGATGAGTTCAGTTATCTGACATCAGCCTCATCTGTTCATCAACACAACAGGTTTGTGTCAGCTCATGTTGGTGACAATGTGACTTTAGGTTGTTCCTATGAAGGTGGGGATTCAGCATGGATCTGCTGGTACATCCAACCTCTGGGACACAGACCGAGGATCATTGCTAGTGTCTTTGTGTACAGTCCAGACGCAGTTTTTTATGATGGATTCAAGAACAATCCTCGATTCAGTCTGGTCAGAGAAAACCAGACAAGTCAGCTGATTATTTTACACCTGAATGTTTTGGACTCGGCTACCTACTACTGTGTTCTCAACGTTGCACAAGTTGTGTCTTTTGCTGAAGGTACGACACTCAGTGTTAAAGGTCCAGGTTCTACCGTCCAGCCTGTGGTTCATCAGTCAGTATCTGAGACCATGCAGCCAGGAGGTTCTGTGACTCTGAACTGTACAGTACAAACTGGGAGCTGTGATGGAGAACACAGAATTTACTGGTTCAGAACTGCTGGCAAATCTTATCCAGGACTTGTTTACACCCAGGGACACCGACATGATCAGTGTGAGAGGAACCCAAATGAACAGACACACACCTGTGTGTACAACCTGCCAATGAAGAACCTAAATGTGTCTCATGCTGGGACCTACTACTGTGCTGTGGTCTCATGTGGACACATTTTGTTTGGAAATGGGACAGCATTGGACTTCTCTTGTGAGTAACAGTCTCAGTAAATTTCTATTTGTGTTCAATAAATGTAAATGCAGATGTAGATGTGTTAAAGATGGGGGGTGGGTGTACATCAGAAATCTTCGCTGACTCCTTCTTGTTTGGTGGTAGAGAAGGTTCAAGGTTCTTTATTCTTTATTGTCATTCGCATCACATGTGGTACATGAGGTGGAACGAAATTGTGTACCCAAGGTCCCAGTTACACCTAAAATTGCAAAAAAAGAATATAAAATAGAAAAAGAAACATTATAGAAGGATCTAAGATATATGCTAAACACTAATAATGTAAAATAATACGGTATATTAAACAGCAGCCTGAACTTGAGTCTGTAGTGAGCAGATGGGTATGAAGACAGCAGCTTAAAGGCAAGAAATCAGCGGCATTGATAACCAGCAGCACAGATAAAGTGACATATCACCAATTAAAGTGGCATTACAGTGATTATCCTGGTGATGGATTTATGAGTCTAAGAGCATCAGGATAGACGCTGTTACTCAGTTTAGTGGTTCTACACTTAATGCGCCTCAACCTCCTGCCTGAGGGGAGCAGGCCAAAATGTGAGTATGCTGGATGAGTGGGATCTTTCATGATTCAAGACAGGAAAACTTTAAGACTTCTAGACAGGCTGATAATTGAAGTCAGGCATTAGTCATCGTAGACTATGATGTCTTTGAAATATGATCTGCAGTGAGTGTATGGAGCAGGTGGAAGAGAACACAGAGAAGTGGAGATTTGCTCTGAAGTGAAAAAGACTGAAGGTCTAGAAGCAAGACAGAAGGAGAGGAAGACAGGTTGACCAGTGGCGCTGCAAGCAGTTGAGGTAATGGTGGTCCCATGTGACAAACCCTGAGAGGAGCAGCCAAAGGACGCTCCATAGATACTTGTATAAATACTTAAACCATATCTGAAGGTAAAAACAGAAGCTGAGACATTTCTGATGTTTTCCTCTCTGCAGGTAGGATGAACCCGTTGATATTTCTCATGGCTGGATCGTTGACCACCGTTCTGGTTGTTTTACTCACTTTCTCAACGTATAAACTTACAAAAAAGCTTTGCTCCCACAACTCAGGTACCATAACAAAAAGTATCCTTTAAATTTGTCTCCACTAAACATATTTTTATAAATACAATGTGATTGTCTTTTTGTGAAATAGAAGCAAGCTGTCCTGCTGTCACCACAGCTTCAACAGGAGTAAGATTTAATTTGAAATCTTTAACATTTTATATCTGTTGTTATATTGTAAACCATTTTTGCATTATTTGTTTCTAGGATAACAACCAAGACTTGGACAGCCTCTATTATGCATCTATACATGTTAGAGAATCCATCGGAACAAAAAGACAGAAGAGTTCCAGGAATGACACTGTTTACTCTCGTGTAAGCTACAAGACACCATCTTCCTTGTTCATTTAGATTTTTAAAAAAAAAAATTTTATTTGTTTGTTTTTTGGGGCGGCTGTGGCTGAGTGGTTAGAGCAGTCGTCCTCCAATGCAAGAGCTGGGGGTTCGAACCTCACAGCAGTCACATGCCGAAGTGTCCCTGGGCAAGACACTGAACCCCTTGTTGCCTCCGATGTGTGTGCCATCAGTGTATGAATGTGATCTAAAGCACTGATTAGTCTCTTTAGAATGATTTGTTCAATTAGCTTTGTATAGATCTAGTAGAGTGCTGTATGAATGGGTAAATGAGGACACAGATTGTAGTGTAAAGTGCTTTGAGTATCTCAATAAGATAGAAAGGCGCAGTACAAGTACAGTCCATTTACCATTTACCATTATTTTTTTGTAGTGATAAATCTCTAAATAAATGTTATGTCTTAAAAATTTGGGTTGCTTTTGTTTAAGGCCTATATGTAAAACTAAAAGCACAACACTTTCTTAAAGCTTGAATAAATTTGATAATAAACACATTTTGACATTTTATTTTATTTTTCCAGTGTCTCCTTATGTCATTTCGGAGGCATAATAAACCACAGGCCAGTATTTTGCAGGCATTCCTCCGCAGGGTAGCTGGACTCTCCTTTAGAGACAGGGTGAGAAGTTCAATTGTCAGGAGAGACTCGGAGTAGAACCGCTGCTCCTCCACATTGAGAGGAGCCAGTTGAGGTGGTTCATGCATCTGGTAAGGATGCTCCCTGGACGCTTCCCTAGGGAGGTGCTTCGGGCATGTCCAACTGGGAGGTGATCCTGGGAAAAACCCAGGACACGCTGAACACACTATGTCTCTCGATTGGCCTGGGAACCCGTTGGGGTCCTCCCAGAAGAGCTGGAAGAGGTGGCTGTGGAAATAAATGTCTGGACCTCCCTGCTCAATCTGCTGCCCCTGTGACCCAACTTCGGAACAAGTGGAAGATAATGGATGGATGAATCTAATAACGTAGAGTCAGGTCCTCTGGACAGGTTCTTCTTTGTTAAAATGTTTCATCTTTTAATCAAAAGACTTCCTCAGTCTGAGGAGCTGCAAGCAAAGTTACAAAGTTACAGGCTGAAGATCCCCCTTTTACATATGAACATCTAGTTCTGGCTGTCACCATCTAACTGGTTGATGCACTAAGAGAAGGTGCTGCTTATAAGACTGAGTTTGCATGCAGCTCCTTAGACTGAATAAGTCTTTTGGATAAAATACAAAAAGTTTCAACAAAGAAGAACCCGTCCAGAGGATATGACTCAACCTTGTTAGATGCAGAGATCAGACTTTTGATAATCAGAATCAGAATGCCTTTATTGTCATTATACGCAAGTACAATGAAATTAAGAGCCACTCCTTTTTTCAGTGCAAAAACACGCTTAAGAAAAACACACACTAAAAATAAAAAAAATGTAACGCAATATAGATATAATAGCACTATGAAAGTTAAAAAATACAAGTATTTCACAAGTGTATTGCACATTATGGATATTAGTAAGGTAGTTAAGGTGATTGAGAGTATGAAATGTCAGTAGTATTGCACAATAGAAGTCCAGGGGTTTGGGAGGTTAGATTATTAAATCAGTGCATATGTGAGTTCAGTGTGGTGATGGCTTTCGGGAAAAAACTGTTCTTGAATAATGATGCCAACATGTGAGGGAAAATGTATTATTAGAATTTAACCCAAGAGCTCTGTTCCATTAGGAACATCCATCCATCCATATATCTCTGCGTGAGTGCAGCTACAGTGTGCGCTCTCAGGACATTATTACCTGCAGTGTTCCCTCAGTAAGGACTGAACTTGGCAAAAGGGCCTTCTCCTACTCCGCTCCTGTTTCCTGGAATGTCTTACACCTGAAGCTCTCGACCTTGACCTCTCTAAGTGGCTTTAAGAATCTGTTGGACTTCTGGCAGGGACCAGTGCAGACATGTTCCTGTTTTTAGTTTTCTATATTCGCCTTATCTATATGTTTTTGTTACTTTTTTTTGCCATTTTATTTGTAAAAAAAAAAAAAAAAAAATCTGTATGCCTTTTTATAACTGTCCATTGTTGTCATCATTTTTTGTTGAAATCTGGTCTCTCTTGTAAACGAGTCCTCGAGGCTCAATGGGATTTACCTGTCTAAATAAAGGTTGAATGAAAAAAAAAATAAATTTACCCGCTGCTTCCATTTTGGTTCACGGTGGCTACCGGTGCCCATGTCCAGCAATCACAGTGCGAGGGGTAGGGTACACCTTGGACAGGTCGCAAGTCCATCGCAGGGCCACATGGAGACAAACGAAACAAACAACCATTCACTCTCTCACTCACACCTAGGGACATTTTAGAGTTACCAATCAGCCTAACATGCATGTTTTTGGTCTGTGGGAGGAAACCGGAGTACACGGAGAAAACCCACACATGCACGGAGAGAACATGCAAACTCCACCCAGAAAGGCACCCAGACTGGGATTTGAACCAGGGACCTGCTCGCTGAGAGGCAGCAGCTCTACCAGTTGCGCCACTGTGCTGCCCCCATTAGGAACAAACATGGTTTATTTGGTTGTGTTTAATGCTACTGAGGGATCTGTTAATAACACAAGTTACTTTGGTAAACTGCAACAAATGTACTATATTGCTGGTATTAAGAAGGCCAAGGCCAAATATGCACAGAGGATTGAGGGTCAATTCATCTCACAAGACTCTCGGAGCATGTGGAGGGGCATTAAATGCATAACAGATTATAAAGGAAGGAGTGAACAATGCCCCAAAGACCCATCTCTGCCTGATGCCCTCAACAAGTTCTATGCATGCTTTGAAGACCTGAACAGACCACCCAGCACCAGACTTGCCTCACCACCGAATGAAGAATCAGAATCAGAATGCCTTTACTGTCATTATACGCAGTACAATGAAATTAGGAGCCACTCCTTTTTCCAGTGCAAAAACACGCCTTAAGAAAACACACATTAAACACACACTAAAAATATAAAAAATAAAACGCAATATAGATATAATAATGAAAGTAAAAAATACAAGTATTACACAATTGTATTGCACATCATGGATATTAGTGAGGTAGTTAAGAGTATGAAATGGCAGTAGTATTGCACAGTAGAAGTCCAGGGGTTTGGGAGGTTAGATTATTAAATCAGCGCATGTGTGAGTTCAGTGTGGTGATGGCTTTCGGGAAAAAACTGTTCTTGAATCTGTTTGTTCGTGTTCTGATGCACCTGTAGCGTTTCCCTGAAGGTAGCAAGTCAAACAGTTCAAAACTCAGGTGTGAACAGTCCTTGATTATGCTTTCTGCTCTGTTGAGGCAGCGTGATGTGTAAATATCCATGAGGGAGGGGAGAGGGCAGCCAGTTATCTTTTGTGCTGTCTTGACTACTCTCTGAAGCCTCTCCCTGTCAGCCAGGGTGCAGCTGCCGTACCATACTGAGATACAGTATGTCAGCAGGCTCTCGATGGACGAGCGGTAGAAGGTCAGCAGCAATTTTGTGTTCAGGTTGTGCTTCTTAAGGACTCTTAAGAAGTGTAGTCTTTGCTGAGACTTCTTGATGACCGCTGTGGTGTTCTCTTTCCAGTTTAGGTCAGCAGAGATATGGACACCAAGAAATCTGAAAGTGTGAACCCTCGCCACGCACTCGCCATTGATGTAAAGGGGGGCTAGGTTGGTGCTGTGCTTCCTGAAATCAATAATTACCTGCTTGGTTTTTTTGATATTCAGAGCCAGATTTTTCTCTGAGCACCAGGTTGCTAGCTCCAGGACTTCCTGTCTGTAAAATGTCTCATCTCCCTTAGAGATTTGTCCGACCACTGTGGTGTCATCAGCGAACTTGACGATGAGGTTGTTGTTGTGGGCCGGGCTGCAGTCATGGGTGTAGAGACAGTACAGCAGGGGGCTCAGCACACAGCCCTGTGGGGAGCCAGTGCTCAGCGTACGAGTGGAGGAGAGGTGGGGACCAAGTCTTACAGATTGGGGCCGATTGGTTACGAAGTCTTTTATCCAGGCACATGTGAGTGGGGGGAGGCCGAGATTGTCCAATGTATTTATAAGAATGTCCGGAATGATTGTGTTAAAGGCCGCGCTGTAATCCACAAAGAGCATTCGAACATAGCTGTGCTGTTGTTCCAGGTGGCTCAGACAGTGTGGAGAGCTACTGCATTAGCATCCTCTGTGGACCTGTTGGTGCGATATGCAAACTGGTAGGGGTCAAAGTTCAGAGGGAGATAGTCCATGATGTGCTGGAGAACCAGTCTCTCGAAGCACTTCATGATTACCGGGGTGAGAGCCACCTGTCGGTAATCATTCAGGCTGGTGATGGTAGGCGTTTTCGGCACTGGGATGATGGTTGTAGGTTTTAAGCAGGGAGGGATGACAGCCTGGGCCAGGGAGAGATTGAAAATTCTGGTGAAGGTGGGGGTGAGCTGGAGGGCACATGCTTTGAGCACCCTGCCAGGTACTCCATCTGGGCCAGTAGCTTTCCTGGGGTTCACTGATTGGAGGGAACGTCTAACATCATGCTCCCGTACAGTGAGTGGAGTGGTGCAGTAACCGGGTGGGTGTGGGGGCAGGGCAGGCTCAGATGGGTGCTGCTGTGGTGCAAAACGTGCAAAGAAGCAGTTTAGCTCCTCTGCTAGTGATGCAGTCAGGTCTCCTGTTGTCACCTCACAGCCTCTATAGTTTGTGATGTTTTTTATGCCCTTCCACACCTCCCGTGAGTTGTTACTGGACAGATGGGACTCTATACTCCTTTTATGGTCAGACTTTGTGGTTTTTATTCCCTTATTCAGGTTGGCTCGAGCAGCTCGGTACAGAGCTCTGTCACCTGACCTGAAGGCAGCATCGCGGGCTCTGAGGAGTGTGCGAACCTTGCTGGTCATCCATGGTTTCTGGTTGGGGTAAACACGAATGTTTTTGACCATAGTCACATTTCCGATGCAGAAGTTGATGTAGTCCAGTACTGTTCCTGTGTATGTTTCCATTTCCTGATGTTCAAATAAGTCCCAGTTAGTTTGTTCAAAACAGTCCTGTAGGTCACCGAGTGCATTACCAGGCCAGGTTGGAACAGTTTTTGTTGTAGGCCTTGCTCTGTGTCTGAGGGGGGTGTAAGCTGGGGGGAGCAGGAGGGAAAGATGGTCTGACTGCCCGAGGTGGGGGAGGGGTATGGCTCTGTATGCATGTTTAATGTTCGAGTAAACCTGGTCCAGAGTGTTCTCCTCCCTAGTAGAACACTTATGCTGGTAGAATTTTGGGAGTACAGTCTTCAGATTATCCCTATTGAAATCTCCTGCAATTATATGAACACCGTCGGGGTGAGCCCGCTTCTGTTCATTGATGGTGTTCAGCAGGAGAGAGAGCGCCGTATTTACATTTGCGTCGTGTGGTATATACACAGCAGTAATTATCACAACTGTTAGCTCTCTCTGTAGAAAAAAAGGTTGGCATCTCACGGACATGAACTCAAGGTCTGGGGAACAGTGATTATTTATAATTGTCCCGTTATTACACCAGTTCTCATGCACATAAATACAGAGCCCCCCACCTCTGCTCTTACCGGAGTCCGCAGTCCTGTCCCAGCGTAGCAGAGAGTGGCCTGCTAGCTGTATGCTAGCATCGGGTATCCCGGGGTGAAGCCAGGTTTCGGTGATAATCAGAACACAGCAGTCACGAACATAGCGATTTCCAGCGAGTTGTAATTCCAAATAATCCGTTTTATGCACCAGGGATCTGGCATTGGAGAGATAAAGGCTCGGTAGACGTGGCTTGTGGGGTTGTGATCTTAGCCTTAGCATAACGCCAGACCTGCAGCCTCGCTTCTGCTTCCTCTCCCGTCTCCGTCAGCGCTGCCTCCCAGGCCCGACAACAATCCACGGAGAGCCCGGTGATCTCGGTATGTCATCTGGGATGTTGTGCGTGTAATGAAAGTCACTCGAAACAGGTATTTGGTGCTGCTCACCGATGTCCAAAAGGGTCTGACGTCCATAGTTGATGTTTGCAAACTCAGCAATACAAACACAAGAAGAAAGGATGTACAAAAATAACATTAAAAAGCACTGAAAAGGAGAGCTGTGAGCCGCTGCAACCATGCGCACCGCCATCTTGGATTCGTCAACAAGAGCATCTCAGCGTGACCTCAGCAGAAGTAAGTAGTACTTTCAGAAGGATTAATCTGCACAAGGCAACTGGCCCAGACAACATCCCCAGAAAAGTGTTGAAAGAATGTGCTGATCAGCTCTGTGAGGTGCTGGCAGACATCTTTAACACCTCACTTACCCTGGAGACAGTTCCCACCTGCCTGAAGACCGCCACCATCATCCCAGTCTCAAAAAGCTCTACAGTGACTGGTCTGAATGACTATCGGCCGGTGGCCCTCACCCCGATAGTTGCTAAATGCTTAAAAAAACTGGTCATGACTCACATCAAAACAACCATCAACATCAACAAGGACCCTCATCAGTATGCATACCGTGAGAACCGATCAACAGAAGACAGCCATCTCCTCTGTGGTCCACACTGCGCTCAACCACATGGAGCAGAAAAACTCTTACCTATGTTCTTTGTGGACTTCACATCTGCCTTCAACACCATGATCCCTCAAACCCTGATGGACAAACTATTCACACTAGGACTAAGCCCCTCCATTTGCAACTGGGTACTAGAGTTCTTAACAAACAGACCACAGTCAGTGAGGATCCACAACTTCTCCTCCTCCACCATAACCCTCAGCACTGGCTCTCCTCAGGGATGTGTGTTGAGTCCTCTCCTGTTTACTCTGCTCACGCATGATTGTGCAGCTACCCATCCAGGCTGTCACATTATAAAGTTTGCAGATGATACAGCGGTGGTGGGATGCATCACAAACAATGATGAATCCAGCTACAGCCAAGAGGTGGAACACCTGGAGAGCTGGTGCAAAGAGAATAACCTTCACATCAATGTGAAGAAGATAAAGGAGATGATTGTGGACTTCAGAAGGAACAAAGACACTTACACTCCCCTGAACATAAGAGGATCTGCAGTGGAAGTGGTCTCCAGCTAAAAGTACTTGGGTGTATACCTGAATGACAACCTCAGCTGGGACAATAACACTACCAGCCTGATCAAGAAAGCTCATCAGAGACTCTACTTCCTCAGACGGCTGAGACGAGCTGGTCTGGGAAGCTCAGTCCTCACCTCCTTCTACAGGTGTGCAGTGGAGAGCATCCTGTGCTCCAGCATCAACATGTGGCATGGAGGCTGCACAGCTGCAGAAAGAAAAGCTTTGCAGAGAGTGGTGAAGGCTGCACAGAAAATGTTGGAGTCAATCTCCCCACCATCACCGACATCTACACCTCTAGATGCAGGAAGAGGGCCACCTGCATCATGAAGGACCCCACTCACCCAGCACACACAATTTTTGCCCCACTCCCCTCAGGAAGGAGGTTGAGGAGCATTAAGTGTAGAACCACTAGACTGAGGAACAGCTTCTACCCTGAAGCTGTTAGACTCATGAATCGCTAACTAGAATAATCACTGTGAAAAAAATCACATCATGTTGCTGCTGATCTGTTTCAATGTTGATGTGTTCATGTGTGCTCATCTGCTCACACGGACTCGTGTTCAGGTTTGTGCTGCTGTTTGACGTGATGTTTTTATACTATTAGTGCTTAGTGTATTTTTAGTTGATGTTTTTCTTAGATCATATCTTAGATGTTATCACTGTTTTTCTTTTACATTTTATTGTTGGATGTAACTGGGACCCTGTGTACATAATTTCGCTCCACCACATGTACCACATGAGGTGCGAATGACAAAGAATCTCTGACTCTCTGACTCTGATATTGCCAAAATTATTTTCTCACCTCGGACAACGGTGGCACAACTGGTAGAGCTGCTGAGAGTGAATGGTTGTTTCCTGATGCATGCTCAATAATCCAGGTAGAAAAATCTAAAAAAGTTAAATCTGGTCCTCTGGACATTCAAAAACACCAAAAAAAAAAAAAAAATCAAAGCAAAACAACAAAAAAAATGTAGAAACGTTTCGTCTCTCATCCGAGAGACTTCCTCAGTCTGAGGTGCTGTATTCAGCTCAGTCTCTTAAATAGCACCGTCTCAGAGTGGATCAACCAGTTTTGCTGCTGACAACCAAAACCAGCTGATCACATGCTCAAGAAGGACCATCAGCCTAACAATGGATCATTAGCACACTGAGGGCTGTTTACTGTTCACAGAGGGCTGAGTGATACTAGCAATCACAGCATTGTAAGAGGGGGACAATTGAACCCGGAGGCCTCCACCCCTGTTTAATGATGGACAATTTCTTTTCACAAAGATGGCCTCCTTTACTCCTCTCTCAAACCATCGTTCCTCTCTGTCCAGGATGTGAACATCTTCATCCCTGAAAGAGTGACCGCTGGCCTGGAGATGAGTGTAGACCGCAGAGTCCTGGCCTGATGATGTTGATCTTCTGTGCTGGGCCATCCTTTTGGCCAGTGGCTGTTTTGTTTCCCCGATGTAAGACTGATCACAGCCCTCCTGACACTGAACAGCATACACAATATTACTCTGTTTGTGCCGGGGGACTGGATCTTTGGGATGAACCAGTCTTTGCCGTAATGTATTTTGGGGTTTAAAAGCCACTGGGACGTTATGTTTAGAAAATAAACGTCTCAGTTTCTCTGATACTCCCTGAACATATGGAATGACCACTGGTCTGGGTCTGGAAAGGAGGAACCCAGACCCAGACCAGTGGTCATTCCATATGTCATAAATGTCATAAATCCAATTATGTACGCATCTTCAACATCCTCAACGGACAATACGGACAGACACACCATCTTCCACTCGTCCCAGGAATCCATGGTATATCCAGCTGCGAATGTCCCTTCAGAGCATGAGGATGCTCCTGCACCCTGTCTTCTCGTCGAGAAAATTTTATCAATTGCGTTGAGAGACCAGCTGACCAGATCCATCATTTACAATTCGGAAGCTCGGTAAAGAGAGGCTCTGAAAAAGATTCATAGGACAGGAGCAAAAAGCAGTAGGGAGGCAGGAGCGGGAGAAAAAGTGTCCGTCTTTGTTGAGAGGAAGCAGGAAGATGCTGATGGCTGTGGGCAGGAAGGATCTCTTGTAGCATCTGTCCTACAGCAGATCTGAAGAAGCCTCTGACTGAAGACACTTTGTTGTTGTATGACAGTCTGATGAAAAGGGTGCGCAGCGTTGTCTATAATGTTCTTCATTTTATGAAGAATCCTTTGGGGGGTGTAAAGGCCATGAATGTTTTTCACTTATTAATGTCAAACATTATAGAACCATGTGTGTGCTAGTTGTTTTGTCTTTGCAAAGTGGAGCCAGCAGGAGCACAGAGTCTGAACACCTGATAAACTTCAATACCCTAAGCTGGAAAGGAGAGTTGTCTTGACCTCGCCTTTTCTGATAAGATTATTCATTCATTCATTCATTCATTCATCCATCCATCCATCCATCCATCCATCCATCCATCCATCCATCCATCCATCCATCCATCCATTCATTCATCCATTCATTCATTCATTCATCCATCCATTCATTTAAAAGAAAAAAGAAACAAAACAAATTCATCAAAAAGAAAAAAACATTGAATGAAAAGGGTGCAGAAAGAAGGAAAAAAATCTTATATCTGCCCCTTATTTAAAAAAAATATAAAATAACTACGAACAAACAACTCTGGCTTGAACCCCAAAGTGAAAACAAAAAAACATCAGGTATTCTTCACATGGTATCATATTTTCCTAACAACTTTAACTTAATCATCTTTTTCAAACATAAATTGTTTTAGAAATTTTTACAGTGATATCGAGGCAATTCCACAATCCTATTCCCTGAATTACAACACAGCTCCTTCAGACTAGTTCTAAATGGAGGTTTTACAAACATTTCCATTCCCTTAAGGTTATAATGACTCTCTTTTTTTTAAACAAATTTTAATTGAATATTTGGGGGTATTATTTTTTTTATCTTTATACATGACTTGTAAAGTACCAAATTATAAAAAACCAAATCCATCCATCCATCTTCTTTACCCGCTTCTTCCATTTTGGGTCACGGGGGTCGCCGGTGCCCATGTCCAGCCTTCAATGTGTGAGGGATGGGGGACACCCTGGACGGGTCTCCAGTCCATCACAGGGACACATAGAGACAAATGAGACAAACAACCATTCACTCTCTCACTCACACCTAGGGACAATTTAGAGTTACCAATCAGCCTAACATGCATGTTTTTGGTCTGTGGGAGGAAACCGGAGTACCTGGAGAAAACCCACACATGCACAGAGAGAACATGCAAACTCCACCCAGAAAAGCCCCTGGACCGAGGTTTGAATCGAGGACCTGCTCGCTGAGAGGCAGCAGCTCTACCAGTTGCGCCACCGTGCTGCCCTAAAAACCAAATCTTAAAATTTTAATAATTTCAATTGATGAACTAATATATTTACTGGGTGAACATATCACTTCCTACTAATAATTCTTATAGCTATTTTTTGTAAAATAAAAATAGAATTTGTAATTGTTTTGCATGCCTTTCCCCAAACTTCACTACAATAGATTAAATATGGAACAATCATTACATTATACAATATATACAAAGCTTTGTCATTCAAAAACTATTTTACTTTATACAGTAATGCAATTGATTTTGCTATTTTTATTCTTAAGTAATTTACATGAGATTTCCATGTCAGCTTCTCATCATTAACGGCGCCCCAAAATTTTATTTCATTAACTCTAAGAATTTCAATACTGTCAATTTTAAATGGGACTTAAATCATTTATTCCTATTACTAAATATCATCTAGTTTGTTTTTTGAGTATAAGCGTATAAGTTGATGCTCCTTTATGCTGTCTACGAGCAGACCTTGGAGACGGAGCGACACAAAACACCTTGTATGCTCGTCTTTTCAATTGCTGCTCCTCTTGTTATATTAAACCTGGGTTGACAAGATCTTCTAGATTTCTTGCATGGCTTATTTATTTAATGAGTTGATGATAAGATAATTAAATTATCCAACATCTCCAAAGGTTCTAGAGGAGTCCCTAGAACTGAGCCAGCCTTCTTTATGGAAGAGACAGAACTCTCTACAACAGACTTATAGAAGATATGCAGCATCTTGCTGCAATCACTGAAGGACTTCAGCTTCCTCAAGAAGTACAGTCTGCTCTGTCCCTTCTTGTAAATTACTTCACTGTTGCATCTCCAGTCCAGTCTGTTGTCTAGGTGAACTCCAAGGTATTTATACTTCTCTACCACCTCACTTCTTCTCCCATGATGGAAATAGGGTTGGACCTGTTCCTGATTCTCCTGAAATCTACAATCATCTCCTTTGTTTTGTTCACATTCAAGATGAGATGATTGTTTCCACACCACAAAGTGCCACAAAGTGGTCCACCAGTTCCCTGTACTCAGCTTCTTGTCCATCTCTGATACACCCGACCACTGCAGAGTAATCTGGATATTTCTGCAGGTGACAGGAGTCTGTTTTGTACTGGAAATCTGAGGTGTACAGAGTGAAAAGGAATGGTGAGAGTACAGTCCCCTGTGGTGCTCCTGAGCTACTGACCACCTGGTTAGACACACAGCCAAGAACCAAACAAAATATACAAGTTATATAAATGATATTTGCAAAACCTTAGTCCTTTAAATTTTGCAACATACAAAAATCATTGGAATAATTATAATCACCTCATTAGAAATACTAAACAAAATTTCTATAGTGATCTATTTACCCAATCATCAAATAATTCAAAATCTACATGGGAGATTTTAAAAGTACTACTCAAGAAAAATACCTCTACTCCACCCCAGGCTACATTTCAGGATGGAACTTTAATCATAAGAGATCCAACAGAAATTTCAAATAAATTTAATCACATTTTTATAAATGTGGGACCACATCTTGCAAATAAAATTGATATTGTTCCCAATTGTCCTTCTAACTTCATAAATTAAGGTTGTCCCTTTTCAAATAAATTTGATCCAATAAAAACTTTAGAGGTACTGAATCTTAAAAACTCTTCTGCTGGTCATGATGAAATTCATTAATTCAAATTACAGCCGATCTTATAAAAAAGTTGCACCTATAATTGTTGTTCCTTTAACATTAGTTTTTTTCCATGTCACTTGAATCTGGTATTATCCCACAAGATCTAAAAGTTGGCAAGGCTATTCCACTGTTTAAAGCTGATGATCCATCTGTATTTTCAAATTATCATCCCATATTGCTAAACTAAGCTTACTGCTAACAGGACCATGCTGCTAACAGTACCATGCTGCTAACTGGACCATGCTGCTAACAGGACCATGCTGCTAACAG
>NC_056498.1:4297478-4314282 GCF_014905685.2 Nematolebias whitei
GGACCATGCTGCTAACAGGACCATGCTGCTAACAGTACCGTGCTGCTAACAGTACTGTGCTGCTAACAGTACCATGCTGCTAACTGGACCATGCTTCTAACAGTACCGTGCTGCTAACTGGACCATGCCGCTAACAGGACCATGCTGCTAACAGGACCATGCTGCTAACAGGACCATGCCGCTAACAGGACCATGCTGCTAACAGTACCATGCTGCTAACAGGACCATGCTGCTAACACTATCATGCTGCTAACAGTACCATGCTGCTAACAGTACCGTGCTGCTAACTGTACCGTGCTGCTAACAGTACCGTGCTGCTAACAGTACCGTGCTGCTAACTGGACCGTGCTGCTAACTGGACCATGCTGCTAACAGTACCATGCTGCTAACTTGACCATGCTGCTAACTTGACTATGCTGCTAACTGGACCATGCTGCTAA
The DNA here is from genome assembly GCF_014905685.2 of Nematolebias whitei. NCBI lineage: Eukaryota > Metazoa > Chordata > Actinopteri > Cyprinodontiformes > Rivulidae > Nematolebias > Nematolebias whitei. The sequence goes on from NC_056498.1 coordinate 4,297,919, forward strand.
CAGGACCATGCTGCTAACTGGACCATGCTGCTAACAGGACCATGCTGCTAACAGTACCATGCTGCTAACTGGACCATGCTGCTAACAGGACCATGATGCTAACAGTACCATGCTGCTAACTGGACCATGCTGCTAATGGACCATGCTGCTAATGGACCATGCTGCTAAGATAACCTCCCTGTCACCAGAACCACTCTGCCGATAGGACCATGCTGCTGTAGATTTATTTATTTTTCACTTTAGGCGCCTTGTTTCTGTATTTTGTTGCATGCTTTGAGTAAATCCTAGTTTATGATAGTTTAGTTTATGTTAGTGCTCGCATTAAGCGTGTAAATTATAGTTGAACAGAACCTGTGAGAAATGTGCTGCTGCTCTGTGTATTGTTTTGGACTATTAGTGACTGGCAAATATATCTTAGATCTTTTAGCGTACTGTTTGACGTTCGTTTAGCGTATGTCTTAGTTTATATCTTAGATCCTTATTTACCATTTCTTTTAGCACTTTATACTTTTGCTATAATTTGATGTAACTGAGACCCTGCACACAATTTCGTTTCACTACATGTACCACATGTGATGCGAATGACAAATAAAGTAACTCTGACATCAGTTCTCCCATGCTTTTTCAAGATACTTAAGAGATTGGTGTATGATAGAATTTTGAAGCTTCTTGATGCCAACAATATTTTGTATGAGCATCAATATGGTTTCAATTCAGTTCAGTTTATTTATATAGTACTTCACAACAAAATTGTCTCATGGCACTTTACATGAGATACACTGTATATATTTACATTCATATACACATAAAAGCCAAGTAGTAAAGTTCTTTATTTAAAGAATCCAGCAGACTCATTGACTCTTCACTTGGTCAGTCTCCCATCCTGGGCAAGCACAGTGGCAACAGTGGAAAGGAAAAACTCCCTTTTAAAAGTTAGGGTTAGTAAATGAGTCTCCAAGGCTTTGATTAGGGACCCTCACTTTCTGTGTCCAACCAAAAACAAAAATCCCGAAGTGTTCAACAGAAAGATGGACCTGATGAGCCGGTCAAAAAGAACAAAATGGTACAACAGGGGGCCAACCCTATACAGGGCCATCAAAGCCACTGCTGGTACCAGAAGGAAAAAAAAAACCACTTACTACACTGGCAAAAGGAAGAAGCAAGAACAGGACAACTGGTCCCACTACTCCAAAATTACAATGAAAAAACAAATGAAAGCTAAGAAAAAACTACAGTGTCAGGCTGAGGCTGCGACCTACAGCAACAGACTATGACTATGTCCTGTCTTACTCCTCATGCTGCTGCCATCCTTGTCCATAGCGTTATCACCTCCTGGATCCATTATTGCAACTCTCTTCTTTTTGGTCTCACGAATAAGTCTCTTCTTAAACTTAAACTCCATTAGACCTCTGCAGCTCGGGTCATAACTTGCACCCCATCCAGAGAACACATCACCCCGGTTCTGCAACAGCTTCACTGGTTACCCATAGAAGCTAGAATAAATTAAAAAATTTTAACTCTCACGTTCAAGTGTATCCATAACTTTGCCCCTCCTTATTTGTGTGATCTGCTTCACATCCCCGCTGCTTCCCTCAGATTCTCGTCTGCCACTCATCTTATTGTTCCTTCTGCCCATCTTGTCACCATGGGCAACAGAGCGTTCATTCGCTGAGCTCCTCGGCTCTGGAACTCCCTCCTGTCATCAGGAACATAGACTCTCTTCCCTCTTTTAAATCACAGCTGAAAACATCTGTTCCACCAGCATATTCTCTTTAACTTGATCTTAAGTGCTGTCATATCATGACTGGTTATAGATAATTGATTGTTGAATCTGTTTTTATTGTTATTTTATTTTTAAGGTGACCTTGGGTTTTTGAAAGGCACTCTGAAATAAAATGTATTATTATTATTATTATTAAAAAATAGGAGAAAGTGGAAAAAGCAGAGATCAGTGGAAGACTATTTGAATCCAAAAATTGATGAAGAAAATGATGTAACTGAGAAACAAAATAATGAATATAAAGTCATTATCAAGCTAAATCAAGATGGAGAGTTTTTTGGAGAGTGGAATCCAATTAATTTAACCAAAACAATAAATAAAGTAATAGTTGACGTCCCAAGTGCAAAGGTTTTACTAAGTGGTGCTCTTTTTGTTCACTACAGAGACGGCTTTCAACAAGGAAAAGCAATTTGGGTCAACAAGATAGATGGGAAGAAATTTCAGAGCAGTCCAGTTGAAAACAACAAAATGAGCAGAGGAGTCATAAGTGGAGTCCCTTTCAAGAAATTCAAGAAAATATACGCGGAGCAAAAGTGAAAGAAATTAAATGGTTGAAAACAACAAGAAATACAGAAAGATGGGGAAGGTGTGCTGGTGAACATGAATATGGGAAATGTGAGAGAAGCAAAAATTCAATGTAACTGTGGAGAACACACTGCTGCTTATTGTGGATGTGAAGTTCATAAAAGAGCAGAGGAAATCCAAAAAGTGAGCTAGTACAAGGGATTACTTGGGATTATGCTGAAGCTGCAAAAAAAAAAAAAATCCCAAATCAACCAGGGAGACCTAAACCAGCAGTAACACCAAATGTAAAACCAAAGGCATGTGATGGATGCTCTAAAATCGCTAATGACTCAATGATAGTGAACAAAAAGGATTTTGTGCTGCTCATGGTGGAAGTGATCGATTGTTCAGCTCGGACAGTAAAGAAAACTGAAAATATTAAAATGATAGTGAGGGCTGCAGACAAGTACCTGGATGTGAAAGATCTTGGTTGAGAAGCTGTAGAAAATATGAGAGGTCAGGGAGTAACACCAACTCAGTCAGAAGATGGTACTTCTACATGGTCATAAGCATATTTCAGTGGAACGCTACAAGTCTCATCTCGAATGGACAAGATTTTAAACATTTCATATCAGAACGACAAGATAAACCTCATGTTATTTGTTTTCAAGAAACCTGGTTAAACCAGTTACATATACTGCAATCAGGAGAGATAAGACATAATGGAAGGGGTGGAGGAATAATGACATTTATTCAAAATAATATATGCTACAATGTAGTCAATATAGGAAAACAACATTAATATATTACTATCAAAATATGGACAGGTAGGGATGAAATAATAATTATAATCCATCTACAGTTAAATACTGGGATGTTGAATGTAATGTGGTGTGGATATTTTAATGTGCGCCTATCTAATAAAAGTATCCATCCATCCATCCATCCAATCCCATATTTGTATAAAGATAAATTCCCAATGAATATATATAATTTTCAAGCACTTGGGCCAGAATTGTGTCTTTCACAGGAGTATGAATTCTGGATAGTAGCATATAGTCAGACAGTTTCTTAGCACTTGATCACTTTTATCACATAAAAATAAATAAAACATAAAGTCCCCACTGATGATCAGAACGTTTATTCATTTATTTACAAGTCTGTACATCCCCGAGTTGGAGAATGTCTAAGATATACAAGATAAAAAAAGTACAAGGTGCATAAACACACAATCATGATGGATTTACTTGCTCATTCCCAACTCTAACCTGCTTCTCTTTCTCCCATAATTATACATCCTTCCTTCGATGGGCATATAAAAACTGGAAAATTTAACATAATATAAGCAGGTTTATTTTAAAATCTTACTAAAATGAGGTGCCTGAACTGATGTCCTAAAACAGTTCACAGTAGAGGACTGTGTGGGGTCATTTGTTCTTACAGTTGTGCAAAAGAATTAAAAACGTTTTTGAAAACCAAGGACCATTTTCAGCAAAAATATTAACTTTAATCAGATATCTGGCCTGTTTTCTTGGCTGCAGATTCCTCAACAAGAACTTGATGGTCTCACTGGACATTCTCTGTTGCTCTTTCTGCATTAAAATAATACGATTACTGAAAAATTCAAACTAATTTTTGTTTCAAAGCTTCAAAGTTGCACAACTGTTATAAGAAGTTTGCAGTAAACAAAGATCGCCTGGTTTTGAAGCAAAATGAGAAGCCATGAAAATGTTTTACTTTGAAAATATCATCTGTCACTGTATGTGATCTAAAGTAATTCTGCTTGTTTAAACCGCCTCTTAGGATCCTGTACTATTCAGCTGGTGAATGTTTCCCTTATTGTAATTGTGAAGGCGGCCATTTTGTGACTGATCACCAGTATTTCTGTAAAAAAGAGCCACAAATATTCTAAACAAATCAGCATAAATAACAAGGGAAGTCAGTATGTCCTATAAAATTTACAAATAAATACTTGATTCTGCCTTTTAAACCTGCTGGAAATGATAAAATAAGTGAGGTGACTGCTCGAGTTAACTTAACTAACATGCATCAGAGTTTACCAGGTATACTTCTTGTTTTGGCTCATGTCAACAGTATGCTTGTGTCCTCTTCAGCACACACTGGCTCGATGACCAGTTTTAAATAAATATCTACAGTTTCTGCAGCAGAAAAGGGAGTGAAAGTAATAAAGGTTGAATTAAAAAAAGAATGATGGTGGTGGTGGTGGTGGGGGGGGGGGGGGGGGGGGTTGTTCATGTGCCAGTCTTCTCCTCCCATTCCTGCAAGACACAAACAGAGATGGTACAGCTTATGAGTCGCCACAGTTTGAATTCTTTTTATTTAAAGAAATGTAGGGATGCCCCGAGTCAATCCAAGTATCAGATTGGAGTCCAGCAGTAGCGAACCATTCCTTTAAGAACCATTCCTTTAAGAACCATTCCTTTAAGAACCATGCCTTTAAGAACTAGGCCTTTAGTTAGGATGTAAAATTGTCACATCCCATGTACTAACATCAAAGACCTCTATTGAATCGTTGTCAGATTACATCACTTTATTTTTAAGTTTAAGTAAATTCAGTAACTTGCAGTCAGTACGTTTTCTCTTTATTTATCAAGTACAACAGCTGACTCATGGTGTCACTAACACCACTAAACAGAAACAGACAACCCATCTGAACACAGAGCATGGAAAAGTCCACCTATTTCTGTCCCATGATTACCCAGCATGCCCTGTGGCTCACTCAGTCTCTTACATTCAAGTACAACATGAAATTTCAACATTTAACAGTGAAATTAAACAAACGCACAGAGCCAGAATGCAAATAGTGATCGGGAGTGTAGATTTTGAATAAAGTAGATGCCATTTCCTGCATTCTGGTGTATTTTCACAGGTTGTTAAACATCTATTTTTACCTAAACCCCAGGCTCCTCCTCAGGCTGTTCATGGCGGCTGCCGTGGGCTCCTGCCTGGGTACGACTGCCTGGTTAGCTCGGCACTTCCCCACACCACTCCACCTGCCCCAGTACCATCTCCATTGCCACTGACCTTATGGGTTTCAATTCTCAGTTGTTTGGTTGTACAACGAGAAGATATTAAAAAAAAAAAAAATGAAAGTAAATCGTACAGTCTTTTCAGCATTTTGATCGCTGTTATTTTGACAAAATGGTGCCGTTGTTTTGATACATGACGTACATAACGTGATTGATCAAACATCTTTCTCGTTGTATATTTAATAATCAAAATTTTATTAATGACCCACTTCAATTATTGAACCGATTTGCAATCAAGTTGTGCCATTAATTATATTTTTGTGTTTTTAATTAAATTGCACATGACTGAAATTTTATGGGCCGAGATTTTTTTAAGGGTAGAAGTGGAAATCCTTACTTGAAGGAGCAGCTCATGTGATATTAGGAAGCTCGTAAGTGGCTGTTATGTTTAAAATGAGTGTTTACTGCATGTAATTATTTTCACATTACATATCCAATATGTTTTATTCGTTCAAGGCAGCCATATTTGGTCATAACTTTATTATTAATAAGCCTGAGAGTTTTTTCATTCAACTTTTATTTATGCAGGGTTAGTTCCATAGAGCCTCGGGGACTCATTTACAACAGAGACCTGAGTTTCAGAAAGAGTGACGACAACAGTAGAAAATCATAAAAAGCATACAAATTCAGAAGAACAAATGAAAGAAAATGGTATTTAAAAACAAACAAACAACAAAAAAAAACCCAGCTAGATTATAAGGAGGTGTACAAAACTAAAACCAGGAACATGCCTGCGGTGGTTTTTGTCATGAACTTAACAGATGTTTGAAGCCACTTAGAGAGGCCAAGGTCGAGAGCTTCAGATCCTTTGTAAGATATTCCAGGAAACAGGAGCAGAGTAGGAGAAGGTCCTTTTGTCTAGTTCAATCCTCACTGAAGGAACACTGCAGGTAATAATGTCCTGAGAGCGCACGCTGTAGCTGCACTCATGCAGAGACATGTAGGAGATGCATGAAGGCAGCAGACCAAGAAGTGATTTAAAGATGAAAATGTACCAGTGAGAGAGTCTGAGTTTAGTTAAACATCGTAATTAGTAAATAAAGTGCAAAAATGGATACTTTTATTGCAATGGTTGCAATAAAATTATCCCCAGGTTGTAACACACTAACTGGGTCCTGGTGAAGGTCATCAAGAGAAAGCACTGGCATTCTCTGAGGTGGGACGGACCATTCCAGGTGCTGCTAACCACACCCATTGCAGTAAAGATTGCTGAAAGGTAGGGGTGCGAATATCAGTGTCTGGTGGTTCGATTCCGATTTTTGGTGTCACGATTCGATTGAGAAACAATTTTCAATTCAGAAACAATTTTTTTAATTGAAATGGTCATAAATTTTGTTTAAATTATTTAATTGACACGATGAAAAGATCAAACAACAATGTAAACAATCCTAGTACTATTAATTATTATTTAAAACCATAATTTTAGGTTCCTTACTGTATGAAATCTTTTTGCACCATTTTATATTTATACCAAAAATAGGAACAAATATTGGAGTGAATCAACAAAGTCCATGCTCAATAATCCAGGTATACAATCCAACATTTTTCAGTCAGGTCATCTGCACAGTTCCTTTTTTTTTGTGCTGAAATGTTTCACCTTCCATCCAGAAGGCTTCATCAGTCAAGGAAACACACAACACAAAACTGATTCTTCCCCCAACAGCTTACTCCAAAGTGGAACAAACCAGATATGTTGTTGCTAAGATGGTTGGTTTTGAACCAGTTTGACATGACTGTCGACGAGGGAGAGGGCTGGCACTGGAGGAGGGGGTGGCGTGCCAAAGACACCATCTTAGCACCAACAAAACTGGTTTGTTCCACTTTGGACTAAGCTGTTGGGGGAAGAATCAGTTTTGTGCTGTGTGTTTCCTTGACTGATGAAGCCTTCTGGATGGAAGGTGAAACGTTTCAGCACAAAAAAAGAAACTGTCCAGATGACCTCACTGAAAAATGTTGGACTGGAGTGAATAAAATTCTGTAACTTAAATTACCAGTATTACATTAGGTTAGCTTCCTGGATTTTTCTAAAATAAAATAAAAATCTAGGAACAAATAATTCATCCATCCATCATCCATTATCTTTACCCACTTCTTCCTTTTCGGGTTGCAGTGGTCACTGGTGCCCATATCAGCCATCACTGTGCGAGAGATGGAGGACACCCTGGACAGGTCTCCAGTCCATCACAGACAAATAATTCAAAATATATAAATACAATAAACAAAGACTTCAGCCTACCATACTACATTAACCTTTAACTCAAAATAAAATACAGACTTCAGTTTTTTTAACCATATTGCTCTAACATTTGTTATATTTTCAAAACTTAACCTAAGATGAAATATACAGACTTCAGTCTTAACCATATTGATTCATATTTAGTAAATTTTTAACAAAATTTCAAAACCTGTGCAAACCTGCACAAAAACCTCTTCTGAACTATCATTTATAAACCATAAATTGTATCATTTAGAACTGGCTCCAGGAGATGTGTCTCATCTGATCTCTTCAACCTGTTTAAAAGAACCAGTTACATTAAGTTTTTGATATAATAAGTTTTTGTATAATATAAGGAAAAAAACATTTACCCTTTGAGCTGCAGCTGATAGCCTTAATCACAGCTTTTCCCATTTTATTCTTTGTTTCATGGTGGAGTTGTGGTGCTGCTTTATCGATAAAAAAAGCTACATGAAGGAATAACGTATCTTGGGTCAAGGGTATTAAAAATAAACCTGAACCTCTCACCTTCCACTGAGCTGTCTGCTCATAAATCCTTTGTGATATAGCAGGAGATGGAGAGGGGAAGATTAACAGCCCTTGGGGAATTAGCTGGAAGTTTGTTGCTCCAGAGTTCGCTGGTCGGCTGCTTCGCTTTCATCTTCCTTTCGCGCATTTGTTGTATTTCCAAAATACTGTACTGCAATTTTATTTTACACTTCTTGAAAACAGCCGTACTCTTGTCAAGCTCTGTCTTCCCCGGAACATTGTAGGATCCGAAATGTGCCCATACACTGACTTTTAATGAAGAAGGAGCAGGTTGAATCGCACTGCCCTTCTGCTCCATGCTAGCGGACTCCATTCAGATAAAGGGAGCTGGCTAACTAGTTTGCTGTACGGTGGCCTACAAGGCCATATTTTACTGTGAACGAGTGGACACATAATGTGACACGCAGTACACTCGGGAGTAGGAATGGAAAAAAAAAAAAAAAAAAAAAAAAACTTAAATGCATTTGAAAATCAATTTATGGGCCTTTAGAATAGATTCAGAATTGCCAGGGCTAGGAATCTAGATTCTTTAATGAATCCATTTTTTTCTGCACCCCTACTGAGAGGGTCACCTGGATCAATCTCTCTCACTGCAAAAAGGTGGATTAGTTCTCAACGGCTCACTGGGGTAAAGTCCAGATACAAAGAGGGCAATTTCCAATAGGGGTCGTCATCTCAAATTGGTGAAGAAATCAGAAACCTGTGAGTTATTAGGAGACCTTCGGTTTCTTGAGCAGTAGAGTGAGACCATGCCACCACTTCCAGAGAGTCGGGGGCAAAGTAGGGCTGCACGATCCACTTTTTTTTTTTTTTTTACTTCCGATCCGATCCCGATACCTAAATCTGGATATCGGCCGATACTGATACTTTCCGATATCATCATCATCATTGATTTTATATGAGGCTGTAATAATCTCCTCTCAAGTACAATTTGTACAAATATATGCATGCATGTCCAAAAAGGCAACTTCAGGTAAGTTTTATCAATGTTGGATAAGTTTTAAAGTTAGAATTAAATACTGCTAACACAAAACATGTTTCTTTTTATTCCTAGCTTTAAAGTGGATATTAAAGTCATTAATTAAAGTAATTGTTTAAGGTTATTTTATTTTTTAAATAAGGGGCAGATATAATTTTTTTCTTCTTTCTGTACTCTTTTCATTCAAATTTTTTTTTCTTTTTGATGAATTTGTTTTGTTTATTTTGTTTATTTAAATGAATGAATAAATGAATACAAAAATTGAAATGGCTTTAAACATCTGCTAAATTCATGGCATAAACCAACACAGACATGTTCCTGTTTTTAGTATTTTACATTGCTTGTAACATGTAGCTGTTTTGTTTGTTTTTATTTGATTTTTTTCTTTTAAATTTAATTTTCTTGTAATTTTCAATTCATATGCTTTTCTACAGTTGTTCTGACAAATATCTCCTGGAGGGTAAACTATATCTTGGCTTCAAGTATCAAGCTGCAAAATCCTTCGTTTTCTACAACTGACAGTGGTTGGTCATTAATTATGATAAAGTTTAGCAACTTCTCGGTAAACATTCGAGCTCTGGGGCTTCAGCGTTATGTTTTTATCGTTCAGTCCAAAGCAGGCAGCCTGATTTCAGTCAGAAATCTCTGCAGGTTGGATCTCCGATACGTAAATTATGCTGGTATCGGAGCACGGTATGATACCGGATCCGCCCCATCCCTAGGGCAAAGGAGGAAAAAGTTTCAAAAATGTGAGTTTTTACATGTACTGTTGTAAATGTGATTACCGTGATGTTGATTCTACTGTTACACCTCACGTCTATTAACTCAAGAGATAAAGCAGCCACATGCTGAGTAAGAGGTGCATGACTGATCATCCAGATGAGGAGGATAATCTATAGTTCGTGACAGCAATGCAGACATCAAGAAGTGAATTTGAGCAATTGTTATGCATGTTCATTAATATCATACGCCACAACAACCAGCCCAATTCTACAACCATAGCCAGCATCATTGAATGATACCCTTTCTATTTTTTCAGCAGAAACACTGCAAGTGCAGCCACATAATTATGGGGATGGCACTAAATATCTGGACATTTTCCCCTGGGTGACTTATTTAACGAATATGAGCTTATGAAACCCCTGGAATTTTACCATAGGCACCAGTATTAATATGTTGATGGGAGTTATGCCATCTGGATGTGCTGGCTGGCAGGCTGAGGCACCACTATGTGTTGAGAAGTTCTGCATGTTAGGTTGAAGATACTTGGGCTCATATACAAAATATGCAAAGGTCATCCCCTCTTCCTGTGATTTCCAGGGAATAGACTGTTCAGTGAAACGTTAACGTAAACGTTAGTGTATTCACCATTTTAATTGTAACTGTTTTCATGATCTAGACTGAAGTGTGTGCGTGCATGTGTATCTTGAAGAACTATAAAACCACAGTGCCGGCTAGAGATCTGGCATAGAAACTACAGCGGATTCAATGAGCACAGTATTACCTCATGAATAAGTAACCTTTTCTACAATCAAAACAGAAAAACAGTAACCAGAGATGGGTCATGTCTAAAAAGGGTCTGAGACTCAGTAATGGTTCATACTGCATCCTAAATGGCTATCAAGGACAAAAAACACTCAACTGGGACATCCCTACAAGGTTGTTTAGATTTTGGGTTGATGGTCAGAACAGACCTGCACTAATGTGATACTGAAAAGGAACTCTGTCTTTAAAGAAGGATTTGGACAGGACTAAATGTTTGACCTGTCAGCTCTTGTCTTGTTCAGTTTCAGAGGAACACTGCAGTGCTTCTGGAACACTCAAAGAATGGAGTTTTACCCCCCATGGGTCATTTTCTGTCATGTTCTGAACTTAACGCCTCAAGCGGTTCTAAACTAGAGCTAAGACCAGTAGTAGCCTTTATCTTCAGCATGAACGCTGACCTTGGCCTTCTTGAGAACATGTCCTCGGATTGGTGAGAGTTTCTGGCCACTCTTCTGGTGGCGGAGCAGTGAAGCACTGTTGACTGGCAGGGAGCAGGACTCTGCATCACTGGTGTCACAGCTGGAGAATGGAGAGGATTCCTGTGTTCGCCGCATCATTGCTGGAGACTACAAACACCAGAAGGAAACAAATCATATCAGCCTTGTGACAATGTTCACAGTGTTTATTCGGAATGGAAAAATTATCAAGGGTTAGGGGTAGGGTGCACTAATGAGGCAGGAGTTCTGACCTGAAGACTGGAGGAACCAAGTTTGGGTTCGATGGTGAGGCCCAGAGTAACCCCTCCACTCAGGGCTTTCTTCAGACTCTCGTTCACCTCCGTCAGCTCCAGCTCCAGGTTCACCTGCTCCTCCTCCTTCTGTCTGCACTCGTCCTCCACCTTCTTTAGATGCTCCGACAGAGACACATGTGAGCGTTTACCTGGAGGGTGCAAACACAAAAACTACCTCAATTACCTCAAGTTACGGTTCCGGTAAGCTGATGAAAGGCAGCTCCTCACGGCTTCTCTGTAGTCTTTTATCATCAAACTGACCCGTTTTTTGAGCTGGACTAAAGTTGGTCCCCTTCCAAGTGAATTTGGTGTTCAGTGACTCAGAGAGCTGGATGGAACCGTCCAAAAAAAAATTTCGGTCCAGGACCGGCTGCTCCCACCCCACAGATCACTCTGAGTACACCCAGCCGGCCAGGTGATCCTCCGAGCTGGGAAGTCGTCGCACAAAGATCCGGTGTTTTTTTTCCTCTTGCTCTGGACCCAAACCGAAATTCTCATCTGGACCTTTGTGGTTCTACCTGGTTGCGACAAGAATCGCCGGGTAATATTTTGCTGGCTTTTTCGCTGGCTTTCTGTTGGATTGGCCCCTCTGTCTTCATTCGGTGTGGGGGAAGTGTACCTGTGTCCCCGAATAGGACCAGAACCGAACTGAGTTGGCTGTGGGGGACTTCGTCCTGAATAGAGCCGGTCTCAGCCTCAGTGAGCAGCCCGTTACCTTTAAACGAAGGACTGTCCACCTCAGTGGAAATCGCTGTGCTCGCCTCGAGGAGATGCTCTGATGCTTTGAAGTGCCGCCGGAACCAGACCGGAGCAGAACTGGGCCAGGGACGACTTCAGCCTCTTCGGTCACTCTCATCCTTGTTCGTCAGGTAGCCTCTCGTGCTATGGAGCGCCGGAGCCGGACTGGAACAGAACCGGACCAGTGACGACTTCAGCCTCTCAGGTCAGTCTCGTAGTTTTTTGCTGGCGGTGGCCTCTCGTGTTGTGGGGTGCGGAGAAGCAGACGAGCAGGGTGATGTGCAGAGGAGCAGCACTGTGTGGTGCTTGAGAAAAGTCCGGAGTTTGCATCCAAGTTGCTGCAGACTTCCATTCAAACTCATCTGGATAATAAATAATTTTTTTTCCGGATCACGCTGTTGTCCCCTGTTGACCTGCAATAAGCTAGGACCATGCCTTTCATTTCAGGAGGATTTTCTGACAGCTCGCTTTCTGGCAGCTTGCTCTGCTCTTTGTTGCAAATCATCTGTTTCTGCCGGTTAATTCTGGACCCTGCTTTTGTTTGTCATGGGAGCATCCATCCATCTTTGCAGGGGGGCTGGAGCCCCCCTCAGCCCAACTCAAACTGCAGTTGGGCCACCTCAGATTTGTTTGCCCATTTGATTTGTGATGCTTTATGGTCTGAGACTTTTCTGCACCATTTATATTATTGTCATTATTTTCAGGTCTCAGACTATCTGGAGTCACTGAATCTTGTTAATACACCTGGATCTGCTCATCACTGCAACTTTCACTGTTTTTGGGTTCTGAATGATCGCGTCTTCATTAATGTTTCTCATGGTTCGATTATGGGGGCTAATTGTCACACTGTTAACTCCTGTAATTACACATCAGTCACAAAAAACTCAAGAAAATGTCTGATAATAATGCTGTTACTGCTCTCAGGGATTCAGCCCAACCCTAGACCCCCCACTAATTACAGCACACCAAATGATTTTAAAAACATGTCATCACTTCATTTTCTGCATGTACACGCACGTTTCTGGAAACTTGTTTCTGAGAAAACTTGATGCCTTGAAAATTCTGGTCAGTTCTTCTGGGGCACATGTAATCTTCATCTCTGAAACATGGCTCAACAAATCTGTACTGAATAATGACCTGGTAATCAGTGGACTTAACATCTATTGCTGTGATCATCAAAAAAAGGGAGGGGGGTGGAGTCGCTATTTACATCAGAGATTCTCTGGTTTCTAGTCTCGTGTATGCTAAAACCTATACGAAATAACACGTGCCTTGTCAGGAAAGAACTTCAACCCAAGCAAGCCAGTCAAGGACAAGAACGGAAGAACCGCCACAAGCGATGCAGACCAGAGGACACGATGGGTGGAGCACTTCGAAGAAGTTTTGAATCGACCACCACCAGCAGTGACTCCTGACATACCTCCAGCGGAGGACCCCCTTCGTGTCAACACCAGCCCACCAACCAAGGCAGAGATCACCAAGGCTATCAAGTCCTTGAAGAACGGCAAGGCAGCAGGTCCTGACGGCATCCCTCCAGAAGCTCTCAAGGCAGACGCGGCAGCAGCAGCAGAGATGTTACATCCTCTCCTACTGAAGATCTGGGAGGAGGAGCAGGTACCTGCCGACTGGAAGTTAGGCTACCTCGTGAAGCTGCCCAAGAAAGGTGACCTTTCCCAGTGCGGCAACTGGCGAGGAATCATGCTGCTGTCCATCCCCAGCAAGGTGCTGACCAGAATCATCCTGGAGAGACTGAAAGAGGCGCTAGACATTAGACTTAGAACAGAGCAGGCAGGATTTAGGCAAGACAGTTCATGTACGGACCACATCGCCACCCTGCGCATTATCATCGAGCAGTCCATCGAATGGCAGTCTCCGCTGTACACGACCTTCGTCGACTTCGAGAAAGCCTTCGACAGCGTCGACAGGGAGACCATTTGGAGGTTGATGCAGCACTACGGAATCCCACAGAAGCTCATCAGCATCATCCAACAGTTATATGAAGATTCATCCTGCCAGATCATCCATAACGGGAAGCTGACAAACCCCTTCACAGTGAAGACCGGAGTGAGGCAAGGCTGTATGCTGTCACCGACAATCTTCCTGATCGTCATGGACTGGATCATGAGGAGAGCAACAGAGGGCACCAACACCGGCATCCAGTGGACCTTCACCAAAAAATTGGAGGACCTGGACTTTGCGGACGACATCACCCTTCTGTCCCACACGCTACAGCATGCACAGTCCAAGCTCATTCGTCTCGCCGAGGAAGCAAACAAGACCGGCCTGAAGATTAACACCAGGAAAACAGAGGTGATGCGACTGAACAACAAGAAGAAAGAACCATTGCAGCTGCAGGGAGAAGCCATCAAGGAAGCTGACCGCTTCGTTTACCTTGGAAGTGTGGTCAGCATAGACGGCGGCGCAGATGAAGATGTTAGGAGCCGGATCAACAAAGCAAGGCTCGCCTTCAACACTCTGCGACCCATCTGGAACTCCAAAGCCTTATCCCAGCGCAGCAAGATCCGCATCTTCAACACCAACGTGAAAGCAGTCCTACTGTATGGGTCCGAGACATGGCGAGTAACCAACACCATCACCAACAAGATCCAGACTTTCATAAACAAGTGTCTGAGACACATTCTCAACATCAGGTGGCCTGAGAAGATCTCCAACACAGAACTATGGGAAAAAACCAGCCAAAGCCCGGTCAGTGAAGCCATCAAAAAGAGAAAGTGGGGCTGGATAGGCCATACCTTGAGAAAGCCAGCAGAAAACATCACAAGGCAAGCCTTGGACTGGAACCCACAAGGAAAAAGAAAAGTGGGGAGACCAAAGCAGACGTGGAGAAGATCTGTTGAGAGTGAAGCGAAGGCCGCCGGAGTGACGTGGACCCAGCTGAAGAGAGCCGCCCAAAACAGAGTTCGTTGGCGGGGTGTTGTTGCAGCCCTATGCTCCACCAGGAGTCTACAGGAATAGAAAGAAGAAGAAGTATGCTAAAACAATTCCAAACCAGTTTGATGCCTTAGCTGTAACCATCACTTTGAATGGAGGCCAGATTTTATCTGTAGTGGGTTGTTATCGTCCCCCCTCAGCAACAACCGAGGCTCTGTCTTCCCTGATAGAATTCCTTGGTAATTTAAAATTCAAAGAGATTTTTTGGCAGGAGATTTCAACATTGACTGGGATAAGTCGACCCCCCTCTGTGATAAATTCAAGGAATATTGCCTGTCACTTAATTCAACCCAACTCATTGACTCTCCCACTAGACCAAACAAAAACTGTCCTGCAAAATCTTCCATCTTAGAACCGTTTCTAACAAATATGACTCACAAATTCCCTGGTACAGGTGTACTTGCTGACATTTTGAGTGATCATTGTGTAATAGCGGCTCTCAGAGATATTAAACTACCACATACTAAGCCCAGATTAATTCAAAAAAGGGATTTGAAACGTTTTTGTAAACAGTCATTCCTCTGGGATCTATCTCACTTTGACTGGCATCGTATTCTATTAACTGATGATGTGAACACTGCTTGGAACTATTTTCATAATAGTTTCATTTATTTTGTAAACAAACACGCTCCTTTTCGTCAGTTCAGAACAAAGGGACGTGACAGTCCCTGGTTTACTCCTGAACTAGCTGACCTCCTGCACAGGAGAGATCATCTTTAGGCCACAGCAAGAAAATTTGGCTCAGATTCTGATTGGTTGAGTTTTCAGCAGATGAGGAATAAATGCACAACTGACATTAAAGCAGCAAAACGCAACTATTTCTTATCTCAGACCTCCAAAAATCTAAATGACCATAAAATATTCTGGAAAACCATCAAATCTCTCTTACCATACCATACCATACCACTTTATTTAGAAAGCACTTAAAACAGCTACAAGGCCAACCAAAGTGCTGTGCAGACAAAACAACAGGTAACACACCAAGCAAAATACAAAATGAGGTAAATCAGAATATAGACATAAAAACGATGCAGATAATGATGACAAACCAGTGTGGAGCATACAGGATATAAACACAGATCATCTGGTGTTGAAAGCTACTGAATAGTAGTGAGTTATTAAACGGGACTTGAAAACCGAGAGGGAGGGGGCCTGTCTGACAAACAGAGGTAACTCGTTCCAGAGTCTTGGTCCTGCTACAGAGAAGGCCCTGTCACTCTGCGCTTAAGACAAGTTCCTGGAACTGTGAGGAGCAACTGGTCCGCTGACCTCAGGGAACGTGGTGGGACATACGGTTGTAGCAGATCAGAGAGATGGGGGGG
>NC_056498.1:4314382-4323716 GCF_014905685.2 Nematolebias whitei
GGGGGACACTGTTCAGTGATTTTTAGACATACGTGAGTATTTTGAACTGGATTCGAAAGTGAACCGGTAACCAGTGCAGTGAGGCCAAAACTGGTGTAATGTGCTCTCTTTTGCCTGTACTGGTTAAAAATCGGGCTGCTGCATTCTGGACCAGTTGTAGTCGTGCAATGGAGGTCTGACTGATACCAAACAGGAGTGAATTGTAGTAATCAAGCCTAGATGTAATGAATGCATGTATTACTGTCTCCAGGTTATTTTTGGACAATATGGGCTTCAGTTTAGACAGCCGCCTCAGTTGGAAGAAGCATGATTTAACAATCATGTTTACATGATTGTTAAGCTTCAGGGAAGGGTCCATTATCATGCCCAGATTAGTGACTCTGTTTATCTGACAGGGTTAGAGCGGAGAGTTCGATACAGTGGTTTGTGATCATGTCATTGGGAGGGAACAACATGACTTCAGACTTCTTTTCATTGAAACTTAAGAAGTTTAAAGCCATCCAGTCCCTGATGTCAGCCAGGCAGTTGAGCAGCGGTTGAATAAAGCATGTACCATTGTGTCTTAGGGGGAAGTAAATTTGGCAGTCATTGGCATAGAAGTGGAAGGGCATGTTGTGTTTCCGGAAAATAGCACCAAGCGGCAGCAGGTATAAAGAAAATAGGAGGGGACCCAGGATGGCACCTCTTAGGCACCCCCCAATCATTTGACCTCCCATCACAACTTCTCGTTAACTCTATTCCTGTGTCAAATAAGCACGAGATCCTGAACTGTTTCAATAAACATTTTGTCGCTTCTAGTTCTTTATTTGACAGTTACTAATGGAAATTCAGCCACTTCACTTAATAACCAAACTTCTACAAATCAAATCCCTCCTACAAGTCAATCCTCAGTTAATCACACCTTCTCCTTTTCTCCGTTCTCAGTTAGTGAGGTAAATAAACTGTTAAAAGGACTTGATCCTAAAAAGTATGCAGGACCAGATGAACTTCCACCTTATTTCTTAAGGCTGGCCGCTCATATAATCGCAATCCGTGTGTCCCACATCTTTAATCTTTCCGTAAGCCAAAACTCCATTCCAGATGTTTGGAAAACAGCCTTTGTTCTTCCTTTGCAGTTATTTATCAGTCAACAATGGTGTACCACAAGGCTCAGTCTTAGGACCCACCTTCTTTACAATCTACATAGGTAATGTAGGTCAGAGCATCCTTGACGCATCCTTATATTTCCATGCTGATGACAGAGTTGTTTATTGTCAAGCTAAAACAGTTGCTAAGGCTTTTCAGCTTTTGCAATCCGCATTTGACATCATCCAGTCAAATTTGTTCCACCTCAAACTTGTCTTAAATGCCGATAAAACCAAAGGGATGCTTTTTTCAAACAGGAAGTCGATCCCAGCAGTTCTTCCTCTGATTTTATCCTTAAATGATGTCCCCATTGAGTTTGTTGATTCCTATAAATATTTGGGCATCTTGGTCAACTCGCATCTCTCTTTTAAGCTCCACATGGAAAACCTAGTAAAGAAACTGAAAGTTAAACTGTTTTCTTTTTCAGAAATAGATCCTGTCTAATTCTGAATGCTAGGAAACGCCTTGTAACTGTGACTTTCCTTCCCTCAATTGATTACGGTGACATTATTTACATGAACGCTACTACAAGCACCTTGTAGATGTTAGATGCTGCCTATCACGGTGCACTAAGATTCCTAACTGGCTGTGATTATCATACCCACCACTGTACCCTGTATTCACTGGTTAACTGGACATCATTAACTTCACACAGACTCTCCCACTGGTACATTCTCATCTTTAAATCACTTCTTGGTCTGCTGCCTTCATACATCTTCTCCTACATGTCTCTGCGTGAGTGCAACTATATCGTGCGCTCTCAGGACATTATTACCTGCAGTGTTCCCTCAGTGCGGACTGAACTCGGTAAAAGGGCCTTCTCCTACTCTGCTCCCGTTTCCTGGAATATCTTGCAAAAAGATCTGAAGCGCTCGACCTTGACCTCTCTAAGTGGCTTTAAGAATCTGTTGGACTCCTGGCAAGGACCAATGCAGATAAAAAAATAAAAAATAAAACTCTGTATGCCTCTTTTATGATTATTGTTGTCACGCTTGTCCATTGTCGTCATCATTCTTTGATGAAATCAGGTCTCTCTTATAAATGAGTCCTCGAGGCTCAATGGGATTAACTTGTCTAAATAAAGGTTGAATTAATTAACTCCACCTGGAAAGGTGCTTAGTGAAACAAGTGGTACAAGCTTGACAGTCTTCAGGGAAAATGGCGCTAGCGTTCGTGGCTTGCCTTTTACCTCTGTCTGTTGTGGTCATTTTTTTCTTCTGTTTTTGTCATTTTCCTTCAGCGACATCGTTCCTTACTGGTGTACGACCATCAACAATGTCTAAATCTACAATTATCTGCCACCAACCTCACCTTGTTCGACCATTATGATCAGAGCTCTGGATTGCCTCCTCAAAGACATCACTCCAGGTGCCGTGGAAGATGTGCCAGTCATCTCGTGAGGATCAAAGCCAGCATTGCACTTTCTGCTGCATCATCATCTGCTGCCAACCATCAGGCCGGGTCTGCACCCCCTTATCTCTTTGAGCTACTGGAACTATACGTTCCCTCTCGGGCCCTGAGGTCATCTGATCAAATGCTTTTGGCTGTTCCAAAAAAAACCTGAAGTTCAGAGATGATCGGGCATTTTCAGTCATAGGCCCCAAAGTTTGAAACAATTTGCCCCCCAACATTAGGCAGGCCACCTCCCTTCCTGTATTCAAATCTATGCTAAAAACACATCTGTTTTCTCTGGCATTTTACACAGTGCGAGTCGATTTAGTAATTTTGTTATGTGTTTTTACGTTTTTATTCAATGTTTTTAATTTTTTTTAGTACTAGCATTAGTGTTATGTTTCCGTTATTTTTGCTCTCATTGTTATTGTTAAGCACTTTGGTAACAGGTCTTGTTTAAATTCTTCTTTCGGCTTTTCCCTCTTCAGTGTTCGCCACAGCAAGTCATCCTCCTCCATCTCACTCTGTCTTCTGTATCCTCTGTCCTTACTCCAACTACCTCCATGTTCTCTCTAACTGAATCCATATATCTCCTCTTTGTCTTTTTCCTGGCAGCTGCATTTCTAACATCCTTCTACCAATATACCAATTGTCCCTCCTTTTGACATGTCAAAACTATCTCAGTCTGGCCTCGCTAACTTTATCTCCCAGTTGTTCAATCTGTGCTGTACCTCTGATGATCTCATTCCTAATCTTATCAATTCTTGTAACTCGTAGGGAGAACCTCAGCATCTTCATTGCTGCCACTTCCTGTTCTTTCTCCTTTTTGTCAATGCCACTGTCTCCAGACCATACAGGACGGCTGATCTCACCGCTGTCTTGTAAACTTTTCCGTGGGCCTTTGCTGACAACCTTTTGTCACAAAATCACTCCTGAAACTTTTCTCTATCCACTCCATCCTGCCTGGACTCTCTTTCACCTCTTTACCACATTCCCCATTTTCCTGGACAGTGGACCCCAAGTACTTGAAGTCCTGCACCTTTGTGACCTCTGCTCCTTGTAGACTCACTGTTCCACCAGTCTCCCTCTCATTCACACACATGTACTCTGTCTTACTACGGCTGACTTTCATTCCTCTTCTTTCAAGTGACTTTCATTCCTCTTCTTTCAAGTGCATACCTCCACCCCTTCAAATTCTCTTACACCTGTTCCCCGTTCTCACCACAGATCACAATGTCATATGCAGACATCATAGTCCATGGGGATTCCTGCCTGGCCTCATCTGTTAGTCAGTCCATCACCAGAGCAAAGAAGAAGGGGCTCAGAGCCAATCCTTGATGCAATCCCACCTCCACCTTTTAACTATCTGTCACTCATACAGCACATCTCACCACTGTCCTGCTGTCCTCATACATGTCCTGTACCAGTCTATCATACTTCTCTGTCATTCCAGATTTCCTCATGCAACACCACACCTCCTCCCTTAGCACCCTGTCATGTTTTTTTTCTAAATCCACAAAGACACAATGGAGTTCTTTCTGACCCTCTCTGTACTTCTTCATCGGCATCCTAAAAGCAAAGATGGCATTAGTGGTGCCATTTCTTGGCATGAAACCATACTGCTGCTCACAAATGCTGTAGTCACCTCTCTTCTTAGTCTTACTTCCACAACTCTCTCCCAAATATTCATTGTGTGGTTCATCAACTTAATTCCCCTGTAGTTGCTACAACTCTGTACATCACCCTTGTTCTTAAAAATGGGCAGCAGCACACTTCTTCTCCATTCCTCAGGCATTTTCTCACTCTCAAGTTATGCCACTGAATATTTGAGTCAAAAACCTCACTGCCATATCTCCAAGACATTTCCACAGCTCCACTAATATGTCATCCGGTCCTATTGCCATACCCTTCTTTAGGCATTACCATTCCTATCTTTAATCAGAATCAGAAAAAAACTTTATTGGCATTGCACCGAGATACAACGCGAATATGTACATACAGTCGTCCGAAGATGGGCGGAGTGCATGAAGCTGCGGCTATAAATAATTAGCGAGGCCTTCTTATTCTTATTCAGAATAATATTTTGCTTAGATAAGAAAAGGAAAGAAAACATGAGGAGAGACGGTATAAAAAAAAGATCTCTCACACCGTGTCCTAGACAGGGCACAATTTGAGGCATCAAAAAAACCTACCACAGCAAAGCAACATAAACAGACATTATACATGTACATATAGGCGGTGAAAAAATTGAATTTTTAAGGGAAAGTCGTAGCATAGTCCAGAGCCCCCCCTCAGCCATTGTCCAGATAAGAGGTGATGTTCATCTTCAGCTCAGTTGAGGTTCTGTTACATGTCCACGGCCTTGGGGAAGGGAGGGGTGAGGAAACAGTCAAAGCATCTTTGTTGTTTTCAAAACATTCCAGGAGGAGTTGAGATAAGTCTGGCATCAAGGCCACAGTTTGGGTCAGGCAGAACTCGTGAATTGTTGTTTCTGCCTTTAAAGTCTTGCTGTACATATTCTCTGATGGAAACTCCAAAACAGCCGAATTGATCCTTTACTCCAAAAGTCGAGCTCACAGCTTCTCCAGATTATTCCCACCATTCATGAGTGCTGCCAGGAAGATCACAGTCCTGATAACAGCTGCTCCAATTCCCTGTCACAGCTCCACATTCAGTCCGAGCACTGTCAAGCTTCAACACCTCCACACGAATATGTAGACAACCAGATTTCACCAACCCAAACAGTAGAATCTAGTTGTCATCATGAATCCAATTTGTTTCCTTCGAGGTAAGAGGGTCCTTCTTACCCTGACTCCTGTCGGGAGAAGTTGAAGTTGATTGGTTTTGTTGAGAGACCAGCTGATCCTTCAAATTAAGAGGTATGCAGGAAAAAAAGAGAGGCTTTTTTAAGGGTTCACAGGACAAAAGAGCGCAGCAGGGAAGCAGGTGTGTGTGTGTGTGGGGGGGGGGGGGAACACGTCTGGTTACACCGTAAAAAAACAGGTAAAAAAAAAAAAAAATCCTAACCTGCTGCGCATCCTTTCCAGCCTGATCCCTCTGTCTTGCCGATCAGTACAAGTACTTCTCACCCTCTTTAGTGTCCAGGCTCCCATACAACTCATCATATGCCTTCTGTTTTGCCTTAGCTACCTCCCTCTTTGCTCTACGTCCCATCTCCTTATATTCTTGTCTCCTCTCTTCAGTCCTCTCACTGTCATATTTCTTCTTGGTTAACCTCTTTCTTTGAACATGTCCTGCACTTCACTATTCCACCACCAGGTGTCCTTATCATCCATTCTCTGTCCAGATGACACACCAAGTACCTTCCTACCTGTCTCTAATTACTGTTGCTGTAGTAGCCCAGTCATTTGGAAGCCCTTTCTTACCAGACCCTTTAACAGCTCCTCTCTGAATTTCTCACAACATTCTTCCTTTTTCAGCTTCTACCATTTGGTCTTCTCTGAATTTACTCTTTTTCTCTTCTTCACAATAACAGTCATGTACACACAACCATCCAATGCTGTCTGGCCACGTTTTCCCCTGCCACAACCTTATAGTCTCCAATCTTCCTCAGGTTTCCTCTTCTACACAGAAAGTAGTCAACCTGCATGCTCCTTCCTCCACTCTTATAGTTCACTCTGTGCTCCTCCCTCTTTTGGAAATAGGTGTTGACTACAGCCATTTCCATTCTCTTTGCAAAATCCAACACCATCTGTCCTTCCTGTTTTTTTCCTCGACACCAAACCTACCCATCACTTCCTCATCCCCTCTGTTTCATTCACCAACATGTTCATTCAGGTCTGCTCCAATCACCATTCTTTTTACATTGGATGCCCAACCTGACACAACCCTCACCATTTACCTTGGCTTGGGACTGGCACAAAAGATGCACTAGCTTGTGCTCCCTAGTGGCTGGTTTAGCTCTTGTTTTAAATGTGCTTTGTAAATAAAGTTGAATTGACTTGACATTGATGCTCCCCGTCTTGGAGAGATTTGAATACTAAATGTTTGTAGTTGGACACAATGGACAGACAGAGGGTAATTCTAATTTCCACTCTTCACTCCTGGCTGTTCAGTTTTTTGCTCTCTCACCGGCAGCAGCCTCCATGGCAGTGCGCAAGTCTCTCCTCTCTTTTTTCAGCTGGGTCAGATGGTTCCTGATCGCCTGCTTCTTCTTCATCAGCTCCTCCTCTTTGGCCTGCAGCCGTTTGGCATCAGCCTCCACGCGGTTCTTGCCGTACTTGCATTGCTCCGCATCTGCATAAGACATAAAAAAATTCTAGATACAATACACTGAAAACGATTTAATGACAATCTTGAACCCAGCGAACTCTGAGCTACAGGACCCCCCCCCCCCCCCCCAACCACCATCACCACCATTTCTGGAGACAGTTATGGTGACTATCCAACTGCTGTCAGAATATAAGCACAAATAAAACTTCAGTATAAAAGAAAAACACACACTGTTGGCTTTTTCAAACTAAATTTTAGATATCTGAGATTTTTAGTCTGACATTAGAAGAAAGGACAAACTTCATGAGCATTTATGGGTGATGACACTCTTCATTCACCAGTTAGGCAGAAATCAGTTTGAACCACAAACATCAACATGACCTCATGTTCCTTCAGTTGCTACCGTCTCATGCTTGTTAGCACTCAAAAACTTATCCAGACTAATCCAAATGGAGAAGCTTTGGGGTACAATATGCTTTAGCCCAGGGGTGCCCAATATGTAGATCGCAATCTACTCGTCGATCTCGATCGACCAGTCAATCTCGATCGACCAGTCGATCGCAATCTACCGGTCGATCGCAATCTACCGGTCGATCGCAATCTATCGGTCGATCGCAATCTACCGGTCGATCGCAATCTACCGGTCGATCTCAAAGGTAGTATGGGTAGATCACATGGCATTAAAAACATAGCTGCCAGCCCATCATCCATCCTCACTATGGCCCTTGAGTGACATACAGGGCGGCCAGTCTGATGCACCGTTTACACGACATGAAACCGCAGCCTTTCTGCTGCGGTTCAGCCGTTCATTTACGGACAACAGCCCTCATTCTCTCTGAAACTGAAGGTTTCTGAATCCAGGTCTCAGAGTGGAGATTTTCAGGAGGAAACCCCCTTGGAGGTGTGAAATGCTCCGCAAGTGTGAAGTGGCACATGTGCATTAGTCCAAAGTTTTTCTGCACTAACAACAGTTATAATAAATGGCAGAGAGCAGAGTGTGTTTGTGCTGCTCACCCTTTTTCAGCATGTAGGAGCAAAACCAATAAAATCCAGGGTTCAAAGAGATGTTAGTGTTTGGACATAACTGTCATGCAGATGCTGCATGAGCAATGAATGCAGCTGAGCCCTGCATCAGGGGCCGAGATGGTATAGGGCAGGGCAGCCAACCCAGCACCCGACGGTCCTGGGCTCAATCCTCGGTCATTATACATCTCGTGGTGTCTCTGAGCAGGAGAGTTGCTCTCCTGTGGTGTTGCTCCCAGGGCACCTCCAAAGGCTGCCCACTGCTCCACCTGGTGGTGGATGGGTTAAATGCAGAAAGCCAATTTTGCCATTGTATGGGAACTTACAATGACGACAATGCATACACATTATTATTATTATTATTATTATTATCATCAGGGTTGCCAGATGAATGTTTTATTTACTCCCTCATTTTCTGTGCACATGTTCAACAAACAACACATACCTCATCTTAGAATATCTTTACTCAGCACATGTGACAGTTTAGGTTAACATACTATCATTTTAAAGTCACAGCACCATAGTTCATAATTTCTTATCTGGTAACCTGACTGTGTAGGGATTGTGGTCTGTTTTCCTGATGTTTAACCCCCAACTTATGTTGTGTTTATGCTTTGTGTCCTTCTTTTCCTCAGTTTCTGTCTTCTATAGGGTTCATGTTCTCCTAGTGTTGGTCTGGTGTTGTGTGTCTGTTCCTGCACTCCCTGGTTTTCTATTTTGTCATTTCCCCTGATGTGTTTCAGCTGTGTCCCCTCACAGGTGTTTTGTCTCGTTAGTCACTGTATATAAGTTTGTGTCTCTGTGTTAGTCCTTTGTCCTGGCATTGTAAACTGTCCACTCATGATGTCCCATCTACTCCATGTGATTTCATGCAAGTTTTGTTGCACCATCAGCCTTTTTGATTTCTAGTTCATAAATACTTTATTTTATAATCTCCTGAGTCTGCTATTGCTTGCCTGCACCATTGGGTTTACCTTCACCAGCCTTATACGACAGACTGACTTGGAAGCTACAGTGTTTTCATGTAAACCCGCTAATTTTTTGTTTATTTCCTCCAATAAACATTGATAAAAAACTAATGTTTCCAGAGGTAGTTCTCATGTAAACAGGGCCTTATAGCAGGTAGATCACTTTGACTTGGTCATTTTAAAAGTACCTTGCATGCTGAAAAAGTGTGGGCACCCCTGGTTTAGGCTTTGTAAGTATTTTCTTACCCCTCCCTAAACAACAAGTAAGACATTTTGCATTTTCCAAATGACTGTAGAGGTTTTTATTTGTGAGATGCAGTATGCAGTGGTGACGAGCCAGACTCAATATCTGCTGCTTTGTTAAAATGCAAAACCTGACAACAGAAAGCTGGACTGCTATCAAATATTCAGATCATTTAAACTTTTACACATAAATAAATGACCTGTCCTGACATTGTCCTGGCATCGTCTCCTGTCATCTGGTGATGTCCTGTCTACTCCCTGTGTACCCCTGGATCGCTTATGTGGAGCTGCTACAACCAGGCCCAGGAGCTGCTACAGCCAGGCTCAGGAGCTGCTACAGCCAGGCTCAG
>NC_056498.1:4323726-4333224 GCF_014905685.2 Nematolebias whitei
GCTACAGCCAGGCTCAGGAGCTGCTACAGCCAGGCTCAGGAGCTGCTGCAGCCAGGCTCAGGAGCGGCTATTACCAGGCCCAAGAACTGCAATAACCAAGCCTAGGAGCTGCTAAAACCAGTCCCAGGAGCTGCAACAATCTGGTCCAGGACTGATGCTACCAACATCAGCTTTTTCTTCAACATAAACGGAAATGGTGAAAAGAAATGTGAAGCAAAGTCGACCGATGACTGAGGAAGAGTTTGAGGAGATAAAGAAATCCTTGGATTTTATGTCTGATGAGATAGCAAAAATTTCACAGCAACAAAAACTCAATGGAATTAATGAGGAAAGTTAAAGAATTGAAGAGACAGCATATTGAAAAAGACAAGCTCTCTTGGAACATCGTGTGGCTGACTTAGAACAATATAGTCGAATGAATGATGTAATTATTGGGCTGGAAACCAAGCCAGGATCATATGCTCAAGTGGTGACAGACAAATACTAATGAAGAAATGGATGAAGACTAGGGATCCCTTGAAAAACAGGTAATAACATTCTTCAGTAATAAGGGCATTGCCATTGATAACAGTACCGTCGAAGCTTGTCATTCTCTTCCACCAAAAAACAAAAGGAGTTAAACGAGCCATTCTAACCCGGTTTGCCAATAGGAAACATAAAAATGTGCTCCTAAAACAAGGGAGGAAATTAAAAGGATCCAATGTCTATGTAAATGAACATCTTACAAAGATCAACACAGATATAGCAAGACGAGCACATTTTCTCAGAAAGCAAAAGAAAATACAGTCAACATGGACCACAAACTGTAAAGTGTACATCAAATTAAATGGTTCACCTGAGAAAGCCAAGGTTCTGCCTATCAGACAAATGGAAGAGCTGGATAAATATCAGTAATACAAGATGGAACAAGGTAACTTCTGCTCAACTTTGTGAAATCCAGTAATATAGACATGAACATGAAGTAAACCAAACATAATAAGGAAATTATCAAACTTGTATTGACTGAAACTGAGTGCAATTATGACAAAACAACTAATCGAAGAACTGAACACCTTCATTTACATTGAACATGAAGTAGTGGATATAGAAAACAATATTGATCTATGGTGGAAATGTAATTTTAAAATATGGACACTTACGAAGACTTAAGAGTTAAAAATATACAATGTGAATCATATTTTTTCATTTTTTTTTTCATTTAGCCTTTATTTATCCAGGTTAGTCTCATTGAGCCACGAGAACTCATTTTCAAGAGAGACCTGTTTAGGGAGCACATGGTGGGGGTTAATACAAATCTTTTTTTTTAATTTGTTTTTAAAAACGAGGGTCATTATAACCATAAGGGAATGGAAATGTTTGTAAAACCTCCATTTAGAACTAGTCTGAAGGAGCTGTGTTGTAATTCAGGGAATAGGATTGTGGAATTGCCTCGATATCACTATAAAAATTTCAAAAACAATTTATGTTTAAAAAGATGATTAAGTTAAAGTTGTTAGGAAAGTATGATACCATGTGAAGAATACCTGATGGTTTTTTGTTTTCACTTTGGGGTTCAAGCCAGAGTTGTTTGTTCGTAGTTATTTTATATATTTTTTTAAATAAGGGGCAGATATTATAAGATTTTTTTTCCTTCTTTCTGCACCCTTTTCATTCAATGCTTTTTTTCTTTTTGGTGAATTTGTTTTGTTGATTTTAAATGAATGAATAAATGACATTGCTATTTCTTCAGTAGTAAGGTAGAATTACTGGAGGTGTTGCGTTTCACAGAAGAAGTCCCATTCATGCCACTGGCCCCGTTCTTCTTGGGCTGATTCTTTGGCTCCATCTTCTGCTTCGATCCGACACCATTGCTTGTTACGCCCTTCTTTCCTTTCAACTACATAAAGAACAAAAAGAAGGCCTGTTTAAATAACTCACAATATCGTAGGACTAATCATTTTAGCTGTGTTGTTCTGTCTAATAGTTATCAATAGTAGCTTATCAGTGTGGAGAAAGAGCTAAAAGACTTCATTCAGGCTAGGCTAACGGCTAGCTAAAAGAGTTTGTGGGTTTTTAAATGCTTATAAAACAATTCAAGGTTCAAGGTTCTTTATTGTCATTCACATCACATGTGATACATGAGGTAGAAAGAAATTGTGTACACAGGGTCCCAGTTACATCCAACAACAGCAAAAATATAAATGATAAAAAAAACTGTAATAAGGATCTAAGATATAAACTAAGAAATAAGCTAAACAAAGAAATAGCCTAAACACTAATAGTGCAAAACAATACACTGAACAGCAGCACCAACATGAGTCTGTGTGAGTAGATGAGTACAAATGAATACAGCACCATGAAATAATCAGCAGCATGAGATCAGCAGCACATATCAACAATCAATGGCATTACATAGTTATTTTTTGGTTGTTTTTTTCATAATCCTGGTTAGGGATTTATGTGTCTAACAGACTCAGGGAAGTAGGGCAAAAAGTGTGTGTGCTGGGTGAGTGGGGTCCTTCATGATGCAAGTGTGCCTCCTCCTGCATCTGGAGGTGTAGACTAGATGATGACATTTTTTCGGGAGTACCGCCGGTCACGTGATTCCGGCCGGATTCCTGCGGGACCGGAGTCAACCTCATTATAACTCACGTAACCGGGATGTGACTGGACTGAAAGCTAATGGGAGCAGACAGGAGCGGGAACCAACCAATAACCAAAAATGAAAATGAAACAAACAAACAAAACAAAAAAAAAACCATGGGCGCAGCTTTTTTGTAGTTTTCTTTCAGTAAGCCTTCACTTTAACACAAGTCAAAAGGACTACATTTCCCAGGAGTCAACTGTTTGAGCCGTAGCGTTTCACCGAGAGGGGGAGGAGCAGCGAGCGAAGCGGTACAGAGTAACTGAAAATAGTTTGCAACGCAAGGTAAGAAGTAACTGTCTATTAAACTCAGAAACTCACAGAACGGGCAGGAAAGTGTCAAATAACCATGAACTTCATGAGAGTTGTGTGTTGGTGCTGTGCTGCTTTAAACTTTAGTCTCAGCTGTGAGGAGCTGCGGGGAGTCGGACTTTGTTTACCGTCAGTAAATAAACTCAAACAGCGCATTTTTCTCCACCTTGTCCTTTTTAATTTAAAAATTATGCTCTGCTTTTTTATGTGGGTTTTTAGGTTAAAATCTTTATTATCTGTTGCTGTTTGTAATGTAAAACTCTTCCTGGTTAAAGTGCACACATTCTCCAGTAAAAATATCCCAGTTTTTATATGAAAGGCTGGTTACATATACATTATAATAACTGTTATTGTAGGGGGGACAAATTGGTGCGAGGTCTGTGGGTCCTCCCCCATAACTTTTTGAATAAAGTAGCTGCTATTTCCTGCATTCTAGTGTATATGAACAGGTTTTAAAACATTTATGTTTACCTACATAAGTAAATCGTTGATTCAATAACTGTTTTATAAAGCATGGCACAAGAAGTACCACTAAGCTTTTTGTTTGTCTTTAATTTAATTTAATTTTTCTACTTAACACAGGAAGCTGTTAGCTCTGGAAGCAAGCTGTTAAACAGCTTTGGACACAAAGATCCTTGTCACACACTTCAAAAGAGCAGGTAAAATACATATAATCTTATAATCTCTGCCTGGTGAAGCTGCTTAAATAATTATAAAATATGATAAGTGAAATAAATAAATAAAAATTGAGCTTCTGTAATTTATATTTGCAAATGTCACATTTTCTTGACTTAATTTCAATTGTAAATCTCTTGTTTTTGATAAAATATTTTTTCCCAAAAGAAATGCCATCAGATTGTAATTTGTAATCACTGTAACCCTATTTTGACTCGAGCACGTCTTCTTTCACTTTTAGGTTACACAAGGCTCTGGACTGGTCCAGCTGTAGAGAGACGAGGTGGAACACCAGACCTGCAATGCTCCAGTCTGTAAATGATGCTTTGAAGTCTGGGAAGATGCACGATATCCTGCTTCGCCGAAACGAGCTCGTTACCTCGACCACATAGACTGAACTTCTTGAGAACGTCGTCCAATGTATAATAATGCCTTTAAACATTTTTATTTGTTGAGTTCTCTGCTTGGTACATAATTTTTTTGTTTTGTTTGTTTGTTTAAACAATTTAAAACATGACAGTAATGTCACTGTTTAAAGGAAACAGTTGCTCAATAAATTAGTAAAATGCAACTTGTTATGTTTGGGTTCATTCATCTAAGGTAGACATGGTGGGACACATGTACTGGTTTTGATTTTTGTTTTTACTGTAACTGACCTTCAAAAGAGCTAGAAACAGGAACTCAGCAGCTGATCCTCTGTAGAAAAATTATATGGACTGCAGGCCATGGATTATTTGTTTTATGATATTTAGTGAAGGTTTTTGTTTGGAATAAGGAAATAAATGTCTCTATTTCACCACAGATGAACTGTTCCTGTTGCCATATCATTTGAAATAAAACTACAGAACACAAAGTAATTTAAACAGGAACGGGTAGAAGATCAAATCAAATTCAATGTATTTCCTAAAAATTAAATGAAAAACAGGAGCAGGACAGGAGTGGGAGTGATTCTGAACAGGAGCAGGAGTCATGTTACCAGGAGTGGGACAGGACAGGATTTTTTCTGTGGGACCAGGACAGGACATGAGTGAAAATCCACTCATGTGTCACCCTCTAGTGTAGACGTCTGTGATGGTGGAGAGGCTGACTCCCACAAAGTCATCCTTCTCAGTAACAAGATGCCAGGGAAGAAAAATGCTACATTAGCTAACACTGTACCGCAACACTTTAGCCTGACACCTTTGGTTTAGACAGTAACAGTTTTTTTTTAAACAAACTTTTGTGTTACTATCCAAAAGTTAGCATGCTGACTGTTGACAGAGTTTATCTTGTTGATTCTGAATAAATCAGGCTGCCTGATCAGCATCAAGTAAGTCAAATGTTGACTCAAAGATAGCTGGACCGGTGCACTGGCTGTTAAACCACAGGTATTCACTGTACAGTGAATATAAGTGCCCAGCTTTGTCTGTGCTGTACTTGATGTAGTACAAAAATCAGCCAATTGATGGCAATCACAGACTATGTCTTGCCTTTAACATGCACTAAGCTTGAGTGGTCATCCTAGGTATACTTAAAGATTCAGGTTTTAAATCATGGTACCAAACATTATACCCTTAAAATGAACCAAATACTGTTAAATATCTACTGGTAAGCATAATCACTGGACATAAAACACTAAAAATACAAGTGTCAAACACCTACGTAACTGAAATTATTTAAAAATTATATACACCGGGAAACATTACCCAGAAGTCTTAACAGGGTCAAGTGACAGGAAGTGAAATACCATAGTACAGATAAAATGTGGTACCGGTAAATATTCGTTAAATCACTGGAAAAAAGAAAGAAGAAGAAAAAAACCTGAAACAGGAAGAAGCTGAAAAGAACATGAACTGTTTCAATTATCCTGATACATGCTCAATAATCCAGGTAGAAAAATCCAAAAAAGTTCAGTCTGGTCCTCTGGCCATTCAAAAAACAAGAAAAAATAAAATAAAAAAACAAACAAACAAAAAAACAAACAAACAAAGCAAAAAAAAATGTAGAAACGTTTCGTCTCTCATCCGAGAGACTTCTCAGTCTGAGGTGCTGTATTCAGCTCAGTCTCTTAAATAGCACCTTCTCAGAGTGGATCAACCAGTTTGCTGCTGACAACCGAAACCAGCTGCTCACATGGTCAAGAAGGACCATCAGCCTAACAATGGATCATTAGCACACTGATGGCTGTTTACTATTCACAGGAGGCTGATTAAACAGGTATGGAGGCCTCCGGGTTCAACTGTCCCCCTCTTACAATGCTGTGATTGCTAGTATCACTCAGCCTCCTGTGAATAGTAAGCAGCTGTAGTGATGCAGGGACAGCTTTGCTGTAGACACACTACTAATTAATTATTCTTAAAGCTAGTTAAAGCACAAAGAATATTAATTATTTAATTACAACGGATTCTTTCTTTTTCGAGTTAAATTATGTGCCATGTGACTGAGATAACTGTGAGGATTGTTTAATCAGTGACATGAGACGCCATTTTATCTTTGACCCATCAGAATAAATGCGGTCATTTATTTAACAGAATCAAAATTTAACATCAAGACATGTACATATTGATTTGCTGATCTGTTTCTGATTAATAAAAACTTGGCACGCTTTACTAACAAGACAACAGAACATTACTGATTGAGGATGATTCACCTCTGAAGGCATCTAGATTACTGGCAAATAGAAGTTTAAGGGAAGGAATAGATAAGTTCAAAGGGAAGATGGATGAAGGAAGATGTATGTTTGTTCACCAGAATTAGCACACTTCTTTCAACACCAGCTCAAACCCCCTGGTCTACTTAGTGCGCAACAACTCGTGACGTCTCTTTACCTTTGCAGTGGATGGACAGCTCCAGTATAGAGGTCCCTTCGCACGCTACCTTTACAGCGGCTCCGGTCAGGGTGGCTGGTCATCGTCAGAAGTCGTGTGGTTTACTCCGTTCAACAGAACAAGCTTCCTTCAAAGTTGTAGGGCGTTACGCCCGGGTGAATTCACAGCGAGGCGCTGTGACTCCGCTGGGATGGATGGACCCTTGTCTCACGGTCAAATCCATCCGCTATTGATTAAATCTGAAAGTTCCTTACGAACTCGCAGGAAGACCGCCAGAAGACTCCAGGAAGACTGAAAGAAGACTGAATAGTCCCAGGAAGTGTTGACTTTTAACGAGTACTCACTTCCGGTCACTTGGTACTTCCTGATTGGTTGAAACAACCAGCAGGGGCGGTGTTTCAGTGATGTCAGAGGGTTATTAAAAGTCAAGAGGGGATGCAGGAATGTTTAGGAACGGTTAGTACAGACAGAGGAATGTTTTGAAGAAGTGAGAAACTTTGCAGGTGCTAGCTTCTTATTTACTGTCTGCTAGGTTTAAAAACAAGACACTTTGTTCTAATAACTTGCTTTCTGACCGTCTCTGCCTTTCGACCGACATCACTACTCCTCATTCAGACAGAAGATCAAAATGCATAATTACTTTGTAAATAGACATTTAACTTGATTTCTAATTCTAATGAGGTCTAAAAATCATTAATACTGTTTCACAGTTGATTTAAAATGAGTGGTTCACTTCAACATTTAGAAATGGTATGAACTAAACACACTTTGATTATCAAGATATTCTAAAATAGTAATGATAATGTAAAAAGAAGAGTGTTCTTTCAATTGATTAACTCAGGATACAATTAAATAGTCTCTTGATGAGATAATTTGTATTTCTGGATTCAAATCAATGAAATAGCAGTTCCTGTCCCCTGAAGGTCTTCAGAGACAGATTGTTGTCAGAGGCCTAGTTCACTACACAGCCATCAGTGTGCTAATGATCCATTGTTAGGCTGATGGTCCTTCTTGACCATGTGAGTAGCTGGTTTTGGTTGTCAGCAGCAAATTGGTTGATCCACTCTGAGAAGGTGCTATTTAAGAGAATGAGCTGAATACAGCACCTCAGACTGAGGAAGTCTCTCGGATGAGAGACGAAACGTTTCTACATTTTTTTTTTTCTTTGTATTATTTTTTTTCTTGTTTTTTTGAATGTCCAGAGGACCAGACTGAACTTTTTTGAACTGTTTCAATTGTTATAATCTCAAAAGGCAGAAAAAGGCTAAAATTAGGAGAAAAATACATACAAAGTAGCTGAAAAAAGCTGAATTTAGCTAAAAGTACCTGAAAGGAGCAGAAAGAAGCAGAAAGTAGCTGAAGCAGAACAACAGCTGAAATGAGCAGTAAAATGTTGCAAACAGCACAAAGGGATTGAAGGATGTGGAGAGCTCCATTCATTTTCAATGAGAAAAAACATGGCTGGCAAAGTTATACATTTCAAAAAGTAAAAATTGCACAAATACCAAAAGTCCCAGCAGGAATGTCCTGAAGGAGCTGAATGCTTTGATTCATGAATTGTTAAATAGCACCAAAACTGTGAAGCAAGTTACGTGCAAAAAATGTACAGAGGGAAAATGGATCTCTGTGAGTGAATAATTTGGAAACTTTCAGACAATAAAGTGCTATCTAATAGGGGTGTAATGGTACGCTACAATCACATTTCTATGAAACAACGTCGACACACAGCTTTGGATTTGCTCACTTGTCTTTTAACAAGAAAGCCATAATGTTCCCAAACAGGAACGCGCAACGAGAAGATAGAAAGCTAATGCTCGCGTGCTGCAAGATAATAGCGCCGTGCTGAAACACGCTTAGGAACTTTAGTTCCGCGGCGCATAATCTCTTGTTAATAAAATTTAATTAATGAAAAAATTACCGAAACGGTACGCAAGTGGACCGAACCGAACACGCCGTACCAAAACGGTTCAATACACCCTTCAAAAATGACCAGGCTAGTCCTTTAGCATTACAGTCCTAAAATTATCCTAGCTCCAGTAAACTTTTAGAAGTGGCTGACAAACATTAAGTGAAGCTGTCAGATTTAATAGAATAATTAGTTCTGTCTCTGAGAATATTCGATCAGAATGTCATGTCTTCAAATTCAGAGCTGCATTTCAATAAATAGTTATTCACATTGTTGTAAATAATTGTTATTATTAATTGTTATAATTATTGGATGTTCATCTATTTCTGACTGACTTTTGGAGTCAATCCATACCAAGATGGCCCCCATAGCTAAATCATTAATTCAACCTTTATTTCTACAGGTGACTCTCATTGAGTCACAAGGACTCATTTTCAAGAGAGGACTGTTTTTAAAAAACCCACAGATAAGGTAAACACAATGATAAACAACCATAAAAAGCATATAAAATGAAAACTAAATACAATTAGAGATATAAAACAAAATGAAAAAAGCTACATTATGAATCTTGGTAAAATACTAAAAACAGGAACATGTCTGCATTGGTTTTTGCCATGAACTTAGCAGTTGTTTAAAATCACATAGAGGTCAAGCTCAAGAGCTTCAGATTGTTTTAAAAGGTGTTCCAGGATACAGGAGCAGAGTAAGAGAAGACCCTTTTGCTGATTTCAGTCCACACTGAGGAAATGCTGCAGGAAATGATGTCTTGGAAGTGCATGCTGTAGCTGCAATTGGTGATGTGTATAAAAGCAGTCCTCTTCTTAAGAGCTCCATGAGGAGGGGAGGAGGACCTCTTCACCTGGGGGCTTTCCTACAGGGTTAGCTAGTTCTCAGTCTTTGCTGCAGGCAGCCTGGGGAACTAGATTCCAGCAGTGGGTCGATTTATTTTCCCTCGTTAAAGGCATGGCTGACTCATGAAAACAACGCTGCCCCTCATCATAATCCCATGTTGTATAGTTTGAGGGAGAAACCTCTGTCCTTTTTAGTAAATGTCCTGATGCATGCTCAATAATCCAGGTAGAAAAATCCAAAAAAGTTCAATCTGGTCCTCTGGATATTCAAAAAAACAAAACAAAGCAAAAAAATATAGAAACGTTTCGTCTCTCATCCAAGAG
>NC_056498.1:4333234-4335161 GCF_014905685.2 Nematolebias whitei
GATGGGAGTCAAACTGCAAATACTGGTCTGTGTGGGTGGGTTTGCGGCAAACCGAGGTGTACCACAAACCCACCCACACAGATGTCTGAGAATTTTGGGACCAGGATCACTTCCAGCCTCAGTCAGTCATTCTGAGCGCTGCTTTCCAGCCAGGTCGCCTCTTGAGTGGGGGAGATATTACTCGAAGGGCAGGTGTTTTTCTCCAGAACCCAACCAGACTTTTCATCTAGATCTCTTTGGATTGCTTGGATTCGACTGGGACTGCTGTGTGGTTTCGTGTTGGCTTTCCGAAGAACCATATCTCTTTGGGTGTCTTGCTGTCAGCTGCGGGGGAGCTGATCGGAGCTGGACCAGAACCGAATCAAGGACGGTTCCAGCCTCAGCGGTTAGTCTGATCCCTGCTCACCTGTGGGGAAACCTCTTGTGTGGGGAGGCACTGCTCGAAGGATTGGAGTCTTCATCGGAGTTCTTCTGATCTTCCATCTGCAGTCACCTGGACTAATTGGATCCGTATGGACTACTGGTTCAGAGCTGGTCAACTGGAGGATCTGTTCCAGCTCACACTGTTGGTCTTGCCTCTTTTCTTCATTGAGCTCAGTTCGGACAGATCCTGAACCCGTGGAGGTCTTTATAGGAGCAAGATTTTTAAATCACCTGGAACAAAACTCTATTGACACGAACTGAGACAGAATCATGCCTTTTAGAATGAGCGGACACTCTGATAGCTTGCTCTGCGCTTTGATGTGGATTGCCTGTCTCTGCCTGCTAGTTCTGCATCCAGCGTCTGATCGACATGAGAGCAGCTGCATTGATTTGTCTGCTCTGAGGTGTTGTAGCCTTCTTCAGCCCCGTTCAAACTGCAGTCAGTCCGTCATGCCAGGCTTGTCGGTCCACTCGAACCAGGAGGTTGTCTGGCTCCAGCTCTACTCACGTGTGGGGGTCCAGAACTCTGTGAACCTGAAGTTTATCCAACCCCATCCTCATCATTTCCAGAAAGAAAGTTATGACTGTAACTATAGTTCTATGAATCCCGGATGACCGCCAGAGGCGGTGCTTAAAGCACTGAATGATCATTCTTACACATGCGCAGTTTGAGTATTTTATGCCAACAAAGTCACATGTGACCCCCGGGACACCGGTGAGTCTATATAAGCATGTGACAATGGTAGCCCAGTCCCTTAATCTTCTCGCAAAACACGATGATTCAGAGGGACTGAGTGCTCTGGCGGTCATCCAGGTTTATAGAACAGTAGTTACAGTCGTAACTGTTTCATCCCTACTGACCGCCAGAGTCCTGAGTGTAGTGAACTCGGCCTCCGGCCAAACCTGCCTCTGAAGACCTTCATGGGACAGGAACTGTTATTTCATTGATTTGAATCCAGAAATACAAATTAGCTCATCCAGAGACTTTCTAATTGTATCCTGAACTAATCAATTGAAAGAACACTCTCTTTTTCATATTATCATTACTATTTTACAATGTCTTGATAATCAAAAAAGTGTTTAGTTCATACCATTTTTTTAAATGTTGAAATGAGCCACTCATTTTAAATCAACTGTGAAACAGTATTAATGATTTTTTAATCCTCATTCAAAGTAGAAATCAAGTTAAATGTCTATGTTACAAAGTAATTATGCATTTTTGATCTTCTGTCTGAAATGAGAAAGGTGTGATGTCGGTCAAAAGTCGGAGACAGTCGCAAACAAGTTATTGGAACGAACTGTCTTGTTTTTAAACCTCTCAGACAGGAACAAGAGAACTGACACCTGTAGTTTTTCTCTCTTCGTCAAAACATTTCTCTGTCTGTTCCTAAACATCTCAGCTGTTTTTCTGACTTGTAATGACCCTCTGACGTCACTAAAACCACACCCCTGTTGGTTCTTTCAACCAATCAGGACTTCCCAAAAGTGACCGGAAGCAGAACTC
>NC_056498.1:4335171-4350069 GCF_014905685.2 Nematolebias whitei
TCTTTCAACCAATCAGGACTTCCCAAAAGTGACCGGAAGCAGAACTCACTTCCTAGTTCCAGTAGTTCTGAAGAAAGTTCTAGCTGGAGAAGTTCATTGCCTGGAGAAAGTTCTGAAGTGCTGGAGTTAGTTGGGAGTTCTTCCGAGTCTAGTTGGGATTATGGAGCCTTCCACATCTGAGTGGAACCTCTGACGGACTCACAGCTCATGTGAGTCCACCCGGCGAATGCCCTATAACTTCTGAGGAAGTTTGTTCTGTGGAACGGATTATCTCACGACTTCTGCCGAGTCTCAGCCGCCCTGAGGAGACACTGAAAGGTAGCGTGCCAGGGACCTCTTGACCGCCGCTGATTCATCCTCTGCCAAGGTAAAGAGTCGTCACGAGCTTCACTACCAAAGTACCGCGGGCGAACTGCGCTTGAAAGGAGCGTGTTGTTCTGGTCTACAGACATCCATCCTCATCCATCCATTTTCTCTCCATTTAAACTCCTTCATTTCCCATCTTTAAACTTCTATCTTGCCGGTAATTAATCCAGATATCTTCAGAAATGTCTGTTGTTTTTGTTAAGTAAAACGTGCCAAGTTTTATTAATCAGAGCCAATAGCATTATCAAGTGTACAATGTTTTGATGCTAAATTTTGATTCTGTTAATAAATTACCACATTCATTTTGATGGGTCAAAGAAAATTAACGTCTCATGTCACTGATTAGACCATCTCCAAGACAGTACCTCTGTCACATATCTGTCAAGTAGCTCGAAAAAGTGAGAACCCGTTATTAAAAATTGTATGTAGTGGAGCTCTTAAGCTAACTGAAGCTAACCTAGCCTTAGCATACTACATGAGGAATCACACCCACAAAGAAGAAACCAAACTTAAGTATGCCCACCTTACTGAAACGAAGATGGGTGCTGTGATAGGATCCCCTACAATGGGTGAAAGGCAGCCAGGTGTACACTGTAGAACCTAGCAAAGGTATTTGGGGATAACCAAAAAAAAAATTGGGGGATAACCAGGAGGCTGCTGCACATATAGCCTATGACACACCAATGCTCCTGGTGGAATCGCATTGTACCCCTACAGGTGGCCAGTGGTCCTGCAGAGTGTTTGCCCGTTCCACCATGTCCACAATCCAGCAGGCAAGGCGCTGCTTTGAAAGGGCCTGCCCTTTGCGAGGTCCTGCATAGCAAATAAACATATTATCAGACTGCCACAGAGAATCTGTCTGTCTGACATACACTTCCTGTGCCCGAACAGGGCAGAGAGGCTCATCAAGTCAAGTCACATTTATTTATATAGCACATTTAAAACAGTAACTGTTATCAAAGTGCTTCAAACTCTGAGAAGGTAATGCCAGGCCCTGTAGCAACCAAGCCCAGAGCCGGAAGCAACTGGGATCGGGGTGCAGGATATGACCCCCCCCCCCCCCCCCAACTGTGACAGGAGGTCCTTCCTGTGGGGTAGAGGCATTGGAGAACTGCAACAGAGTCTGTGCAGCAGTGGAAACTAAGCACCATCTGCATTGAAGCAAGCAAGCTAGAGAGACAGAGAGTGGGTCACAGGTGAGGCCACCTTAGGGAGGAACACTATGTTCGGCCAGAGTGTAACACCTGAACCAGCCGGGTTCCAACTGCAACAGTACTCATGAACAGACAACGGATGGAGTTCACCTACTCCTTTGGCCAAAGCCATAGCCAGGAGAAACGCAGTCTTTTTAGACAAGCACTCAAGGCTCACCTCTGCCAAAGACTCAAACGGAGCAGATTGCAAGGCAGCGAGGACCAGAGAGAGGTCACACACAGGCACAACAAGGTGTGTGTGTGTGTGTACAGGGGGTGCAGACATCGGGCGCCTCTCAGAAACAAGGACACATCCTTGGTATGACCTACTGTCTCCCCACCCACCATCGTATGCCAGCAAGAGATGGCTGTGACATAAACTTTCAGAGTGGATGGAGACCGGCCCTAAGAAAGTAGCGCCTGAAGGAAGGTAAGAATAACAGAAAGAGGACGGTGTACAGGGTCCTTGTATCTGGCACGACACCAGTTGCTACAAACCTCCCACTTATTTGTGTACACCAGTTGTGTGGAAGGGGCCTTGGCATTATTCATTGTATGTGCAACCTTCCCATCATACTCTGAGAAGGTAATGCCAGAACCTGTAGCAGCCAAGCCCAGAGCCGGAGGCGACTGGAGGGGTGCAGGATCTGACCCCCAAATGTGACAGGAGGTCCTTCCTATGGGGTAGCGGCATTGGAGAACTGCAACAGAGTCTGTGCAGCAGTGGAAACTAAGTCCTCCCAGGCCAGACGGGAGCCACTAGGATAACTTGATGCCCCCCTTGAAGGACTCTCAGGAGTGCTGGGCCTATCAGGGGAAGCAGCGGAAAAGCATAAAGCAGCACCCTGGGCCAGTCGTGTGCCAGTGCGTCCTGATCCAGAGAGAACCAAAGCAGGCAGTATGTCGTCTTTTGAGATGCAAACAGGTCCACAGCTGCCTTGCCATACCTCTCCCAAATTACTCTCACCACCTCCAGATGGAGCCTCCACTCCCCAGGTGGTGGGCGTCTCCGAGATAGAAAATCAGCCAGCCCATTCCGCACTCCTGGAATGTGGGCTGCCCTCAGGCTAGCAAAGAGGGGGACTGCCCAAAGTAAGAGCTTCTGGGTCAGCAGCAGCAATGTCAACAACCATGTTCCCCCTTGATGGTTGACATGAAAAACCACCCAAGTATTGTCGGACCGCACTAGGACATGCTTCCCGTGCAGGCCCAGGAGGAAGTGTTTCAGTGCCAGCTGCACAGCGTCCAGCTCCAAGGCATTGATGCGTTTTGCCTTTTGCCGTGGAGACCATGTTCCTTGGGCAATCTGTCGCTGCCACGATGCCCCCATCCTGTGGTGGATGCATCAGTACAAACAACCTCCCTCTGAGACAGCAGAGAGCCTAGTGGGACTCCCTTCACAATAAACACTGCATCTCGCCACTGAGCAAGTGATGCGAGGAATTGAGGGGACACCAGCAACCTCCTGCGTCAGTGCACTGCACGAGTCAGATCCAGCCGCAGGCTGTTGAGCCACATCTGTAGGGGGCACAGAGACAACAGTCCCAGAGGTACCACCATAGAGGCAGCAGTCAGCTTAACTAACAGGCAAAGGTACACAATGAAGGGGGTGCACGGCCGGGCAGGAAGGTGGGCAGCAGCTGAAGAATCCCGCTGACATGCTGTGGCGACAGGCAAGTCACCATGGTGAGGGAGTTCATTGTGGTTCCCAGAAATGTGATCTCCTGCGAGGGAATTAGGTTGCTCTTCTGACAGTTCACACGAAGACCCAATAGGTCTATGTGATCGAGCACCATCTGTGTCCGCAGCTGCCTGATCTTGTGTTGGCACACAGATCAGCCAATCATCTAAGTAGGGCAGGATCTTCAGCCCCTTGACCTGCAGAGGGTACAGGGCTGCTGCCACACTGGGTGAACACACGGGGGGACAGAGAAAGACCGAATGGAAGAACTCTGAATTGACAATGCTTGCCCTGAAATGCAAAGCAGAGAAACTGCCAATGGTGCTTCGTAATCAGTACATGAAAGTATGCATCTTTCAAGTCAACCAAGGTGAACCAGTCACCTGGAGAGACTACCTGGAGTGCATCTTTGATGTTCAACATGTGGAAAGGAATGTTTTTTAAAAACACATTCAGACCTTTCAGGTCCAAAATTGGCCGTAGTTTGCCAGTCTTTTTTGGGACCAAAAAATACTTTGAGTAAAAGCCCCTTGGATCCTGCAGGGGGTCGACAGGCACTATAGCACCCTTGGCCAGCAAGGTGTCTATTTCGTGGTTCATTGCCTGAGCTTTCACCTGGTCACAAATGACCGTCATTCTGACCTGACAAGGAACGGGAGGGCGGCGGCGGCGGAACTGTAGCACGTAGCCCCGAGATAGTGTTGACACAACCTAAAAATTATGCACAAGAGTGGCCCAGCGGTTGAGCTGAAATGGGGTAAAGTGTCCCACCGCCTGCTCCCATATGTCATTTTCGAGCTCCCCTGCCTTTAGGAGGGTGGGAGGGATGCCGGGAGAGCTGCCCGCGTTGAAGAGGAATGGGAGCCTGACCTCTGGACAGAGCCCATTGGCTATGAGCAGGCCCTACAGCAGGCCACGGCTGTCCCATGGAGGGTGTAGGTGGGGCTGGATAAGTGCATGAGGAGGACACAGAGGCCCCTTCAGCAGGATGCTGAGAGCGTCTGCAATGAAGGCCAGACAATTGCTGTCTGGTACGGGCCTGGACTGAGCGTTCCAAAACCGCAAGTGCAGCAGAACCAAACAGCTCCCCAGGAACCACAGGAAGACTCATCAGGGTCTTTCTACAGGGTTCAGTCAGGGGAGACGGTGCCAGCCAAACCTGGCAGCATGCCTGGACGAGGGTAGATAACACACAGCCAATCTCTCTTGAAAAAAAAGGCAAATGCATGAAGGGAAGTGTCCAACAACCCTTGAGTAGGCACATCAATCGCTAAGCCCTCCAAGGAGGCCGAGAGACCCAGTAACAAATGCGACAGCGAGTTACCCAGTCGCCCCAATCGAGACCCTGAGTCATAAGCTCTACAGAGCAGGTCATCTGTGACCTGGCACTGAGGACGAGGGCACCTAGCATTATCCCTCAAAGCCTCATCCAGAGCCACAAAGAGGGATGCTATGGTGGGTTCGACAGAAGGCATATGGCCCAAGCCAAACTTGGGCACATCCTGCATGGCCGCCAGGACCCTGCCATCTGTGGTCGGTCGTGAGAAAGCCTTAGTATCCACCGAGCAGGCATGTACCTCCTTTATGTATTCAGCCGAAGGGGGAAACATAAAGGATGACCTAGCAGAAGGACGTTTAAAGAAAGCGCTGGAAGCAGCGGGTTGGCTCTGTGGAACATCCAGGTGCAAACGAGCAAGAGCAGTTCTCAAAGCACCCACTATGGAACCATCCTCCTCTGGCTGAGAGCAGGAGGAGGTGCGTGAACTAGCAGTCAACACACACGAGCCAGACTCAAACTGCTCTTGAAAATCAGTTCCAGATGCTGCCAGGGAGAGCATCCTCTTAAAAAGCAGAGGC
Organism: Nematolebias whitei; assembly: GCF_014905685.2. Classification (NCBI taxonomy): domain Eukaryota; kingdom Metazoa; phylum Chordata; class Actinopteri; order Cyprinodontiformes; family Rivulidae; genus Nematolebias; species Nematolebias whitei. Next base: position 4,340,269 of record NC_056498.1, read on the forward strand.
ACCTAAGCCCATGTTCTGTCCCAGGTCAGGGTCCTCAGTCAGACCAGCGTTGCCCCCTTCCCTAAGGGACTCAAGCAGCGCTTTCATCTGTTCCAGCTCAGAGGTGAGATGAGCCACCTGCCCAGATAGTCCCTCTGTGCCCCTAGAGATTTTCTTGGTCCTCTTTCGTAGAGGCCCCAAGGCCTCTGGGGCCACATGCTTTACAGGCTGGCTTGCACTCTCAAAACCAGCCAAACAAGCTGTTTGCAAGGACAAGGGCAGAAAGGAACAATTGGGGCAGGCCGCTTCCATCAAGGTCTCCCTCAGATGATCCAGCTCCAAACAAGGGGGGCACAGATCATGTCTATCCTCCAACTGGAGAGGGGCCAAAAAGGCTCTGCAGCACTGCATAGCCAGCATCTTACCACTCACAAGACTAGAAGTGTCAGGTCGAGCAGGAAACAACACTCTTGACACAGAAGTCAATGAGCGAATGGACCAGGGAACCTGGTCAAGCAGAAAACGCCACCAGGGGTTCCACAGCTGCTAGCTTATAAAAGCAGCCAGAAAGTGCTACGACTGCCGTAGAACCACTGGTAAAAAAAAGCAACCCGAACACGGTTGCAACTTAAAGAAAGGGATGCAAGCCGTATACGACTGCACAACTCAAGAAAAATGCAAGCGCGAACACGGCTGCACTATGATAAAAAAAGCAAGCCGAATACGGCTGCACAACTCACAGGGAAAATGCAAGTGCAAACACGGCTGCACTGTAATGAAACAAGGCAAGCTAAATACGGCTGCACAACTCAAGAAAATGCAAGCACGAAAAACGGCTGCAGTGTGACAAAATATTTATTTATTTTATTTATTTATTTATTTATTTAATTATTTCTATAGCACTTTACACAACCATGGTGATGGTGACCAAAGTGCTTAACAAAAAACAGTACTTAAAATGACAATAGGTCAAAAGCAAGAAAACACAACATAATAGCACAAATAAAACCAGAAATGTCACCACATATTTACGTACTAAAAGCTTGTTGGAATAAAAAAGTCTTAAGCTTCGATTTAAAAGGGCCAAGTTCAGTAATCTGACGCAGATCAAGTGGGAGCTTATTCCAGAGTCGAGGTGCGGCCGCAGAAAAGGCACGGTCACCCCAGCGTTTATATTTAGTCCTTGGAACAGAGAGCAAGAGCTGGCTGTCTGACCTCAAAGATCTGGAGCGGGCGGGGAAACTTAGCATCTCAGTTATATAAGGAGGAGCAAGGCCATTCAGAGCTTTAAAAACAAATAATAAAAGTTTAAAATCTATTCTAAAACGGACAGGGAGCCAATGTAGTGAGAATAAAACAGGTGTGATGTGGTCCCATCTAGGAGTGTTGGTTAAAAGGCGCGCTGCTGCATTCTGTACAAGCTGGAGGCGACTCAGTGATGACTGCGGTACACCGACATACAGAGCGTTACAATAATCGAGCCTAGAAGTGATAAAAGCATGAACAGCTTTCTCCAGGTCGTGACAATTTAAAAAGGGTTTGACCTTTTTTAAAAGGGGTAAATAAAAGAATCCCGACCGGACAACAGAGGCAATATGTTTGTCAAAGTGTAAAGCCTTATCAAAGGTCACCCCAAGGTTATTCACACAGTCACTGAAGTTTATGTCCAAATTTCCCAGGCCAGTTGCATCTTTGTCACCAAATAAAATCCATTCTGTTTTACTGTCATTTAAAAACAGGAAGTTCTTGTTCAGCCAATGTTTGATTGCAGAGATGCAGTCGAAGAGAGAAAGCATTGGGTTATTGGATCCTGGCCTTAATGGTAAATAGATCTGCAAATCATCTGCATAAAAATGAAAGTTGACATTGTGTTGTCTTATAATAGATCCAAGTGGCAACATGTATAATGAAAAGAGCAAAGGACCCAAAATGGAACCCTGTGGCACCCCACACAGAAGAGGGGCTGTAGAGGAAGAGGAGCCATTGAACAAGATAGAAAAGTTTCTATCAGATAAATAGGACGTGAACCACTTCAGAGCAGTACCACGAATCCCAACAAAATCATGGAGGCGAGACAGAAGGACAGAGTGGTCCACAGTGTCAAAGGCTGCTGTGAGGTCGAGGAGCACCAGAGCTACTGGGCACCCAGAGTCAACTGACTGAGCTATGTCGTTATGAACTTTCAATAATGCAGATTCTGTGCTATGTCGGGATCTAAAACCAGATTGAAATTTATCCAGGATTGTGCTTTTTTCCAGAAAAGGCTGAAATTGCGTAAGAACAATTTTTTCTAAAACTTTGGAGAGGAAGGATAAATTAGAAATAGGTCTAAAATTAGATAAAACCAAGGGATCAAGATTTGTTTTTTTGAGAAGGGGGCGGACCGTTGCATGTTTAAAAGCAGAAGGCATAATTCCAATGGACAAACATGAATTGAAAAAAGGAAGAAGGTAAGGACCAACAATATTAAATACCTCTTTCAATAATCTGGTGGGGAGAAAATCAGTGGGGCAGTTGGTGGGTTTAATGGATTTGACGATTTTGTCCAAGAGGGAATAAGACACTGGTTCAAACTGCTCGAATAAAGCAGAACCAGCAGAGATAAAAGAACACTCTGAAACAGAAGTAGCAGGTGTGCCTGTGGCTTGTCTAACCGATGCAACTTTATCAATAAAAAAGGAGAGAAAGTTCTCACAGGTGGAGGCTGAGGCATCAGGTAAGACTGAGGTGGGTGGATTTAAAACAGAGTTAATTGTATTAAATAACACCCTGGGGCAGTGGCTACTGTTTGTGATAATGTTAGACAGAAATTGTGATTTTGCATCATTAACAGATCTCTGATACAGAACAAGAGTTCTCCTTAATAAAACCAAAGAATCATGTTGCCTGTCATGCTTCCACTGTCTTTCAGCCCTTCTACATTGTCTCCTGAGTTTGCATGCAGTAGGATTTTTCATCCAAGGCTCAGCTCTGGGTTTAGGGTGTCTGAACTTCACCGGAGCAATAGAGTCCAGGATCCCAGTGCAGGTATCAGAAAACAATGACAGGAAATCTTTGGGACACAGAGAAACATCAGGACCAACTGAATAAAACTGTGAGTCCATAAAAGCAGTGGTAAACTGTTGGGCACTGGCTGAGGTGAGACAGCGGCGATGACACCCTGCAGCCAGAGGCCTCCTGGCTGGGTGGGGGGCTGTAAATTGGAAAAAAATAGGGAAATGATCCGAGATGGCAGACTCAGAAATTTCACAGTGAGAAATGGACAGTCCATGAGAAATAATAAGGTCCAGAGTGTGGCCAAGATGATGTGTTGGTGAATTCACTGATTGTGTTAAATTAAAAGAAGCTAAAAGCTTTAAAAACTCAGAAGCCAGTGGGTCAGTGGGACAACAAATACGAATATTAAAATCTCCACAAATAAAAAAACTGTCATAATTAGAAATAATATCAGCAAGGAATTCAGAGAATTCTTGAATGAATTCCTTGTTATATTTAGGTGGGCGATAGGCAACAGCACATAAAACATTCGGGGTGAGCTCAATCACAAACATCTGAAGTTCAAAGGAGGAGTAAGTGATGGTGGGCAGAAGTCTGCATTTAAAATTGTCCTTATAGATAGTGGCAACACCACCACCGCGGCCTGTCAGACGTGGGGAGCTGAAGAAGGAGCAGCCCGAGGGGGAGAGTTCAGAAAACGCGCTGTTATCGCCCGGTCTCAGCCACGTTTCTGTCAGCAGCAGAAAGTCCAGAGAGTTTGCGCAGAAGAAATCGTGGAGAATAAAAGTTTTATTTATGACAGATCTAGTGTTCAGAAGAGCCATCCGGATGGAGCACTGGCTGTTATCCTGGGATGCGCGGCCAAAGGAGCGGAGGTTCTCCTGAACCCTGCCACGCCTACAGATCTTTGCACGCTGAAGACCAGGAAATGCGCCGCTGCCGGTGTCCGTATCCACGACGCGTAACCAGCTGTATGAATATTCCATGGGGCATCGTATGTCCACAAAGTTGTATTTCCTGAGAATCTTGCGCGAAGATTGGAATGAAGAAGAGGCGAAGTGAGCCCGAAGCTTCACAAGCAACCCACCCCTCCTGCCGCGTCTCCTGCGACGGCGCCCGCTGCGGGCGACCACAACACAAGGATTCCGTAGAAATGGAGGTATGGATGCCAGGTGAGGTGGATGAAAAGTCTTGGATCGTCCATAAAGGTCACGAAACGGTACTTTTCCCACGACGGAATTAATATTTAAAAGTGTCTGGCGGTCATAAGTAAACAGTGATGACACAATCTGAACAAAAGTCAAGAAAAATAGCACAAAAAGTAACAACTTGAGAAGAGACAGACGACAAGCCACATACAACGGCGCCATCTTGTCTCCATCAAAATAAAGTCAAGCCGAACATGGCTGTACAATGTAAATGAAAAGCAAGCATGAAAACGGCTGCAATGTAACAAAGAGTCAAGCAAAACACGGCTGACAATGTAAATGAAAAGCAAGCACGAAAAACTGCTGCAATGTAACAAACAAAAACAAGCCGACGCGGCTGTACAATATGAGTGAGAGCCTGAAAACGGCTGCAATACATGTAAAAGTGGGGCGACGCCAAACAGCCACTACACCCACAAACTAAAAACAAGCAAGCATGAGCGTGGCTGCAACACTTTCTGTAAACTACGGAAAAAATGGCTAAACGCCGTACTTCCAGCCAATAAGGAAACCCGTTGTGGCTAGTGAAAGCGCTACCGTTGGGTCAACAGAAACAAAACAACTTACCAGCTGAAGTACAATTGTTTAGAGGATACCAGCTTGCACAGCCTCTGGAGGGCAAGACAGTCCCGCAGCTCCGACTGTAGTCTCGAGGCTACCAGCATCAAGCAAAAAAAGTAAACCTTTTACCACCTGCATGCGAGAAGATGAAACTTGGGACTGGGCTACCATTGTCACATGCTTATATAGACTCACCGGTGTCTCGGGGATCACACGCGACTATGTTGGCATAAAATATTCAACCTGCACATGCATAAGAATGATCATTCAGTGCTTTAAGCACCGCCTCTGGTGGTCAGTAGGGATGAAATAGAACTTTGTCTATTTGGAGCCACTGAATATTGTTAATGCATATGGATTTGTCCATCCCTGCCAATTTAATTGCTTTTTAAGTAACCATGTCTTCTTTTTTAGATTTTTCTACCTGGATTATTGAGCATGCATCAGGATACATGTTTTCATAAATTATTTTTGCCATGGGCTGAATATGGAGGTCAAGTGCCAAAATTTTAATTCCTGTAATTATACATCTGCTACAAAAAGCACCAGGAAATGTTTAATAGTACTGTTGCTGTTGTTCTGCCCTGTTTTGGCTTCCCTGCACTGGCTACCCATTCACCTTTGGATCCAGTTCAAAATACTCATGTATGTTTTTAAATCACTGAACAGTTCTGCCCCATCTTATCTCACTGATCTTCTGCAGCCATATGTCCCACCGTGCTCTCTGAGGTCAACAGATAAGATGCTTCTTTCAGTTCTAGGAACCTGTCGTAAACTCAGAGGTGACAGGTGATAGCTCTGTTGCAGGTCTAAGATTGTGGAATGAGTTGCCACTGCGTGTCAGGCAGGATCCCACACACTGTTTTTAAGTCTCGCTTGAAAAGCCACGTTTATTCCCTTGCCTTTGACACGGTGTGATTTGTTTTGATCCTGTCTGTATTCTACAGTGTTAGCCATTTATTTATTATTTGCTGCTATTTGTATCTATATTTTTATTCTATGTTTTCCTGTCCGCTGTGCTTGTTTGTTTCTATTGTACAGCACTTTGGTTGGCCTTGTTGATGTTTTAAGTGCTCTATAAATAAATTGGTATGGTATGGTTGTCTGGGATTCAACCTAATCCTGGACCTTCCGCACATTGTAGCACACCAAAAGATTTTAAAAACATGTCAGAACTACACTTTTTGCACATAAATGTATGTAGTCTCCTTGGTAAAATTGACATGTTGAGGATTTGGGTCTGTTCATCTGGTGCTACTGTAATAGTTATCTCTGAAACTAGGTTATCCAAATATATTTTGGATAAAGATGTGTCAATTGATGGATTTAATATCTACCATTCTGATCATCAAAGAAAGGGAGGTGGTGTTGCAATTTATATCATATCAAACCTGGAGGTGTCTACTAAAACAATCCCAAATCAGTTTGAAATCCTGGCAACAAACATTAATTTGCACGGAGGACAACCATTAACTCTTGTGGGTTGTTACCAATAGGGACGCACCGATCCATATTTTTTACTTCTGATCCGATCCCGATACCTAAATCTGGATATTGGCCGATACCGATCCAGTTCCGATATCATGATCATCATTGATTTTTATACTGTATGAGGCAGTAATAATCTCTTCTCAAGTACAATTTGTACAAATATATGCATGCATGTCCAAAAAAGGCAACTTGAGGTAAGTTTTGTTAATGTTGGATAAGTTTTAACGTTAGAATTGAATTTTGCTAACACAAAACATGTTTCTTTTTATTCCTAACTTTAAAGTGGATATTAAAGTGATTAATTTAAGTGATTGTTTAAAGTTATTTTATATTGTTTTAAATAAGGGGCAGATAAGATTTTTTTTTCTTCTTTCTGCACTCTTTTCATTCAATGTTTTCTTTTTGATGAATTTGTTTTGTTTATTTTAAATGAATAAATTAATAAAATAAAATGTTAAATGGCTTTAAACATCTGCTAAGTTCATGGTATAAACCAACAGACATGTTCCTGTTATTAGTATTTTACATCACTTTATAATGTAGCTGCTTTTGTTTGTTTTTGTTTTTTTATATATATACAATTTTCTTGTAATTTTCAAATCATATGTTTTTTTATGATTGTCTACTGTTGTACTGATAAATATCTCCTGGAGGGTAAACTATATCTTGGCTGCAAGTATCAAGCTGCAAAATCCTTCGTTTTCTACAACTGATAGTGGTTGGTCATTAATTATGATGAAGTTTAGCAACTTCTCGGTAAACATTCAAGCTCCGTGGTTTCAGTAGTGGCTTCTTCTTGTTCAATATGCAGCAGGCAGTCTGATTTCGGTCAGCCGCGCTCAGTCTGTCCCTCCTCAGAGACAGGCAGACCGAGCGAGGCAGATTGGACGGCTGGCCGGGGTCGAGTTGCCTGTTTCGGGTTGAGCAAGAGTAGCACCCCGCTGAAATCCGCTGAAGCCACAGAGCTCGAATGTTCAACGTAAAACTAACTTTACCGCGGTTTAATGTGGTACTATGGCTCTGCAGACATTGCACGTTGCTGTCTTGCTTTGTGGTGGTTCTAGTGTAAAACACTTCCACACAGCGGACATGTTTTGATGAAAAGTTGGTTAGCTGTTAGCCACAGTGATGCTCACTCAGTCCTCACGTTGTAGCTGGCTGCAAACTATGAAATTGATTTTGTGAATATGAGGCGGGTCTTATTACTCTGGGTTCATGAAACACGCCTCCATTCAAGAAATCCATTCCATAGTTTGAAGCTAACATGCATCATGGATCTGCAGGTTGGATCGGAAAAATCTGATACGTAAATTATGCTGGTATCGAAGGCCGATACAGATACTGGATCGGATCAGCCCCATCCCTAGTTACCAACCCCCCCTCAGAGACTTCTGAGGCCCTATTGTATTTAACAAACTTCCTAACACATTTACATTTCAATTAAATTGTCTTTGTTGGTGACTTTAACTTAGACTGGACATCTCCATTTTCTGAATAATAAAAAAAAAGTTTTGTTATTCAATCTCATTCAAATTATAGACACCCCCACTCGCTCAAACAAAAAATGCCCTGGAAAATCATTCATTTTAGATCTCTTTTTAACAAATATGCCTTAGAAATTTTCTGGGTTTGGTGTTTTTGCAGATGATATGAGTGACCACTGTGTTGTCTGTGCCATCAGAGACACTAAACTGCTTCGTACCAAGCCTAGGTTAATTCAAAAAAGGGACATGAAGCATTTCAGTGAACAGTTACAATTGTCCCCAGACAGCATATCAGTTTTATTTATTTATTGTGTTTTTTAATATTTTACCTTCTACTTTACTTTCTATTGACCCTCTCAATCCTACCGGCATGTCTTCCATGGAGGAAGCAGAGTGAGGAGACTTGGGGTTCGTCTGTCCATAACCATGGCTGAGGTCGCTGAGGTAGTTATAAAACTCTGCGGAGGCAGGGGTCTGGGGGTGAATTAGATTTGCCCTGATTTTCTTAAGGCTCTGGATGTTGTGAGGCTGTCTTGGTTGACATGCCTTTGCAACGTTGCGTGGACATCAGGTGCAGTGCCACTGGATTGGCACACTGGGGTGGTGGTTCCTCTCTTCAAAAAGGGGGACCAGAGTGTGTACTCCAATTATAGGGACATCATTCTCCTTAGCCTCCCTGGTAAAGTCTATTCAGGGGTACTGGAGAAGCAAGTACAATTGTTGGTCGAACTTCGGATCCAGGAAGAATGATGTGGGTTCTGTCCTGGCCATGGAACACTGGATCAGCTCTTTACTATCACTATGGTCATAGTGGTTTGCAACTGCCAGTAGTAAGTTGGACCCCTCCGGGGTAGGAGTTGGACTCCGCCAGGGCTGCCCGTTGTCACAGATTCTGTTCATAACTTTTATGGACAGAATTTCTCTGTGCAGCCAGGTGGTGGAGGGATTCCAGTTTGGTGGCCTCAGGATTCCATCTCTGCTCTTTGCAGATGATGTGGTCCTGTTGGTGTCATGGTGCCATGATCTTTCACTCTCACTGGAGAGATTTTCAGCAAAGTGTGAAGCAGCTGGGATGAGTATCAGCACCTCCAAATCTGAGGCCATGGTCCTCAATCTGAAATGAGTGGATTGCTCTCTTCAGGTCAAGGGTGTGGTTCTGCCTCAAGTGGAAGAGTTCAAGTATCTTGGGGTTTTGTTCATGAGTGAGGAATGAATGGAGCGTGAGCTTGACAGATGAATTTGTGCAGCCTCTGCAGTATTGTGGACTCTGTACCCGTCCATTTTAGTGAAGAGGGAGCTTAGTTGTAAGGCCAACCTCTATGTTTACCTTTCGGTCTACGTTCCTACTTTCAACAAGTGCTGGGTAGTGTCAAAAAGAATTAAATCATGGATACAGCTGTTTGAAATGAGTTTCATTTCAGGGTAGCAGGACTCTCCCTTAGAGACAGGTAGAGACAGGTGAGAAGTTCAGTTATCCGGGATAACTGGGAGGAGACACAGGGAAAGACACGCTGGAGAGACTATGTCTCTCGGTTGGTCTGGGAACGCCTTGGAATCCTCCCAGAAGAGCTGGAAGAGGCAGCTGTGGCGATGTCTGGGCCTCTCTGCTCAAGGTGCTGCTCCCTTGATCCAACTTCGGAACAAGCAGAAGATAATGGATGGATATATGGATGTATGCTAATATTTTAAAGTAATGAAAAACATAAACTGAACTTTTCCCAAATGAAATCAGTTGAACACCTCTGGAGGAAAGTCTTCCTTGTGTTTTGGAGCCGTTTTTGATTTTGACGTTAGCACATGTTGGCCATGTCACACACAGTGTACACATCAAAGTGTGGGACTTAGGAGGCGCGGCTACACACTGAGAGGCGTGAATGTCTGAAGGTGGAGCTTTACACAGAGTTATGTAAGGGCCAGAACTTCAGAGAGCAGTGTGAGGGTCAGAAGGTAAAGCTTCATACAGAGGGGTGTGAAGGTCAGGAGTTGGAGCTTCACTCAGAACAATGCAAGGGTCAGGAGGCAGAGCTTCACACAGAGCGGTCTGAGGGTCTGGAGGCAGAGCTTCATATAGAGGGGTGTGA
>NC_056498.1:4350079-4354329 GCF_014905685.2 Nematolebias whitei
GAGCGGTCTGAGGGTCTGGAGGCAGAGCTTCATATAGAGGGGTGTGAGGGTCAGGCATTGGAGCTGCACTCAGAACAATGTCAGGGTCAGGAGACAGAGTTTCACAGAGCGGTCTGAGGGTCAGGAGATGGATCTTCATACAGAGCACCATAAGGATCAGGAGGTGGAGCTTCACACAGAGGGATGTGAGGGTCAGGAGGCAGATATTCACGGAGAAATGTGAGGATCAGGAGTTGGAGCGTCATACAGAGTTTTGTGTCAGGAGTTGGAGTTTCACACAGAGGTGTGTGAGGGTCAGGAGGCATTCACACAGAGAAGTTTGAGGATCAGGAGATGGCGCGCCATACAGAGCGTCGTAAGGTTCAGGAAGTGGAGCTTCACACCGAGGGGTGTGAGGGTCAGGAGGCAGAACTTTACGTAGAGCGGTCTGAGGGTCATGGGCAGAACTACATACAGAGCATCATAAGTGTCAGGAGGTGGAGCTTCACACAAACGGATCTGAGGGTCAGGAGGCAGAGCTTCACACAGAGTGGTGTGAGGATCAGGAGGCAGAGCGTCATATATAGATGTGTAGTTATATGTTATATGGTCACTGAGGCAGCGTGGCACCAAGAGCTGAGCAGTAAAAATATCAAATACATCCCGACAGTGCTGGGTGGAAAGAGAAGGATGGAGACAAAACAACCAATAATATTTATAATATCCTTCAATGATTAAACTCACTCCCACCCTCTCCAGCTCCTGCCTCAAGTGGAGGAGTTCAAGTATCTCGGGGTTTTGTTCATGAGTGGAAGAAGAATGGAGCAAGAGATAGACAGATAGATAAATGCAGCTTTTTCAGTATTGTGGATGCTGTGTCGGTCTGTTGTGATGAAGAGGGAGCTGAGTTGCAAGGAGGTCTTTACCAGTTGGTCTTTGTTCCTACCCTCACCTATGGTTATGAACTGTGGGTAGAGACTGAAAGAACAAGCTTGATGATCCAGGTGGTCTAAAAGAGTTTTCTTTTCGGGGTAGCTGGTAATTCTGGTATCTCCCTTAGAGATAAGGTGAGAATTTCAGTTCTCCATGAGAGACTGGGAGTAGATCAACTGCTTCTCCACATCCAGAGGAACCTGTTGAGGTTGTTAAACATCTGTTAAGGATGGACCCTGGATGCCTCCTTAGGGAGCTTTTTTTAATGTCAGACTGGGAGGAGACTCCGGGATAGACCCAGGACGTGATGGACAGACTATGTCTCTCACCTGGTCTGGGAACAACTTGGCATCCTCTCAGAAGGCCTGGAAAAGTTGGCTGTGGAAAGAGATGTCTGAACCTTCTTGCTCAAGCTGCTGCTCCTGAGACCTGACTCCGGAACAAGGTGATGGATGGATAGATATATATATTTCATAGAATTTCTTAAAGAAATAAAGGAACACATATCTCTCGCTGCCTTTCATGCTAGAGTTTAAAACTCAAATCATTTTATGTAGAAAATGTTCAGATTTGTAGAAGATTTGGATAAACTTTAAAAATAACAGTTTACACGATCTCTAATGTCACTTTGACTCAGCTACCAGCTCATCAAATTGTAGCTAAATGTCTGCAAAAATACCTAAATTAGAATAAATTTTGTGTTGGCTGATGTCTATTGGCTGTGGCGTCCATATCGAACTGAATTAACTCTGAAACATGTTCACTTATCCAGGTCCAGTTTCATGAGTTAATTTGGTCAAAAAGACAGACAAGTCTATTTTTAAGCAGTTTGTATGCAATGAGTTGCATCTACTTGGAATAACTCTCAGAAACTATCATGCCAGATTTTAGCATATCTGTAAAATTATCCAACTATGGCCATTTTTACATAATCTAATGTCAGTTGGCTGTGGCAGCCATCATGAATTCAGTTGGCCCCAAAATTGAACAGATGAAGATGTTCATCAGATCTAAAAAAGTTAAATCTGGTCCTCTGGACATTAAAAAAAAGCAAAAAAAACAAAGCAAAACAACAAAAAATGTAGAAACGTTTCGTCTCTCATCCGAGAGACTTCCTCAGTCTGAGGTGCTGTATTCAGCTCACTCTCTTAAATAGCACCTTCTCAGAGTGGATCAACCAGCAACATTCCAACATCTGTAGAGAGAAGAGGGACGCACTCACCACTCTTAGCAAGGACAAAAACATCATCATTCTCCCAGCAGACAAAGGAAGGTGCACAGTGATTTTGAACCAGAAAGACTATCATGAGAAAGTTATGACACTCCTTAGTGACTTAAACACTTATGAACCTCTGAAAAGAGATCCAGGAAGTGGTTACAAGAAGAAATTGATAGATTGCCTGAAAATTTTGGAGCAGGACAAGGCTATTGACCGTTTTCTGTACCAGACTGTACCCAGGGGAGGCCACACCTAGTCTGTATGGTTTACCTAAAATCCACAAACAAGGTGTACCTTTAAGACCAATCGTTAGCACGATTAACTCTGTCACTTACAATGTTTCCAAATATCTGGCGTCTGTACTCATCCCTTTAGTTGGCAGCTCAGAACACCACATACAGAACACCATGGAATTTGTGGATAAGGTGAGGGATGTCATCATGGAGACTGATGAAACAATGGTCTCTTTTGATGTCACATCACTCTTTACGTGCATTCCTGTTGATGATGCAGTAGACGTGGTCAGTTTAAAATTAAAATCAGATAACACTCTGAGCAGCAGGACCACGCTTTCCACAGAACAACTGTGTCAACTCTTGAAATTGTGCCTGCAGTCAACCTACTTCACATATGGGGAGCAATATTATAGGCAGAAACATGGGTGTGCTATGGGGTCTCCAGTTTCTCCTATTGTTGCCAACCTGTACATGGAGGAGGTAGAAAACAGAGCCTTGACGTCCTTTTCAGGGACACCACCAAGTCATTGGTTCAGGTATGTTGACGACACCTGGGTTAAAATTAAATCTATATAAATTAAAGTTCACACGAGAAGATGAAAAAAATGGCAAGTTGGCTTTCTTGGACTGTGAGGTCTCAGTCTCTGATAGAGGACATTTGCAAACTGAGGTGTACCGCAAACCCACCCACACAGACCAGTATTTGCAGTTTGACTCCCATCACCCTTTGCAGCACAAGTTAGGAGTCATCAGGACTCTGTATCACAGAGCAGACAGTGTCTCCACTAGCTCAGGAGCCAGGCAGAAGGAGAAATCCCACACAAAACAGGCTCTAGAGCAATGTGGATATCCTAACTGGGCCTTCCTGAAAGCAGAGAAGAAACCCAAACAGGACTCCAGTCAGCCAACAGGTGAAAAGGAGGAACCCAGACCCAGACCAGTGGTCATTCCATATGTTCAGGGAGTATCAGAGAAACTGAGACGTTTATTTTCTAAACATAACGTCCCAGTGGCTTTTAAACCCCAAAATACATTACGGCAAAGACTGGTTCATCCCAAAGATCCAGTCCCCTGGCACAAACAGAGTAATGTTGTGTATGCTGTTCAGTGTCAGGAGGGCTGTGATCAGTCTTACATCGGGGAAACAAAACAGCCACTGGCCAAAAGGATGGCCCAGCACAGAAGATCAACATCATCAGGCCTGGACTCTGCGGTCTACACTCATCTCCAGGCCAGCGGTCACTCTTTCAGGGATGAAGATGTGCACATCCTGGATAGAGAGGAACGATGGTTTGAGAGAGGAGTAAAGGAGGTCATCTTTGTGAAAAGAAACCGTCCATCGTTAAACAGGGGTGGAGGCTTACGTGTTCAATTGTCCCCCTCTTACAATGCTGTAATTGCTAGTATCACTCAGCCCTCTGTGAATAGTAAACAGCCATCAGTGTGCTAACGATCCATTGTTAGGCTGATGGTCCTTCTTGAGCATGTGATCAGCTGGTTTTGGTTGTCAGCAGCAAAACTGGTTGATCCACTCTGAGAAGGTGCTATTTAAGAGACTGAGCTGAAAACAGCACCTCAGACTGAGGAAGTCTCTCGGACGAGAGACGAAACGTTTCTACATTTTTTGTTGTTTTGCCTTTTTTTTTTTTTTGAATGTCTAGAGGACCAGATTTAACTTTTTTAGATTTTTCTACCTGGATTATTGAGCATGCATCAGGATGTTCATCAGATATTTGGTAAGAGACAGGAACACAAACCAACAGACAGAAACATTTTCACTCACCATAGCACCCTCAGCACCATCAGCGCACGCACGCACGCACGCACGCGCACACGCACACACACACACACACACACACACACACACACACACACACACACAC
>NC_056498.1:4354339-4368943 GCF_014905685.2 Nematolebias whitei
CACACACACACACACACACACACACACACACACACACACACACACACACACACACACACTCCAAGACTTTTGCACAATACTGCATGAGAAACATCAGACAAAGAAGCAGACAAAAAACACACTGCACAATGAAGAAGAAGTCAAAGTTCTTTGCAGACAGAAGTGAAGGAGAAAACGGTGAATGTTAAGTGTTCTTCACCTGAGCTGTGTCTTTAGGTTTACAGTCAGCCGTGAGAAACTTAGAGGAGATTTTAGAGACATGAGCTCTGTTGCGACCAACAGAGGAGGAAGAGGAGACAGGAGCAGAGGGAGACTTGGGAGGATAGCGGGAGGTCAGTTTAGGTGAGGGCATGTTCTCATACAGCTCTGCGTTCTCATAGTGAGCCTCCTTGGTCCGCTGGCGCCCTCTGGTGCCCGGAGAGGAATACTGTGTCCCCAATTCCTGAGGTTAGACCATTGCAAACAATCCAAAGGAAAGGGGAGAAAATTCAAGAGAAAAGAAATTGAAAATTGGAGGGAAATAAAATGAAAGGAATAAAGAGAGAAAAAAGAAAAGAAGGAAAAGAAAAAACAAAGGAAAATAACAAAAAGTTATAGAAGAAAAAGGAAAATGCGAGGAACAAAAAGGAGATGCAGAGTGAAAAAGAAGGGAACAAAAATTATGAGAACAGATGCATTTGGAGTTAGTACAGGCAACGTTACAGATTATTAGTGTTGTTAATATGTAACAACAAAACCCACCAGTCTGTGATCTGAAACTCCATATGATGAGAAATGGTTTGAGCTAGTGGTGTCCTGATGCAGATACCAGTATCAATATCAGGTCTGATACTACCTCTCAAGTACTTGTATTTGTATTTATAAAACACGTAATACTTAGGACGGAAACCCTACCCTACCTTAGATAAATATTGTTATTGAATTTTTATGTATGTGAATGTTTCTGTTCAGTGCCCTGAGATAACTTCTGTTGTGAATTGGTGCTACATGAATAAAATGAATTAAATTGATACCGCATTTATGCTTGGTGATGCCATTTCTTTTTCCACATCGCAAGTAACCAAGTAGGAAAAAAATAACAAGTCTGTAGTTTAGAAATATTTAAAGACAAACACGTGGTATTAAGACAGCAAAGTGTTTTCTGTGTTCTTCATAAAAGTAGTGTTTTTAAAATCATCCTTCCTACTATTGCCTCTGGCTCCGTCAGATGAGTCAGCTTTAGAAATATTACTAGAACCTGATTTGTGTTTGGACTGTTTTTGCCCTGTTGAGCTCTGTGAATTGTCAAAAATAATAGCTTAATCCAAACCATCAACATGTCTGCTAGAGGTATTTCCCCTAATAATTAAACCCATTTTGGATTTGCTTAACTTGTTATTAGGGAATTTTTGGTCAAAGTTTACAAATGTTTTTAACTGCTGTGGCTGAGCATGTTAACTGCCCACTAGAAATGGGTGATATCTCAATATTTTAAAAATATCGAGATTTTTTTTTTTTTCAATATAAGATTAAACTATATTGTTATAAACGATATACTGTAGTGTTATACTTGAAAATCCTCCTGCTGTCTTCTTTCTCCTTCGCGGCCCCTCCTTCTCCCTCCTTGAATACAAACCCAGCCCCTAAGCTATGCTCTCCCCCTTCCTGCTTCTCCAGGAAGTGGGCGGGAGACGTTTAGCACAGCAAGTAAACGGGAGATATATGAAGAGCAGCTGCTGCTGAGCAAAAGGAGAAACAATGGCTGTTCTTTTGGAGATGGTTTGGATTTAAATTGTAAGATCAGGGGCAGAAAATGATTTATGTAGACAATGCCAAAAACAAATCCCGACAAAAGGTTGGAACTACAAATCTTTTTCACCATTTAAAAACAGTGGAGCATGAAGCATGTGTGAAGCTGCAGCTGCAGGTCCAACAGACTTCAGCCTGCTTCCCTGAAACAAACCACAGTATGAAACACATTTAGCTGTGTTGTGTCTTATGAGAGGAACAGTGAGAATACAACATTAATAAATCAGCAGTTTATCACATCACTAAAGACATGGTCCTTAGCAGCTAACAAGATGGCTAATGCTTATTATATAGCTGTTATACAGGTCCTTCTCAAAAAATTAGCATATTGTGATAAAGGTCATTATTTTCCATAATGTAATGATAAAAATGAAACTTTTATATATTTCAGATTCATTGCACACCAACTGAAATATTTCAGGTCTTTAATTGTTTTAATACTGATGATTATGGCATACAGCTCATGAAAACCCAAAATGCCTGTGCCAAAAAATTAGCATATCATGAAAAGGTTCTCTAAACAAGCTGTTAACCTAACCATCTGAATCAACAACGTAACTCTAAACACCTGCAAAAGATTCCTGAAGCTTTTAAAAACTCCCAGCCTTGTTCTTTACTCAAAACCGCAATCATGGGTAAGACTGCCGTCCTGACTGCTGTCCAGAAGGCCATCATTGACACCCTCAAGCAAGAGGGTAAGACACATAAATAAATTGCTGAACGAATAGGCTGTTCCCAGAGTGCTGTATCAAGGCACCTCAGTGGGAAGTCTGTGGGAAAGGAAAAGTGTGGCAGAAAACGCTGCACAACGAGAAGAGGTGACCGGACCCTGAGGAGGATTGTGGAGAAGGGCCGAATCCAGACCTTGGGGGACCTGCGGAAGCAGTGGACTGAGTCTGGAGTAGAAACATCCAGCCACCGTGCACAGGCATGTGCAGGAAATAGGCTACAGGTGCCGCATTCCCCAGGTCAAGCCACTTTTGAACCAGAAACAGCGGCAGAAGCGCCTGACCTGGGCTACAAAGAAGCAGCACTGGACTGTTGCTCTGTGGTCCAAAGTACTTTTTTCGGATGAAAGCAAATTTTGCATGTCATTCGGAAATCAAGGTGCCAGAGTCTGGAGGAAGACTGGGGAGAAGGAAATGCCAAAATGCCAGAAGTCCAGTGTGAAGCACCCACAGTCAGTGATGGTCTGGGGTGCCATGTCAGCTGCTGGTGTTGGTCCATTGTGTTTTATCAAGGGCAGGGTCAATGCAGCTAGCTATCAGGAGATTTTGGAGCACTTCATGCTTCCATCTGCTGAAAAGCTTTATGGAGATGAAGATTTCATTTTTCAGCACGACCTGGCACCTGCTCACAGTGCCAAAACCACTGGTAAATGGTTTACTGACCATGGTATTACTGTGCTCAATTGGCCTGCCAACTCTCCTGACCTGAACCCCATAGAGAACCTGTGGGATATTGTGAAGAGAAAGTTGAGAGGCGCAAGACCCAACACTCTGGATGAGCTTAAGGCCGCTATCGAAGAATCCTGGGCCTCCATAACACCTCAGCAGTGCCACAGGCTGATTGCCTCCATGCCACGCCGCAGTGAAGCAGTCATTCATGCAAAAGGATTCCCGACCAAGTATTGAGTGCATAACTGAACATGATTATTTGAAGGTTGGCGTTTTTTGTATTAAAAACACTTGTCTTTCGTTGGTGGGATGAAATATGCTATTTTTTTGGGACAGGCATTTTGGGTTTTCATGAGCTGTATGCCATAATCACCAGTATTAAAACAATTAAAGGCCTGAAATATTTCAGTTGGTGTGCAATGAATCTGAAATATATGAAAGTTTCATTTTTATCATTACATTATGGAAAATAATGACCTTTATCACAATATGCTAATTTTTTGAGAAGGACCTGTACAGGTGAGACTGGGACCGTGTCTTTAGCGATATGATAAGATGCTTATTTATTAATGTAGCGACGCCACCTCTCACTGTTCCTCTCATAAGGCGCAGCACGGCTAAATAAGATTTACAGTGGGGGAAAAAAGTATTTAGTCAGCCACTGATTGTGCAAGTTCTCCTACTTAGAAAGATGAGAGAGGTCTGTAATTTTCATCATAGGTACATTTCAACTATGAGAGACAAAATTAGGAATTGGATTTTTGTCTCTCACAGACCTGTAACTACTTCTTTAAGAAGCTCTTCTGTTGTCCACTCATTACCTGTATTAATGGACCAGTTTGACCTCGTTATCTGTATAAAAGACACCTGTCCACAGCCTCAAACAGTCAGACCTCAAACTCAACAATGGCCAAGACCAAAGAGCTGTCAAAGGACACCAGGAAGAAAATTGTAGACCTGCACCAGGCTGGGAAGAGTGAATCTACAATAGGCAAGCTGGTTGGTGTGAATAAATCAACTGTGGGAGCAAATGTAAGAAAATGGAAGACATACAAGACCATTGATAATCTCCCTTGATCTGGGGCCATACGCAAGATCTCATCCTGTGGGAGTCGAAATGATCATGAGAATGGTGCGCAAAAATTCCAGAACTACACTGGAGGATCTGATGAATGACCTGCAGAGCTGGGACCAAAGTAATAAAGGCTACACACTACACAGAGAGGGACTCAAATCCTGCAGTGCCAGGTATGTCCTCCTGCTTAAGCCAGTACATGTCCAGGCCCGTCTGAAGTTTGCCAGAGAGCATGTGGATGGTCCAGAAGAGGACTTTAATAATATCATGTGATCAGATGAAAGCAAAATAGAACTTTTTGGTAAAAACTCAACTTGTCGTGTTTGGAGGAAGAAGAATGCTGAGTTGCATCCCAAGAACACCATACCTACTGTGAAGCATGGGGATGGAAACATCATGCTTTGGGGATGTTTTTGTTCAAAAGGGGCAGGATGACTGATCCGTGTGAAGGTAAGAATGAACGGGGCCATGTATCGTGATACTTTAAGTCAAAACCTCCTTCCATCAGTGAGAGCACTGAAGATGGAACATGGCTGAGTCATCCAGCATGACAATGATCCCAAACACACCGTTCGGGCAATGAAGGAGTGGCTCCGTAAAAAGCATTTCAAGGTCCTGGGGTGGCTTAGCAAGTCTCCAGACCTCAACCCCATGGAAAATTTGTGGAGGGAGTTGAAAGTCCATGTTGTCCAGCGACAGCCCCAAAACATCACTGCTCTAGAGGAGCATGGAGGAATGGGCCAAAATAGCAGCTACAGTGTGTGCAAACCTGGTGAAGACTTACAGGAAATGTTTGACCTCTGTCATTGGCAACAAAGGTTATGTTACAAAGTATTGAGTTGGACATTTGCTATTGACAAAATACTTATTTTCCACCATAATTTACAAATAAATTATTTCAAAATCCTACAAAGTGATTTCCAAGATTTTTTTTTCTCTCAATTTTGTCTCTCATAGTTGAAATGTACCTATGATGAAAATTACAGACCTCCCTTATCTTTCTAAGTAGGAGAACTTGCACAATCAATGGCTGACTAAAGATTTTTTTCCCCACTGTATATTGTGGTTTGTTTCAAGGAAGGAGGCTGAAGTCTGTCGGAACTGCAGATTCACACATGCTTACTAATGTTGTGAAGGCGGTGAGGCTGAAGAGGATTATTATTATATACTATTTTATATGTAAATAAAGGTCTAAAAATCAAACTAATTTGTGTAAATAGTTTATTTATTTTGACATTTATTTTGTACAGTTATGGCTGTTTGTTAATAAATAGGCCTGTGTAACAACTGGGACAAAGTTTTGAGTCAGAAATATATTTTTGTTATTACTTTATGGAAAGAAAAACTATTGAGATATATATCATACAATGGGTACAGAAAGTATTCAGACCCCTTTAAATTTTTCACTCTTTGTTTCATTGTAGCCTTTTGCTAAAATCTAAAAAGTTCATTTTATTTCTCATTAATGTACATCAGCACCCCATTTTGACATAAAAAAACAGAAATGTAGAAGTTTTTGCAAATTTATTAAAAAAGAAAAAATGAAATATCACATGGTCATAAGTATTCAGACCCTTTGCTCAGTACTGAGTAAAAGTACCCTTTTCAGCTAGTACAGCTATGATTCTTCTTGGGAATGATGCAACAAGATTTTCACACCTGGATTTGGGGATCCTTTGCCATTCTTCCTTGCAGATCCTCTCCAGTTCCATCAAGTTGGATGGTGAACATTGGTGGACTCTCCAGAGATGCTCAATTGAGTTTAGGTCAGGGCTCTGGCTGGGCCAGTCAAGAATGGTCACAGAGTTGTCCTGAAGCCTGTCCTTTGTAATTGTAGCTGTGTGCTTAGGGTCATTGTCTTGGAAGGTGAACCTTTGGCCCAGTCTGAGGTCCAGAACACTCTGGAAGAGGTTTTCTTCCAGGATATTGCTGTACTTGGCTGCATTCATCTTTCCTTCAATTGTAACCAGCTGAAAAACACCCCCATAGCATGATGCTGCCACCACCATGTTTCACAGTTGGGATTGTATTGGACAGGTGATGAGCAGTGCCTGGGTTTCTCCACGCATACTGCTTAGAATTAATGCCAAAAAGTTCAGTCTTCGTCTCATCAGACCAGAGAATCTTATTTCTTAAGAGTCTGGGAGTCTTTCATGTGTTTTTTGGGCAAACTCTATGAGGGCTTTCATATGTCTTGCACTGAGGAGAGGCTTCTGTCGGGCCACATAAAGCCCCAACTGGTGGAGGGCTGCAGTGATAGTTGACTTTGTGGAACTTTCTCCCATCTCCCTAATGCATCTCTGGAGTTCAGCCACAGTGATCTTTGAGTTCTTCTTTACCTCTCTCACCAAGGCTCTTCTCCCACGATTGCTCAGTTTGGCTGGACGGTCAGGTCTAGGAAGAGTTTTGGTCATCCCAAACTTCTTCCATTTAAAGATTATGGAGGCCACTGTGCCCTTAGGAACGTTGAGTGCTGCAGAAAGTATTTTGTAACCTTGGCCAGATCTGTGCCTAGCCACAGTTCTGCCTCTGAGCTCCTTGGGCAGTTCCTTTGACCTTGTGATTCTCATTTGTTCTGACATGCAATATGAGCTGTGAGGTCTTATATAGACAGGTGTGTGCCTTTCCTAATCAAGTCCAATCAGTTTAATTAAACACAACTGGACTCCAATGGAGTATAAACATCTCAAGGAGGACCAGAAGGAAATGGACAGCATGTGTGTCACAGCAAAGGGCCTGAATACTTATGACCAGGTGATATTTCAGTTTTTCTTTTTTAATAAATTTGCTAAAATTTCTACATTTCTGTTTTATTATGTCAAGATGGGGTGCTGAGTGTGGATTAATGAGAAATAAAATGAACTTTTTAGATTTTAGCAAAAGGCTGCAATGAAACAAAGAGTGAAAAATTTAAAGGGGTCTGAATACTTTCTGTACCCACTGTATATCGCGATTTATCTTAAAATATCGAGATATTCATTTTAGTCCATATATCCCAGCCCTGCTGCCCACGAACAGCATGTTTTGAGTTAGCAGAGAGAGCTGGATGAGGAGCTGACTGGAGGCTGCAGGTATGCAACTATTGCTTCAAGGTTGCCTCCAAGTCTGTGAGTTTGGCTGAACTAAAAATAAGCCTAACACACTACCCATGGCAGATTCTCATGACTGAGCTTCATGCATGTACTTCCTGTATATCTGTATAACCTGCCCTGGAAATTTGTCCTTGCAAGTAAAACCAGAAAAAATATATATTCTCCTGTTGTCGAATGTGGCTTCTTTGAGTAAGTGAGATAGAGGATATTTTTATCCAATATTTGTCTCTAATGAATGATTTTCTTTTTGATAAATCCTCTAGTTAGGGTTGGCTTGGGTTTCCTGAGCTATCCCTTAGTTATGTTGCTATAGGCTTAGACTGCTGGAAGACAGACGGACCACATGTCCTCTCACTGCTGCTGTCTTTACTTGTTCTACTCTACCTGTCTGTATTTGTAATTATTTCTATTTTAACATGTATTTTTGTCTTTCCTTCTATAGAAAGTACATCTGGACCTGTCATTCTGTGTTTGTTTGTTTCTCCTTCCCGTCTTCTCAAACCCAGCCGGTCAAAGCAGATGGCCGCTTGTCCTGAGCCTGGTTCTGGTGGAGGTTTCTTCCCATTAAAAGGGAGTCTTTCCTTTCCACTGTCTACTTTGTGCTTGCTCAGGATGGGAGACTGTGGCGAAGAGAAGATTCAACGCAATCTCCTGACTTCCTTAGATAGATAACTATCAGATGTGGCTGAGTGGTTAGAGCAGTCGCCCTCAAATGGGAGAGTTTGGAGTTCGATTCCAACAGCAGTCACATGTTGAAGTATCCTTGGGCAAGACATACCTCACAGCCTCTGATGTGTGTCCCATTGGTGTATGAATGTGATCTAAAGCTCTGATTAGTCTCTACAGATGTAGATGATCATTGTAGCGATGTAGTAAAGTGCTGTGTGAATGTGTGTGTGGAGGTAAATGAGGACACAAATTTTGTTGTAAAAAGCTTTGAGTATTTTGATTAGATAGAAAGGTGCTATATAAGTACAGTCCATTTACCATAACTTTTACTAATGGGCTTTTATAATGTATGTGAATGTTTTTGTACAGTGCCCTGAGATGACGTCTGTTGAGACTTGGTGCCATATAAATAAACTGAATTGTACTCGGTCTGAAAAATAAAAAAACTAGTATAGGAACACTCCTTGAGCTTTGACTAAAAGTTTCATCAAAAATGTTGGGTTTGACCCATGTTTTCTTACCATTCCATTAATGGGCACATCGTCGTAGTGCAGAGCCATGCCAGAGGGACAGGCATAGCCATTGATCAGGTTTTCCCGGTACGGACTGGGAGAGATAGCACGCTTACTGGTGAAGCTTAAGAAACAACAAAATTCAATGTGAAAAACAGGCAGGTAGCAACTGTGACTATGTACCGGTGTTACATAGTGAGAAACATGAGTCAAAGAAAATGTTTGCCCCTACCAAAATGACTGTTTGGCCAGTTGAATGACGTTGGCGGTTGTCTCCACATCGATGTAGTCATAGTGCAGGGTGGCTGGGTCTGTGGTGGAGCCAGTCTCAGCCAGTAGAACCCCTAACCAGCGACCCAGCTCCTCGGACGAGGCGGCCTGGATAAGAACAGGAAGACATCATTACAGACTTCTACAGCATATGTATATGACAACACTCCTGAAGAAAAAAGGATGCCAAGGTTCAGTTCATCAGAACGTTATGATCAGGGCTTAATTTGTAAACTGACTGATGTCAGAACAGCGGGCAGGCTGGGGGTGGGGGGTGGGGGTCCTCTCACAGAAAATTTTGAATCACAGAGATGCCATTTCCTGCATTTTGGTGTATTTCAACAGGTTGTTATACATCAGCATTTACCTACATTTGTAAACACTTAATAAAATTACTATTTTGGAGAGCAACAGGTTGTGTGTGAATAGAGTTGATTCTGTCAGGTGTCCTAAACCCCCCTCCTCCCTCCCCTCACTTCACGGTTCTGAGATGAGCTCTTCTCCACTGATTTTGTTGCTCCTGCTCTAATCTCGTGGCACCGTTTGAAGCACCTAAAGGCTTCAATTTTTGGTTGTCAGACAATCCATCCATTTTTTATTAAAGTAAATTGGACTCTTTTTGACATTTTGATCGCTGTTGTTATTTTGACAAATTAGCGCCATTGTTTTGAAATGTGACGTATAATGTGAATAACACATCAAACATTTCTCTTTGTATTGTTAATTTATTTTTTACAGAAAGCTTTTTATATTTATTATGTCTGAAACGTAGCAGGAGTTCAGACACCTGCAGATGTGCATGCGCTAGAGCTGTCTGGAGACGCTGTGCATAACGTGCACTGTCCACAGGCATTTATTTATTCTGATGAATAAATGATCGTTTCTGTTTTCGGGGGTCTAAGAGGAGAAGAGGTGTTTTTCAGTGTGCAGCCCTGTAGGGACAATATTTGGAGAAGAGGAAAAAAGGACTCTGCACAGAACCTCCGTGCGTAAATGTGACCATCTGTCCCTCTGTCCTCACTCCCATCTGCCTAGAAGCTCCTCGAGCTGGTGCGCCAAGCGTGCTGTGGCTGGAACATCCACTCCACAGACTGGGTCCACCGGGCTAAGGGCAACATCTCCTTTCGTTGTATTTTTTAATAAATAATTAAAATAAAAATGCGTGATGACTTTGGACTTTTAGGGGCGGAGTTGGCAGATGCAAAAAAAAAAAAAAAGTTGCCAGAACACAACTGGTTAAAATGAGAGAGTTCCTGGATCTTGTTCCAGCAGGATCCGGCTCAAATTAACCACTGGTTATGATGATCCCCTTACTAGTCGGTCAGTTTGACTGAAACAGCTGAAACCAGCAGCTCACCTCCAGCACGGCCACTTCTTGAGCATTACGAAGCAGGCGGAAGGCAAATGGGTGTTTATGGTTCAGGCCGGGATTGACCTCGCAGCCTCTAAGGGGCAGAGAGGCAACATGGCTCTTTAGGTCATCTCTATCCTTGTGGAGGAGCAGTTGGTTGTCTTTCAGGCGGCACCAGCGCTCCCGCCAGCGGTTATTGGACAGCACGTTCAGGTAACCTGTTAGTTAGAGCAGAGACAGTCAGAATCCAACTTTAATTCAATTCAATTCAGTTTATTTATATAGCGCCAAATCACAACAACAGAACTCATCTTAGGGGCACTGAACAGAAACATTCATATATATATATAAAGTAAGCTAATAATATCATTTATCTGAGGAGCAGACTGCTTTGAGTTTAACTCCATCACAGAACTCTCATCTTGAGCAAGCATGAAGGTGACAGTGGAAAGGAAAAACTCCCTCATGAGGAAGAAACCTTTAGCAGAATCAGGCTCAGGACAAGAGACCATCTGCTTCTACCAGCTGGGTTTGAGAGGAACAGGAAGAAGGAACAGATCCACAATGGCAGGTCAAGAATCATGTTAAGATATAAATAGTATCAAATGAAAACTATTACATTTTAATAATTAATTTAAGGAAATATGGTCAATTCGTCCTCCATTAGTCTAAGCCTATAGCGGCATAACAAGCCAACCCTAACTACAGGATTTATCAAAAAGGAAAGTCTTAAAACTGGACGATGTGTCAGCCTCACGGACAGAAACTGGAAGTTGGTTCCACAAGAGAGGAGCCTGATAACTGAAAGTCTTCCCCCATTCTGCTTTTGGAAACTCTGGGGACCATGAGATAGCCTGCAGTCTGAGAGCAAAGTGCTCTGTTAGGAAAATATGGAACAATAAGTCCAAAGTTATTGAAGAACAAAAAATCCAAGTCCTTTGGATGAAACCTCTCAGAAAAAAAAAAAAGTCCAGATGACCTGACAGAATATGGTTGGATTTTTACCTGGAATACTGAGCATGAACTTTGATGATGTAACAATAAGATCTATAATATAAGATGGAGCCAGGTTGTTGAGGGCTTTGTAGAAGTAAGATTTTGAATTCTATTCTGGATTTGACAGAGAGTCAATGGAGAGAAGCTAAAACTGGAGAGATATGATCTCTCCTACTAACTCAAGTTAAGACTCTGGCAGCAGCATTTTGGATCAACTGAAGACTTTTTAAATACATTTTTGGACATCTAGATGTGACAAATGCATGAACCAGTTTTTCTACATCATTTTTAGACAAGATGTTTATAATTTTAGCGATTCTATGTCTTTAAGACATGCTTGTAGTCTAAGTAGCTGATTGGATTCATTGGGTTTCATGGACAAATATAGTTGTGTATCTTCAGCATAACGATGAAAATGTATCCCATGCTGTTTCATAACTTTACCTAATGGAAGCATATAAAAAGAGTATTGGTCCAAGCACTGAACCCTGAGGAACTCCATGACTAACTTTGGTGTATGAAGAACATTTATTATTTACATTTACAAACTGGAATCTATCAGATAGATATGATTTAAACCATTTTAGAGCTGTTCATGCAATTCCAACATCATATTCAAGCCTCTGTAGTAAAATATTGTGATCAACTGTATCAAATGCAGCACTGAGGTCTAACAGGACCAGTATAGACACAAGTCCATTGTCTGAGGCCATGAGAATATCATTAGTGACTTTTACTAGTGCTGTTTCTGTGCTATGATGAACTCAAAACCCTAACTGAAACTCTTCAAACAGATTATTTTTTTTGTAGATGTTCACGCAACTGACCTGCAACTATTTCCTCTAGAATTTTTGAGATGAAAGTTAGATTAGATATATCGGTGGGTCTATAAATGGCCAGGAATCCTGAGTCAAGGTTATGTTTTTTAAGTAAAGATTTAATTACAGCTATCTTATGTCCCGGATATTTCCGGCTTGACACGTGTTTGAGGTCTTTTCCATGGTTCTTGGGACCGGCTCACCTCCCAGAATTCTGGCCCGGCTTCTCAAGGGGTCCAAGCGAGCCGAGCCATGATGTCAGAAACACTGTTGGTCACTGATTGGTCGGGGGGAGGAGCCTGTGGAATCTTTCCAAACAACCCGATTCGCCATTTTTCTTTACTGCCTGCCATTAGCGATAACTCGAGGAGCGTATCTTTTGGTATTTTGAAGATATACAAAAACAATAATATCAAAGCTGTGGTCAAATGCAGAAGTGCAGGTGGTGTTGTGCTTGGTGGCCGACGAAAAAAGTCAAAGCGAGCTAGATGGAGCAATTGGAGGGTGGTTTGGACATGGCCACCGCTCTACTTGAATCATTTATAGAAGATGGTGAGTGTTTTCTAACTTTAAATATATTTTAAGTTACTCATCCCATCTGTTCTGAAGATAATTTTAACTAACAAAAGAGGCTGACGCCATAAAAGGACATCGGTGCTACGATGCTAAGCCAATTTGCATAAACGCCAACTGTCCTCCGGTCCCGTTTCTCACTGTATTTTATCCAGAACATATTTCAGCGCGTGACGGTTCATCTCTAAACTCCACATTAAACCCTCCAAGCCTCCTGGCTTCTGCCCCTGCTCCATCAGCAGAATCTACACCTAACAGAGCAGCACAACGCTGCAACATTCTGTTATTGGTAAGAACAGATGCAACATGTTCCACATCACTTTATTTGTGCCGATAAAGACTTGCTTTTATTTTATTTTTAAAGTGAAAAAAATTAAATAAATACTGAATACGCACCACATGTTGAACATGTGGTGGGATGAAATTATGTACACAGGGTCCCAGTTACAGACAACAATAAAATGTAAAAGAAAAACAGTAATAAGATCTAAGATATGAACTAAGAAAAATATGAACTACAAACATCTACTAATAAAACACTAAGCACTAATAGCAGTAAACAATCAAAACAATACGTCAAACAGCAACATGAACTGGAGTTTGTGCAGCCTTATGAATATATAACACTGTGAAGAATCACATCATGTTGCTGTTGATCCGTTTCATGTTGCTGCTGATCTGTTTCATGTTGCTGCTGATCAGTTTCATGTTGCTGCTAATCAGTTTTGTGTTGCTGCTAATCAGTTTCATGTTGCTGCTGATCTGTTTCATGTTGCTGCTTATCTGTTTCATGTTACTTCTGATCAGGTTCGTGTTGCTGCTGATCAGTTTCATGTTGCTGCTGATCTGTTGCATGTTGCTGCTGATCTGTTTCATGTTGCTGTGTTCATTTGTGCTCATGTGTTCACACAGACTCATGTCTGTGCTGCTGTTCGGCGTATTGTGTTTATTGTTTTTATGCTATTAGTGCTTAGTGTATTTTTAGTTGATGTTTTTCTTAGTTCATATCTTAGATCTTATTACTGTTTTTCTTTCATATTTTATTGTTGGATGTAACTGGGACCCTGTGTACATAATTTTGATCCACCACATGTACCACATGTGGTGCATATGGCAATAAAGAATATCTGTATAATACTTTCTGATTCATACATCAGTTGTCATTACATTATTTTCATTATTTTTAAATCAATTTATTTTTCATTTTCTTATCTTATCAGTTTATTATTATTAATATATCATAACTGTTAGCTGCACCTTTCTTTGTTTTATGCATTGATTCAAAAACAGTATGTAGATTGAATTAACCAACTTTTTCTTCTTTCTAGTCAAGAGAAAGAGAAAAGAGTCCAGTAAAGAAAAGTCTTATTTCATCACTGAATGAACATGAAGAACTGAACCGGACACAGCAGGAACAACACGTGTCTTCTGGATGAAGCCCGTGAGACAACGGAAACGCAAAGAGACACGAGATGATCTGAGCTGACCCGAACTGACCTGATCCGCACCGTAACAGTAGAAAAGGGGCATTAAAGCGCTGTGGTGCGTCACTATTTATTAGAGACAAATTAAGTAGATTCAAAATGTGGACATTAATTAAGGGAAACACCTCTTTAAACAGTTTGGTTGGGATGGGATCTAGCAGACATGAATGGTTTGAATGAAGTTATTATTAAGATTGTTAATTATCATTATTATTTATTTATTTATTATTTATTCTTTAGAGAAGTTACAACACACACAGACATATGTATATATATATACACACACACACACACACACACATATATATGTATACGCACGTATATATATATATATACACTCATATGTACACACACACACATGTATATGTATATATATATATACACATATATGTACACACACACACATGTATATGTATATATATATATACACATATATATACACACATATATATATATATATACATATATATATATATATGCATATGTACATACACATATATACACACATATATATATATATATATATATATATATACATAAATACATACAAATATATACACATATATATATATATATATA
>NC_056498.1:4369043-4370473 GCF_014905685.2 Nematolebias whitei
GAGTTCTGCTTCCGGTCACTTTTGGGAAGTCCTGATTGGTTGAAAGAACCAACAGGGGTGTGGTTTTAGTGACGTCAGAGGGTCATTACAAGTCAGAAAAACAGCTGAGATGTTTAGGAACAGACAGAGAAATGTTTTGACGAAGAGAGAAAAACTACAGGTGTCAGTTCTCTTGTTCCTGTCTGAGAGGTTTAAAAACAAGACAGTTCGTTCCAATAACTTGTTTGCGACTGTCTCCGACTTTTGACCGACATCACACCTTTCTCATTTCAGACAGAAGATCAAAAATGCATAATTACTTTGTAACATAGACATTTAACTTGATTTTTACTTTGATTGAGGATTAAAAAATCATTAATACTGTTTCACAGTTGATTTAAAATGAGTGGTTCATTTCAACATTTAAAAAAATGGTATGAACTAAACACTTTTTTGATTATCAAGACATTGTAAAATAGTAATGATAATATGAAAAAGAGAGTGTTCTTTCAATTGATTAGTTCA
Organism: Nematolebias whitei; assembly: GCF_014905685.2. NCBI lineage: Eukaryota > Metazoa > Chordata > Actinopteri > Cyprinodontiformes > Rivulidae > Nematolebias > Nematolebias whitei. Next base: position 4,369,548 of record NC_056498.1, read on the forward strand.
GGATACAATTAGAAAGTCTCTGGATGAGCTAATTTGTATTTCTGGATTCAAATCAATGAAATAACAGTTCCTGTCCCATGAAGGTCTTCAGAGGCAGGTTTGACCGGAGGCCGAGTTCACTACATTCCCCCCTTTGGAAATCATCGCCTGTCCATGGGGATGAATTCCAACATGAACTTGCGCCTCCGAATGTCCTTGAGCTTGATGTAATCCAGCAAGAGGAAAACAAAAGTCAAAGAAGGTAATCCCACAACGGTTTAGGTAATTCCACAATGTTGTTGGTAATTCCATAATGTTGTTGGTAATTCCATTGTAGCAATGTTTTCACCCCTTGGAAACAAAGTCTGTAATCCATTGGAAAAAGTCATATAATCCACAACGATAAATCCACAACAATTGGAGGTGTTGATTGATCAACATGCAGAGGGGTTCCCTTGATTGAACTGCAGAGGCGACCACTGGATGAAGATTGGAGACCCACGTTGAAGTTGTAGGTCCCTTCAGCGAGGTTGCTGCTGGTGGTTCCCAGTGGGTGCCATTCTGGTTCTATGTGTTATGCATTTATGTGGTTTTAATTGGGCTTATGAGTGGGATTTTACATAAGACCTTAAACTATATGCACCTGGTGTGTAAGCTATCATGGTTTAGTTCAGCTAAAGTTACCAGTTTAAAGGGTGGGTCATGCTGAAAAATTTTCATATAGGGATTTATACCTAGAGAAGGGCATTCCAAACTATTTTTCCATTCCTAACTTGGTTTAAGTTAGATTTACATGGCAAAATATAGTTTGGTTCAATTGGCTGTTGTCCTTTTAGACGAACAACTTGAGGTTTGGGTTTTTGGTTTTCCTCTAAATGTTTTGGAGTCTATGGCGAGACTCAACTGAAGGATTAGCTAACCCCCCCCCCCCCCCCCCCCCCCCCCCC
>NC_056498.1:4370573-4376791 GCF_014905685.2 Nematolebias whitei
CCCCCCCCCCCCCCCCCCCCCCCCGAATAAGAGTGTTCGAGTAGGTTCGGCTTGAGCATCATGAGACCAATTATGGTACTTCAGGTAGCATTAATCTACATTGACTCCGCAAAGATTGCATTTTAACAAATGAACTGCATGTTGGCATAGTTAAAGTCCTCTTAGTCTCTAACTTAAATACACACAAAATTCATTCTTGCTTGGGGTGTAAAGAAACAATACCAAAAACCAATTAAACGATGTCTCAACATCGACAAAAACAGTAACTAAGCAACCAGTAAAACAACGTTTCAACATTGACAAAAGTAGTGATTAAGCAACTAGAAAACGACGTTTCGGTGCGTCACTCACTCTGAATGTCAGATTTGATCACGTTATCGCGTCTGGTAACATTACCCTAACTAACGTCACCCCCCTTCGGTCATGGGGGACCACGAACACGGGTGAGGACGTCGCTCCATGAGCTAAAGTTAGGTTGTCCTTGAGAAGTTTTAGTTGATTGCGCAGCTGAAAGAGGACTTTAAGGTCTGGATTGGAATCCAGGTTGACTTCGGGCAGAGTGTTTTTCTCTGGGTCAGTCAAATACAGCGTCATCGAGTTTATTGCAGGATCCAACTTCTGAAGTTGGATGATGTCTGGGTCAGTCAGCACGGGTTGTACAGAGACTGTGTTGTCAGCCGGCTTGGCTGTAGCCTGTGCACGTGTGACTGCCATTACCTCGGCTGTAGGTTGTACTGGCAGAGTTGCGAGCAGCCTGGAGGGGTCAGAGGACCTCTGAGGACCGTCCACGGCTCCGTCCTTAATAGCTGGTTTATCTGTCCCCGACGGCAGTACAGCATCTTTGGTGTGGGATCCTTGGATCTCTACACCTTGAACTACCAATGGTAGGTAGTATTTGGTGGGCCCTGACTGTTTCAGCTCGCAGAGGAGGCTGTTTACTTCAGTCAGAGTTGGGTTCACCGTTTGGACGTTTTTGGTTTCACATGCTTTTGAAGGATAACTTTTCGGGACTGTGTTCTCTGTCGAGAGGTCCTCAGTGCCTTCTGCAGTGCCTGCTGTTGGGCAGTCTGTGACTGTCTCAGGAGGCATGAGTATTGGCAGGGGTTTGCTCACTCTAGCCCACATTGTCTGTGTACCATAATCTATAATCGCGTCAAAGCGATTTATAAAATCCTGGCCGACCAAAAATGGGAATGAGTCAACCATAGACACACATACTGGGTGGTATAGTGTCATCTCGCCAACCTGCATGTGAACCATAGCTCTAACTGTCAGGGTTGTCCTCGCCTCTGCGAGGCCCTGCAGCCCTATGGCACATTCTATGAGAGGTATTTCCCTGTGAACACCGTTAGCGGCAGTCCTGAGCTCCTCGAACAGTTTGGCTGACATAATAGTCATGCCGGCTCCACCATCCAGTAGGGCTTCACGTGTGAGGACTCCTTCAAGTGTGATTGACAGGTAAACTTTATTAGCGACCCCCTTTCTGATCAGGTTACACAGGAACCTTGTAGGTTTTGGCCGACGTTTCTTCTCACGTTTACCTTTACCCGTGTAATCCTGGTTTTTCCGAACCGTTGGTGCAGTTGCTGCTGCTCCTGAGAGTTCGGCTTTTGACGGGCTTCCGTCATTGATGTATGAGATCACCCCCACACTGTATGTTGAGGGGCTCTCATTGTTTGTAACAACAAGGTTCTGTTGGCTGTCCATGACAGCGGTAACTTTGTTGTTTGTGTCACTCTAAACCATTAACACAGCTATTGCTGCTGCTGAGGTTTCAGTTTGTGACGGGTTACCGTCGGTGACGTGTGGTTGTCTCCCCCCCCCCCCCATCTCAGGTGAGGGTGTGTCAGAGTTTACAACAACAGCGTCATGGTGACTGTCTGTGACAGCAGTAACGGTGTTGTCTGTGTGCTCTGACTTATCAGCAATGACATTGCCAAACAAAGTGTTAGGTTGTTTGTCCGTGGCAACACCTTGCAACAAGTCCAACAACTGATGCACCTAGTGTGTCTCGTCCGAGCTCAGGGGATTGCGGTTCTTTTTCTAGACCTGCTACTGTTTCGTTTTCGTCTCAGGCTGTTCAGCTCGACGTGGTGGGGAAACAGTACCCTCCCTTTGGGGTTCCCAGTGGGATCCCTGTTTGTATGGGTCACTTTTGGTGCCATACTTTTTACCCTTAGGGCGTTCGCCTCCCTTCTGGTATGATCGTTCATCCTCTGTTTCCTCAGGAAACCATTTAGGATCTCGTCTGGACAAGGGGGCACTCACCTGTTTGGCTGCTGGGAAACCTCGTTTCCTTTCGCCTTTTTTGGGAGGGGGAGTCGAAGCTCTCGTCCCTTCCAATTCTAAGGACTGGGCAGGAATCCACTCACCTGGGTACACCTCAAAGGGTGTTTTGGCCTGTGAACGTGCTTCAAAGACATTCACAGCACAACTTTTTATCTCACTGATGGATTTCTCTTTGAAATTAGCCATCATTTGCATTGATATCCTTATGTCAGGGTGGAGATTTTTGCTGAACATGTACTTAAACGGTTCTTCTTCCTCCATGTTGGCCTCGTTCCTGTAACCAAAATAAGCCTGCAAAATCCTGGAATAATATGCCCTGGGGTGCTCATTCTTACCTTGTACGACCTTGTCGGCGGCTGGATACCCGCCAGGTCCCGTGCAAGGGGAATACTCTTTCATAAGAGCAGCACATAACAGGCAGTAATCCTTTCTTGTGGCATCAGGTTGATGCTCTATGAAGGAAAACACTGTCCTGGATGAAGTGAGCCTGATCAAACCTACTCTATCTTCAACCGTAGCGTTGGGATAGCTTCTTAATTGGAAGTCAAGGTTGTCCAGATAGGCCTTAGTGTCAGTTGAACCCAACGGCCCTGGCTCAAATCGATTGACATACTTTGCAATTTTGTGCAAATCCGAAATTGGGAGCAAAGGCTGTATTATCGTAGGAATCAAAACTGTACGTGGAGGTGTGTCGCTAGACTCATGAGGAGGTGACGGAATGGGATTAAGAGCAGAAGGTGTAACAAAATCCTTCTGAAGTGGTGGTGGGTGACCTGGACTCTGACCTTGTACGGCTTTGAGTTCCAGACAACCTCGCCCCATGTCAGAAAATGTATTTGTTGCTACGGCTAGCTTCGCCTCACAGGCTTTTAAGCGTTCCTGTGATGTATGACATTCACTTTGTAAACGCACGCCTTGGTCGACCAACGCCTGTTTTTCCAATCTGCACCCGTTCAGAGCTTTTGATGTCTGCTGCAACTATTGTTGCAGAACATCGTTGTCTGAACACAATTTTTGGTACTTGACCTCCCTCTCCTTCATCTTCTCCTCATATGAGTGAGCTTGTAACGATAGCTGAGCTTGTGAGAGCTCCCTCTCACGTTGTAACTCATTCGCACGGGTCTCCTGATCAAAGTTAGACTGTGCCATGAACTTGAGGTACTCCTCTCTTTCGCTGTTTAACCTTATTTCAAGGTCGTCAGCCTTGTTCGCCTCTCTATAAAACGTTGCCTTCAATAAAAGTGCTAACTTAGCCAGCTGATCATAGCTTGACTTTGTTCTGGCTGTAGAGGTCACACCCTCTGCAACACCCTTCAGCTCTTCCAATAACTCTTTGGAGTTCATGCTGTCCACCTGTACACCATATGGATTTAAGGAGTCTGTGAGCAGCGCCAACACTCTCTCTAACCAATCTATCACACAAGGATCACTATTCTTTTCTGTCACATCTGCCATGGTTATTCACTGTTTAGCGCTTATCTGGTTAACCAGTTTGCCAACTTCAGATATTTTAACAGGTAAATATTTATATTCAAGTGAGCAGTGAGTTTCACACACTATTTTAGCTCTGGATTCACTCAACAGTATTGTCATAAGTCAACTTATTCAAAGGAATGGGCACTTAATTGTAAGATTCACCCCAATGCATGAATATTTTAAGTAAATGCCTCCGTCTGGCAGTGTTTCTTAATGTGCTTATTTTTTAACAGATACAAGAACCAGGCTTCTCAGTGTACATTTACTCTAAAGCACTTAAAACTAAATAAACCTGTAATTTTTCTAAAAGTCTCACAGCGACTTTAGTTTTCAAACGCTTTTTAAGCAGTTCTATATACCAGAAATTAGCTATTTAAAACAGTCACTCATAAACCAGGCTGGATGAACAAAAAGAGAGAAAAAAAAATGATGAGAGGAATTATCAGTCCCCCTTTAGGAAAACTGTTATACTCCTCTTTCAACAGCAGGTGGTGGTGTAAGCTTATCTATACCAGCAGAAGTCTATGACAACTTACGTGGATTGTTCCGTTGATATCCGGTGTTAGCCGTTAGCCAGACGTAGCATACGGTCGAACACGGTCAAATCAGCATTTTCTGAACGGATTTAAAGCTTAAACGAGGCGTCGTTTTAACAAGCACGACTTTTTGCATGAAACATGAGTTTTGGGAACAGTGGCAGGCTTCATTTAGCGATTTTAAACACAGAGGAGGCTTCGGTTGAACCGAGATTCATTTCCGGGGTCACGTGACTTCATAGACACGTGAGCAACGAGGTGGGTTTTACAATCTGACATCAGAGGGAGTGAACGCAGATACGTCACCCATTTCTCAGCAAATCAGAGCGACCCAAACAGCGGTTTTCAACCAATCACAGCACGTGATTCCAGCTAGCAGTGTTGGCAGTTAGCCTGAAAAAGTCCGGTCACTATCGTCCATTAAACCTTCAAAATGCACAATTTACTGCTGCAAATGTAACAAAGCTCTTTTAACAGTGGTCTGAGATGGCGCTCAGCTTCAAAACAGAGTTTTATCCATTCAAAACACGACTCGTTCAACGAATCAGAACCGAGTCAGACAGCAGAACCGGGTCAGACAGAACCCCCTTCTCTGCTACAGTTTAAACAGAATAAAGCGTTTTACCACAGCATGCCAGCTTTAGTTACCCAACAGATGTATAAATTTCAGCTTTAAAATGAACACATCGACATTACTTTCAGCTCTCTGAACACCACAAGCCGAATCATGCTGTATCAAGCTCAAAACTCGGACCTTTCATGCCAACACCAGCGTCCATCTCAATAACACAGACTCCGTCATATTTAATTCACACCTCTTTAAACATTCGTACGGCCACAAAATGTCCAAAGGGGTGGATAGGTCCTAAATTATCACTTTTAGAGACCATGCGCGTCACGAGAAGCTCTTTAGAGACCACGTCCGGGCCACCAGATGTAGTATGCTAAGGCTAGGTTAGCTTCAGTTAGCTTAAGAGCTCCACTACAGTCAATTTTTAATAACGGGTTCTCACTTTTTCGAGCTACATGACAGATATGTGACAGAGGTACTGTCTTGGAGATGGTCTAATCAGTTACATGAGACGTTAATTTTCTTTGACCCATCAAAATGAATGTGGTCATTTATTAATAGAATCAAAATTTAACATCAAAACATTGTACACTTGATTATGCTATCGGCTCTGATTAATAAAACTTGGCACGTTTTACTTAACAAAAACAACAGACATTTCTGAAGATATCTGGATTAATTACTGGCAAGATAGAAGTTTAAAGATGGGAAATGAAGGAGTTTAAATGGAGAGAAAATGGATGGATGAGGATGTATGTCTGTGGACCAGAACAACATGCTCCTTTCCAAAAAAGTTAAATCTGGTCCTCTGGACATTCAAAATTCATTTTGAATGTCCAGAGGACCAGATTTAACTTTTTTGGATTTTTCTACCTGGATTATTGAGCATGCATCAGGATAACATGCTCCTTTCAAGCGCAGTTCGCCCGCGGTACACTGGTAGTGAAGCTCGTGACGACTCTTTACCTTGGCAGAGGATGAATCAGCGGCGGTCAAGATGTCCCTGGCACGCTACCTTTCAGCGTCTCCTCAGGGCGGCTGAGACTCGGCAGAAGTCGTGAGATAATCCGTTCCACAGAACAAACTTCCTCAGAAGTTATAGGGCATTCGTCGGGTGGACTCACTTGAGCTGTGAGTCCGTCAGAGGTTCCACTCAGATGTGGAAGGCTCCATAATCCCAACTAGACTCGGAAGAACTCCCAACTAACTCCAGCACTTCAGAACTTTCTCCAGGCACTGAACTTCTCTAGCTAGAACTTTCTTCAGAACTACTGGAACTAGGAAGTGTCGACTTTTAAAGAGTTCTGCTTCCGGTCACTTTTGGGAAGTCCTGATTGGTTGAAAGA
>NC_056498.1:4376891-4378551 GCF_014905685.2 Nematolebias whitei
ATAAATGACCGCATTCATTTTGATGGGTCAAAGATAAATAACGTCTCGCGTTACATTTCTGTTAAATTCAATGCACGCATGTTACACAGTTCAGAAAAATGAAGAACCCGTTTAATGTATGAATATATCTCAGCATCTGTTCATACTACATCTGGTGGCCCGTCCGTACGTTACTACTACATCTGGTGGCCCGTGACGGTTCATAAATGACTGTGTATTCGTGTAAAGATTGATTTTACGTGTTGGCATGAAGAAAAATAACAGTTTGTCAGCTGTGCTGGAACGCAGCTGAAGCTGCGCCGCTTGGAGCTTGGCTCTGCATGTTTACGCTGTGTTACGCTGGCGATGTTTTGAAGCTGAACTTGTGAGCCAAAAAGTCTTTTGAAAGCTGAAATTGTACGTCTGTTGTGTGTAACTAAGCTGATGAGCTGTGGAAAACGTTTATTCTGTTTAAAAGGATGGAGGTTCTGCTGCAAGACCCGGTTTTGGTCCGGTTCGGTTCTGATAAGTTTGAACGAGTATTTTAAATAGATGGAGAAACGTTTTAAAGACTGGACGAAGTCTCAGCTAAGCTCAGAATTGATTCGTTACATTTTTTAACAGAAAAAGTGCATTTTGACAGTTTAAAAGACAGAAAAGTGACGGACTTGTTCAGACAAATCTAACATGCTAGCTGGGGAAAACGCTGCGTGATTGGTTGAATTCAGTTGAATTAGCTGCCGTGGAACGCTCTCATTGGATGATGGACGTGTCAATCAGTGACCCGGAAATGAAAACTCGTTTTTCATAGGGAATAAAATCTGCTTTTTAAAGCTGAAAAGCGCTTAAAAGCTGTATTCTGATCAGCTGCTAAGTTCTTCGAAGTCTAATTGCTAAAATTTCGCCGCGTTTGAGTTTAAAATCCGTCATTAAATGATGTTTTTGAACAACGCTAGCGATGCTAATTTTAAGCTAACAGCTAACGACCGGATGAGTGACGTGTCACGTCACTTCCTCCATGTCGGAAATGAGCTCGGTTGCAACCGTGAGCTTTGCCGTGCTTAAAATCACTAAATAAAGCTGCCATATGTCCCAGAAAACTCATGTTTCATGCAAAAAAGTTGTGCTTGTTGAAACAACGCCACGTTTACGCTTCAATTCGTTCAGAAATGTTGATTTTAACCGAGTTTAGCCGAAGCTAACTTTAAGCCAAGCGGCTAAAAACAGGATGTCAACCGAACGTCACAGGAAGTTGTCATAGACTCCTGATGGTAGAAAGCTAAACATTGCCACCTCCTGGAGAAACTTGAGATCACAGTTTCACTTCATCTTTAGGTATTTTAGTGAAATTAAACGTTTTTTTTTTTCTGTAAGGCATTTTTGAGCTAATAAAAGTTCCTCGAGCTGATTTATACTGTTATGTTATCTTACCATTAAAAGTCAGTAAAGTATTTACGCCCAGAGAGGCGTTTACTAGGATATTTTTCATTCACTGATAAATCCTCAAGCAGGTGCAAAATGAAAAAATGAGAACTTTTGGTAGACACAGTAACAGATAATCACAGAGTTGATCAGTTACTCATTTGCTTGAAAGATAATACACGTTTAATTGCAAAATCACTAGATAAGAGTAAACTTATCTAGTGATTTTGCAATTAAACGTGTATTATCTTTCAAGCAA
>NC_056498.1:4378651-4384181 GCF_014905685.2 Nematolebias whitei
ATAAGAGTAAACTTATCAGGAAAAAGAAACTTTTCTGTTTAAGTTGCCACCTAAAAATACATCTTCCTATTTAATTTTAAATAGAAGATTTGCAGGAGGACAGGAGTAATAACAGTTTTTCTGAAGAAAGACTGATTAATCCTGACACATCATCAACTTTTCTTTTTCTTTTCACCACTTGGTTCTATGAGTAACTGTTAAAATAGCAAATTTCTGGAACAGAACGGTTTAAAAAGTGTCTTTAAACTGATTTGCTGTGAGACTTTTTAGAAAAATTGCAGGTTTATAAAAATTCAGTGCTTTAGAGTAAAATACACTAAAAAGAGCTTGGTAACTAGTATCTGTTAAGAAATAAGCACATAAAAGTAACTCTGCAAAGAAGCATTTACTTAAATATTCATGAATTGGGGTAAAACCTGGACAGGTGCCCACAGTTGAATAAGTGACTTATAACAGTACTTCTGTGTAAACCCAGAGCTTAAAATAGTGTGAAAACTCAAAGACATCTGAATACAAATATTTACCTGTAAAATATCTGAAGCTTGCAACTGTTTTTAACAGATAAAGTGCTACACAGTGAAAAACATGACAGGTGTGTTAGAAAAAGACTTTGATCCTTATGAGATGAGGGACTGCTTGGAGAATGCGTTGAAGCTGCTGACAGGATCCTTACATCCATATAGACAAAAACAGGCGGACAGCATGAACCCAAAAGAGTTAGTGGACAATCTGATGGAGGTTGCAGAGAGTGTTACCTCTACAAAAATTTCAATGTCAAACTATGAAAAGCTGGCTAAAATTGCAATATTGCTGAAAGAATCATTCTATACAGTTGTTGAGAAAGCTGATTACCTTGCAATAAGGTTAGACAGTGAAAAAGAGGTGGTTCAGAAAATTGAAGAACACTTCCTTCAATTTAAAAGTGAACACGAAGTCCTCACAAAAAAACATTCTGAACAGATGTTTCAATCACAGCAAAATGCAAATGCAGAAATTGATTCGCTGAATAGCAAAATAGATGTGCTTAACAAAGATCTGGAAGAACTCAGAATGGATAAACACACATTACTGGAGCTATGTATGCGTTTAAAAAGTAATTATCATACATCACAGGAACGCTTAAAAGCATGTGAGGAGAAGCTAAGAGCAGCAACAAATAAAAGTTCTGATGAGGGGCGAGGTGGTCTGGAATCCAAACCAGACCCTGAACAGCGTCGGGATAATACACCAAAACCTCCAAAAATCTTTTACAGACCTGGTGCTTTTAGACTCATCCATCCACCCTCACCTAAAGTGGTAGGAACAGACCTAAACAAGTCCCCTCCACAAAACATGCAACAGAGTGCATGGAAACTTCCTCTTTCAATGGATGTTCTGCTAAAACTCTCAAAATATGTACAATGCTTTGTACCTGGACCGATGGGTTCAACTGGAACAAAAGCGTACCTGAAAGACCTCGAATTCAGATTGAAGGATTATCCTAATGCTACGGTTGAGGATAAGATCAGTCTGATACAGCTCACTTCGGACAGAGAGGTATTCACCTTCATCGAGCGTCTACCTGATGCAACGAGAAAGGATTACAACCTTCTGTGTGAAGCTTTGATCAGAGAGTACGACCCCTGCACGGGACCTGCTGGTTTCCCAGCCGCTGACAAGGTCAAGCAAGGAAAGAATCAACATCCAAAAATCTATTACAAAAGAATCTTCCAAGCTTATTTTGGTTACAGAAATGAAACCGGAATGGAGGAAGAAGAAAATTTTAAATATGTTTTCAGCAAAAATCTCCACACTGACCTACGCATGTCAGTACAAATTATGGCAAATTTCAGAGAAAAGTCCATAAATGAGATTAAACAGTGTGCTGTGAATGTATTTGAGGTACATTCTCATGCTAAGACGCCCATAGAGGTGTTTCCTGGTATAAAGGTTAAACCCCACTCCCTAGAAATGGAAGGAAGGCGCGCGTATCCACCTCCTCCTAAAACAGGCGAGAAAAGGCAGTATTTTCAAACTAACGAACCACGTAATGAAGGTGCACGCTGGAACAAAAAGGCTCCTCTTTCAGAGGATGAACGTGATTATCGTAAATGGGATATGCATAGGACGCAAAGATATGGGATCCAAGAGGACCCATATTATCAGGGGAAATCCGAAGAGGAACCCACCAAAGACGTACCTAGCCGCCTCCCACCTCGGACGAAACGTCCCGAGGCGAAAAAATCACAAAGGTTCAAGAAAAAAGGCCCTACACCTCTGAGCTCGGAAGAGACAGAGGAAATACAAAGGTTTTTAGAAACTTTGATACACGCTGAAATGGGAACCCAACCAGGAGCACAGTGTAGTGATCTGATCGCTACTAACTCTGAAGGCGCAAATGACAACATTACAGATGTCGGTGAAACACACCAAGACATTGCTGTTGTTGCCTCCAAGAACCCCTCATCGGACGAAGGGGGGATAAGCTCACACACAAACGATGATGAGTCATCGCAAACTGAAAACTCAGAAACTGATTTTCATGATTTTGAACTAGGCATTCCAGTTCTGGGAGGACTCCCAGATAACCTGGTATCGAGTCAAGAAGCTGGGCCAGTATGTTTCACGAAACCATCACAGGCCATCGCTCTTTTCTCAACCAATGACGTCGACCAAGGACCTCAAACCTATGGTGCCTTGCCCATAGACAGGTCCGACGACTCAGAAAAGGATTCGTTGGAGCTCCCCAAATAGCAAGAACCCTTAACAGTCTCATCACAGATTGATCAGGTGGTCGCTCAAGCCGACACTATGACATCTGATGAAGAAAGAGACAAACTTCGCCAAGTTCTTCTAAAATATGAAAAGTCATTTTCACCTGACCCAGACATCATCCAACTTCAGAAGTTGGATGGTCCTGCAATTAAATCGATGATACTGTATCTGACTGACCCAGACAAATACACTCCATCGAAAGGTAAACTGGATTCCGATCCAGACCTAAAAGTCCTCTTTCAGTTGCGCAAACAGTTAAAACTACTCAAGGACAGCCTAACTTTAGCTCATGGAGCGACGTCCTCACCCGTGTTCGCGGTCTCCCATGACCGAAAGGGGGTGACGCCAGTTAGGATAATGCTACCAGACGCGATAACGTGATCAAATCCGACATTCAGAGTGAGTGGCGCACCGAAACGTTGTTTCCTAGTTGCTTAATCACTGCTTTTGTCAATGTTGAAACGTTGTTTAACTGGTTGCTTAGTCACTGTTTTTGTCGATGTTGAGACATCGTTTAATTGGTTTTCGGTATTGTTTTCGAACACCCCAGGCAAGAATGAATTTTGTTGTGTAGTTAAGTTAGAGACTAAGAGGCCTTTAACCATGCCAACATGCAGTTCATTCGTTAAATTGCAATCTTTGCGGAGTCAATGTATATTATTGCTACCTTAAGTACCATAATCTACATTGATCTCACAACGCTTAAGCCGAACCTACTCGAACAATTCTATTCGGGGGGATAGCTAATTCTTTTTGATGAGTCTCGCCATAGACTTCCAAAAACATTTATGGGGAAACCAATCACCCAATCTCAAGTCGTTCGTCTAAAAGACAACAGACAATTGAACCAAACTATATTTTACCATGTAAAGCTAACTTAAACCAAGTTAGAAATGGAAAAATAGTTTGGAACCCTTTTCTATAGGTATAAACCCCTGTAGTTACCTTTTTCAGCATGTTCCACCCCTTAACTGGTAGTTGTAGCTGTTCCCAACCATAATAGCTTACACACCAGGTGCATATAGTTTAAGGCCTTATGTAAAATCCCCTTCATAAGCCCACCTTAAACCACATAATTGCATGACACATTTGAACCAGAACGGCACAGGCTGGACGTCGACCAGAGACGACCTTCGCTGGAGGCGACCTGCAATCCTGACGTTGGTCTCCACTCTTCATCCAGTGGCCGCATCTTCAGTTCAATCCAAGGGTACCCCTCTGTATGCTGATTAATCAACACTTCCAATCGTTGTGGATTTACCGTTGTGGATTATATGACTTTTTCCAGTGGATTACAGACTCTGTTTCCAAGGGGTTAAAGCATTGCTACAATGGAATTACCAACAACATTATGGAATTATCATCAACACAATGGAATTACCAAGAACATTGTGGAATTACCTTGACTTTGTTTTCCTTGCTGGATTACTTTTGACTTTGGTCTTCCTTGCTGGATTACATCAAGCTCAAGGACACTTGAAGGTGTAAGTTCACGGTTGGAATTCATCCCCATGGACAGGCGATGATTTCCAAAGGGGGGACTGTAGTGAACTTGACCTGATGTCAAATCAATGACCTTAGGATCATATGGTCAGAAACTGTCATTTCATTGATCTGCATCCAGAAATACAGTTTGACCCATCCTGAGACTTTCCTTCTTGAATTAATCAAGTGGAAAAGACAATTCTCTATGATCATTACTATTTTACAAATGTTTGATAATCAAATTGTGTTAGTTCAAACAATGTTTACATGTTGAAGTGAACTACTCATTTTTATTTACTTAAACAGTAGTAATGATTTTTATTCCTCATTCAAAGAAGAAATCAGGGTAATATGCATTTCTTGATTTTTCTGTCTTCAATGAGCAAATTTGTAAGTGTGTTAAAGTTCGAGCTTCGGTCAACTAAAAAGTTTACTGAAAAGAAATGTCATGTTTAACTTTCACAGCAGATACTAGGAGTAGAGACGCCACTAAGACTGGTTTTCTCCAACAATCTTTCTGTCTGTTCTTAAACAATCCTTGACTTTCCATAACACCTTACATCACAAACCACACCTCTGTTCTGGTCCATCCACGAATCAGAAAGCTCTCAAATGAACCGGAAGTATAGCCGTTTAAATGTGGCAACTTCCCAGTTCAACAGTAGAGTTGAGGATGGAAGAGTTTCCAGAGTTTTGAGAGTTTCAGAGTTCAAGAGTTTCAGAGTTAAAGAGTTTCAGAGTTCTTGGAATCCAGAATGCAGAGCGTTCAGGCATTCATGGATGCTACTGGACCAAACGAGCTGATCCAGAGACGATTTTGGGAATTATAACTTCTGTTTGGATAACCTCGCACGACTCTCGAGGTATTTTAGCTGTTCTCAACGGAGACGCTGAAAGTGGCTGGAAGTAGGACTTCACGCCGACCTGATCTATCTTCAGAAAGGTAAAGTCGACCTTCACCCAAAAGTGTACCGTTTGGGACAAGCTGATTTCCAAAGAGCGTGCTGTTCTGATTAAAACAGATAAATTCCCTCACACATCTCTCTGTAAGATAAATCTCAATTTTCCATCTTTAAACTCTCCTTTCTGCTAGAAAATTAATCCAGATGTTTTCATTAATGTCTGTGGTGAAGCAACGGAAAACCATGGCCGTATGGTTTTCCTGATTGATTAATTATGCTGTTGTTGTTTTCATATTTTGCCAAATTAATGTAAATGTTTGATGTTAATCTTTGATTCTGTAAATAAATGACCGCATTCATTTTGATGGGTCAAAGATAAATAACGTCTC
>NC_056498.1:4384720-4402261 GCF_014905685.2 Nematolebias whitei
ATACATATATATATATACATACATATATATACATACACACATATATATATACATACATATATATATATACACACAGGCCAGGACTCTGCAGTCTACACTCATCTCCAGGCCAGCGGTCACTCTTTCAAGGATGAAGATGTTCACATCCTGGACAGAGCGGAACGATGGTTTGAGAGAGGAGTAAAGGAGGCCATCTTTGTGAAAAGAAATCGTCCATCATTAAACAGGGGTGGAGGCCTCTGGGTTCAACTGTCCCTCTCTTACGCTGTGATTGCTAGTATCACTCAGCCCTCTGTGAATAGTAAACAGACATCAGTGTGCTAATGATCCATTGTTAGGCTGATGGTCCTTCTTGACCATGTGAGCAGCTGGTTTTGGTTGTCAGTAGCAAACTGGTTGATCCACTCTGAGAAGGTGCTATTTAAGAGACTGAGCTGAATACAGCACCTCAGACTGAGGAAGTCTCTTGGATGAGAGACGAAACGTTTCTATATTTTTTTGCTTTGTTTTGTTTTTTGTTTTGTTTTTTGAATGTCCAGAGGACCAGATTGAACTTTTTTGGATGTTTCTACCTGGATTATTGAACATGCATCAGGATATTAGGATGTTTTCTTCCACTTTTTTGTATTTGTAGGAAATGCACGTCACAGGAGCTGTCTTACCACAGGTGGGCACGTCTTCCTCTGCAGATGAAGTCTGCTCATCCGTGGACGGCTTCTTCTTCCCTAAACCAATGATCTTGGTGATCTTCTTGCCAGCTCCCTTCCCCACGGTCCCGGTTTTCTGCTCAGACTTTGAGGTTTTCTTTGCTTTTCCTGAGAAACACACAGACAATATGTTATAACTAGGGCTTTAACAGACTACTCGAGTAATCTCTACATCGATTCCTAGGACATCTATCGAGTTTTTTTATTTCACGTCGCCGTTACGTCGTTGCGTCACGTGATCCGCACTGGGCACAGGTTACAAAATGGATTCCTCCAAGCAGATGGAGTGGAACAGGCCCAGTCTTGACAAACAGGTAGAAATGTATCAATAGTCTGGAAATATTTCACTAAATATGAATCTTCAGGTACAACTACCGTAAGGAAAAAGAAAATGAATCAACTTCCTGACTGTTTGGAGCTCATTGTGAACCGGTGTTACACCATATTCTGTGACCATTGTATATTGTGACCATAGGGTGCAGTGTTGCATGTACTGTTGCAGGTCACAGAATATGGTGCAACACCGGGTCCAATAGACCGAACCAGAACCAGCTTCCTCTGACCTTGTTTCACAAACAAAAAGCAAAAATATTAATCTCGAAACCTATAAAAAAAAAAAACTATAAACATATTAATCTCTAAAACTAAACCTAATGCGCACCACAGCTGGTGGTGGTGCAGGGTGGTCGTCTGACCCACTGTTTTTAGTTTCGTTTTTGACATGCTGCATGTTTCTTTCAATTTTGCAGCTTAATAACGATAACTAATAGTTTAGTTTTTCCTGTGACTTATTTGCTGCATAATAAATGGTAGGAGCGTAATATATGCTCCCAATGTTTTGTTGGTGTTTTTGTGTAAATAATGACCTTTTTTGCGGTTTTATTTATTTATTTATTTATTTTGTATCTTTAGATCCTACGATGTCATCAAGTACTCGAGTTCTACTATGTTAATGTTGAGTTTAAAAATTATGTAGTCATTCAACCCCTAGTTATAACTCAACTTTCCAGTGACTGGGAAGGAGAGGGTAGAAATAAATTGTGAAAATTTGTTTTTATGATGAAGTTCAGCAGACGCATCACTGGCATTATCTAAACAAAAATCAGCTGCTGAGACTTTAATCAGACCTTTGTGAGCCCTTCTAAAATCCAAATACCCTTCAGCAGTAATTTAATTTGACGTTCTTCCTGTTAACAAAGTGCGGAAGAGGAGTGAGGAGGAGCATTCTGCAGAAGGGAGAACATGTCCGAGTCCAAGGAAACCTCTGACCTACTTGTTGAGCAGATCCTGTGGTCTGTGTTGAATTTCAGGGTTTGTTCAGTAGCTTTGCCATTGATAAGTGTGACTCAACTCGACCCCATTGAAAAATATTCTGCCACCAAAATTGGTTGAACCCACTCCAAACACACATACATGTCGTACACAATCAGACCTGTCAATCACCGCTCCACATGTCATATCAGCCGCTGCTTGAAAATCACTTTCAGCCCAAAAAGCTGAACAAACCAAGCAATCAGAGCAGAGGAAGAATGGAGTGGAGCTAAATTTTAGCTGACAAGTGAAATGAGGCTCATCTCCCTGAGGATCTGGTCCATGGAGCAAACAGCTGGTAAATGACCCGGCCCGTTCTGACAGAATCTCCTTGGTTTGGCATGAAGTGCAGCAGAACAGAAACATGTCTTTTTGCTAATTTTTCAGGGTTTATGACGTGTTGTAAAAAGATGACCTCTCCGGGGCTGCAAGGGACTCCTCCCTGAACCATAAGGCACATTACCAGACATACCGTTTCTCATTTCAGAATCAGGTGTCCTGAGAAGCAATAATTATCACTAGACTGATCTGAACAAACAAGTGGACTAATAAACCCAGTTAAAGATGTCCGCCTCCGCTAACTGACCTTAGGAAGCTCAAACATGGTCTAACATGGTCAGTTGTTTGGATATTCTGCTAAGAGTTGGTGTGGGTTGGTGTGGTGGAAGCAGAGCAATTTTAAATTGACTAATTTATTATTTAAAATTTAATGCAACGTTCAGAAAGAAATATTTGGAAGCACATGTGCAACGGATTAAATTTTGGTGTCTATAAAAATAAAACAGCTGGTCGAACTGTGCTGTACCGGTACTAATGGTACTAATGGAAAAGAGGCATGAGCCCCCCAACTTACTGCCTGTGTGTTGGGGGTGTTCCCCGGTAGATGGGAGGGTGGCTTCCCTGTGCCTTTGGGTGGGGGGGATGAGTTCTGACCGTTGTTTATGCCTATGTGCCAAATGGCAGTTCCACATATCCGGCCTTCTTGGAATCCTTGGCAGGAGTGCTGGAAGGTGCTCCAGCTGGGGACTCCTTTATTCTGTTGGGGGACCATGTGGGTAATGACAGTGTGACTTGGAAGGGCATGATTGGGAGAACGGACTCGCTGATCAGAACTCAAGTGGTGTTCTGTTGTTGGACTTTTGTGCTAGCCATAGTTTGTCCATCACAAACACTATGTTCGAACATAAGGGTGACCGTAAGTACACTTGACACCAGGACGCCCTAGGTCATAGATCGATGATTGACTTTGTAGTCATGTCATTTCATTTGCAGACGTTTGTTTTGGGCACTCGGGTTAAGAGAGGAGATGAGCTGTAGTAAGCTAGATCAGATGGTGGGGGAAGATGTCGGACAGACCCAGTAGACACAAACGTGCAGTGAGGGTTTGCTGGGAACACCTGGCAGAAGAACCCATCAGAAAGATCGTCAACTGACACCTCCATGAGAGCTTTAACCACATCCCAGCTGAAGCAGGGGACATTGAGTCAGAGTGGGCCATGATCCATGTCTCATTTGTTGAGGTGGCTGCTTTGTGATACGGCCACAAGCTTGTTGGTGCTTCTCGCGGTGACCATCCTCGAAGTCTGTGGTGGGCACCCCAAGTTAGGGAGGCTGTGAAGCTGAAGAAAGAGTCCCATCAGGCCTTGTTGGCTGGTGGGACTCTGGAGGCAGCTGAGGAGTACTAGAGGGCCAAGCGGGCTGCACCCATGGCTGTTCCTAAGGCAAAAACTTGGATGCGGGAGGAGTTCAGTCAGGCCTTCAAAAGAGACTGTTGGCTCCGAGGAGATTCTGGCAAACCATCAGCTGGCTGAGGAGAGGAAAGCAACGCTTTACTAACACCGTGTTCAGTGAAGGTGGGTTGCTGTTGACCACAACAAGTGATGTTGTCAGGAGGTGGAAGGAATTATTTTCTGACCTTCTCAACCCCACAGGCACGTCTTCCATGGAGGAAACAGAGCTGAGAGACTTTGGGGTTGGTCTGTCCATAACCATGGCTGAGGTTGCCGAGGAAGTTAAAAAGCTCTGCGGCGGCAGGGCTCCAAGGGTGGATAAGATCTGCCCTGATTTTCTTAAGGCTCTGGATGTTGTGGCGCTGTCTTGGTTGACACACCTTTGAACATGGCGTGAACATCGGGGGCAGTGCCACTGGATTGGCAGACCTCTTGAAAAAGGAGGATTGGAGGGTGTGATCCAATTATATGGGCATCACTCTCCTTACCCTTCCTGGTAAGGTCAGTTCAGGTGTAATGTGGAAGCGAGTCCAATCGTTGATCAAACCTCAGAGGAACAATGTGGGTTCTGTCCTGGCCGTGGAATACAGGACCAGCTCTTTACCCTCATTAAGGTCCTCAAAGGGTCATGGGAGTTTGCCCATCCATTCTACATGTGTTTTGTGGACATTTGACCGTGTTCCTCGAGGTACACTATAGGGGGTGCTCCGCAAGTATGGGATTGGGGGCCTATCGCTATGGGCTAGGGCTGGGCGATATGGACCAAAATTAATATTTCGATATTTTAGGATGAATGGCAATATATGATATATATCTCAATATTTTTTCTTTCTTTTCTTCTTTATGTGGAAAGAGATTTCTGGGCCTCCTTGATCAAGCTGCTGCCTCCGACTTCAGAACAAGCAGAAAATAATGGATGGATCTTACTTTATCTATTTGTCATGGAGTCAGAGCAAACCACATTATATTGGTTGACCGATATCTATAATTTTAAACCTGAACAACGTCCTGTTATGTTCTGCTGTGTGTAAAAACATTTCTCATTATTTAGTAGCTGTGTGTCTCACCCAGGTCTTTGCTGTCGCTTTGTCCGTTCTCATGGGCTGCTTCTCCATCTGAACTTGGTCTGTCACACACAGTCCTCTGACAGCAGGAGAACATAAAGGTAAATGTTCCATCATACAAGAAGAAAATATCAACCCTAATTTTAAAAAGTAGGGATGTTGTGTCAAATGCAAAAAAAAAAAAAAAACACAAAAAACAAAATGCAATGATTTGCAACCTCATAAAAATTACTCACAGTAAAACACAGTAAATGTATCAGATGTCTTACTAAGACACTGTTGCAACAACACATCTCAGAAACATTGGACCAGGGCCAACAAAATGCTGTAAAAACAAGTGTGTAAGAAACAGCTGAAGTAAGGAGCATTGCGTGATTTATTTTGCTAATTGGCAGCTGTCAGGGAATTTTTGGTCAAAGGTTATGGATGTTTTAATTAATATGGCTGAGAAAGTTCCTCCCCTCTTCCCTGAGAACAAGGAGCACAAAACAAGTCAAAACCATCTCCCAAGACACTATCTTATTTCTGCCCATGAACCATATGTTTGGGTTAATAGAGAGCACTGGGTGAGAAGGCTGCAGATGGCTCCAAGGACACCTCCTGAACTCTGTGAACTCAACTGAGCTGAGAGGAGTATAAAAGCGAGCAGATAGCGCAGCTCGTGGCTTTTTTTTGTGACTGTTTTTCGTGGTATACATCTATGTATGCGCTATACAGGTAGGCCTATGTGTATTTATGTAAGCTCTCCTGAAATCTGATATTGCAAGTAATCATACCAACAAAAACTCTTCTGCCTAACACCATTAGTGAGAGAGAATTTCTCCAACAGCAGCAGGTCAGGAAGAGGACTGTGGTTAAAAAAATCATTTTAGAGGGCCTGAATCTGTCAGAAGTAAAAATGGGCAGGTTTACCAACCTAGAAAATTATGCATCTAAAAATTGTGGAACAATTTCAGAATGATGTTGCTCAATGGAAAATTGAGAAAATTGAATATCCTAATACCTATAGTGCATAATATCAAAATATTTCAGGAATCTAAAGAAATCCGAGCTCAAGGGTCAAGACTGAAGGCAAAGATTAACGAAGAAAACCATATTCTGACTGAATCTGACCAAAATCCGCCACCATATTCTGACTGAATCTGACCAAAATCTCCCACCCAAAAAACCCCCCACACATTTGAAATTCCTGAATACAGGTTACATCCCAAGTAAAAGTACACAATATACTGTGTACTAGAGACTGACAGATATATCAGTAGGGCCGATATAGGTGTTTGTTCCATTATGTGCAGATATAAACACTTGTAATTTTCACCCATAAAATGTTGAAACCAGCTGTAATTGCACAATCCAGCAGAGGGCACATGAAGACCACTTTAAAGTCATGGCCGTTCACTTAAATTTCTCTTTCACTTTCAGTAAAGCCGAAACAGGGAGCAATAAATATTGTGTAGAGTATTTTGGTGAACAGAGCATGGTAAGTTTATTTAACTGATCAGTAAACTAAAAAAATAAAATAAAATCAACAATAATAAATTATCCTGATGCATGCTCAATATTCCAGGTAGAAAAATCTAAAAAAGTTAAGTCTGATCCTCTGGACATTCAAAAAATTAAACAAAACAAACAAACAAAAAAAATTGTAGAAACGTTTCGTCTTTCCATGGACACCATGGGCTTTGTGGATAAGGTGAGGGATGTCATCATGGAGACTGATGAAACAGTGGTCTCTTTTAATGTCACATCACTCTTTACGTGCATTCCTGTTGATGAGGCGGTAGAAGTGATCAGTTTTATTGCGCCGCTCAAGGTGGCTGGCTGCATGTTAGAATAGCTCTGTTACTTTCATTCTGAGATATTACTTTTGAAAACTTTAATTCCTCTTTTTTCTGGATATAAATCACTTTTTTTGGATGATTATTTCCTCTGGTGTCAGATGCTGCGCAGTTGGAAGGATTTTTTTACAGAAATATCTTTGCTTATGGACATTTGTTATGATGTGTAACCATGACAACAAGGTTTTTTACAACCGGGAGCAGCTGATTAACATCTCCAAAGCTCAAATAATATCTCAACTACAGCCTCAAATCCCAAATGAGTTGAAAAGGAGGCGTCGTGGATGCAGAGCAGGCGCAAAAAAGAGGGAGAAAGAGAGAAGAATGGAGTTCAAACCACCTCTTCCATTGATCATGATGGGCAATGTGAGATTGCTGGGAAACAAGTTGGATGAACTTCAAGCCCCAACAAGGACCCATCCAGAGTATTGGGAATGCAGTGTTATGCGTTTCACTGAGACATGGCTGCAGGATCATATCCCCGACTCCAGTGTTTCCTTGCCAGGCTTTCTGACCATACGAGCAGATAGAGATTTAAAGAGGAGTGGCAAAAGGAAAGGAGGTGGGTTGGCAGTGCTTGTGAACAACAGATGGTGTAATCCTGGACATGTTACTGTGAAGTGTCATCTCTGCAGTCCAGATATTGAACTGTTAGTACTAAGTTGTCATCCATATTATTTGCCAAGAGAGTTCACCAGTGTTATTTTGGCAACTGTTTACATTCAACCCAATGCTGTTGCTGAGACTGCGTGTGATGTCATCAGCTCCGAGGTTGCTAAGCTACAGACAACACCCTAGTGTGTTTGTTGCAATATCTGGGGATTTTAATCATGCCTCTCTCTCTGCTACACTTCCGACATTCGAACAGTTTGTCAGCTGCTCTACCAGAGAAAACAAAATGCTGGACTTGTTTTATGCAAATGTCAAGGATTCATACATCGCTAAAGCAAGACCCCCTCTTGGCAAATCGGATCACAATCTTGTGTTTCTCTGCTCAAAATGTAAACCCCTTGTTCAGAGGCAACCTGCAATAAAGAGAGCAGTGAGAAAATGGTCAACGGAAGCTGAAGAAGCCCTGCGAGGTTGTTTTGAGGCTACAGACTGGGATGCACTGTGCCAGCCACATGGACATGACATCAATGCCATGACTTGTGTGTGGACCGACTATATAAACTTGTGTGTAAAGAACACCATCCCCACCAGAACAGTGAGATGCTTCCCCAATAACAAACCCTGTCTCACCACTGACTTGAAGGAACTGCTAAACCAGAAAAAAAGAGCCTTCAGGGAGGGAGACAGGGAATTATTGATGTAGTATACTAAGGCTAGGTTAGCTTCAGTTAGCTTAAGAGCTCCACTACGGTCAATTTTTAATAACGGGTTCTCACTTTTTCGAGCTACTTGACAGATATGTGACAGAGGTACTGTGTTATCGATGGTTTAATCAGTGACATGAGACGTTAATTTTCTTTGACCCATCAAAATTAACAGAATCAAAATTTAACATCAAAACATTGTACACTTGATTATGCTATCGGCTCTGATTAATAAAACTTGGCACGTTTTACTTAATGAAAACAACAGACATTTCTGAAGATATCTGGATTAATTACTGGCAAGATAGAAGTTTAAAGATGGAAGGGAAGGCGTTTGAATGGAGAGAAAAGATGGATGAGGGAAAGTGTGTAGACGAGGAATGGCACCCTTCATCCGACCCCAGCTCAGCCCTGGTACACTCGGTAGTGAAGCGACTTGTTACCTTTGCAGAAGATAGGTCAGCTCCGGTACGGAGTTCTATTTAAACGCTACCTTTCAGCGTCTCCTTAGGATGGCTGAGAATCGTCCGAAGTAGTGACGGTACTCCGTTCAACAACACGCTCACCTCCCGGGTGGACTCACATGATCTGTGAGTCCGTCAGCGGTTCCACTCAGATGTGGAAGGCTCCATAATCCCAACTAGACTCGGAAGAACTCCCAACTAACTCCAGAACTTTCTCCTGGCACTGGAACTTTCTCCAGGCACTGAACTTTTTCCAACTAGAACTCTCCCTCCGAACTACTGGAACTAGAAAGAGTCGACTTTTAAAGAGTTCTGTTTCCGGTCACTTTTGGGAAGTCCTGATTGGTTGAAAGAACCAACAGGGGTGTGGTTTTAGTGACGTCAGAGGGTCATTACAAGTCAGAAAAACTGTTTAGGAACAGACAGAGAAATGTTTTGACGAAGAGAGAAAAACTACAGGTGTCAGTTCTCTTGTTTCTGTCTGAGAGGTTTAAAAACAAGACAGTTTGTTCCAATAAACTTGTTTGAGACTGTCTCCGACTTTTGACCGACATCACTCTCTCATTTCAGACAGAAGATCAAAAATGCATAATTACTTTGTAACATAGACATTTAACTTGATTTCTACTTTGAATGAGGATTAAAAAATCATTAATACTGTTTCACAGTTGATTTAAAATGAGTGGTTCATTTCAACATTTAAAATGGTATGAACTAAACACACTTTTGATTATCAAGATATTGTAAAATAGTAATGATAATATGAAAAAGAGAGTGTTCTTTCAATTGATTAGTTCAGGATACAATTAGAAAGTCTCTGGATGAGCTAATTTGTATTTCTGGATTCAAATCAATGAAATAACAGTTCCTGTCCCATGAAGGTCTTCAGAGGCAGGTTTTGAACGGAGGCTTAGTTCACTACATTGAAGAGTACACAGAAACAACTAAAAGTCAAGATAAGAAACAGCAAGGAGGTGTACAAGAAGAAGTTTGAGAGCAAGCTCCAGCAGAACAATATCAGAGGTGTGGTCAGGGATGAAAAAGATCACAGGCTTCAAGCAGAAGGAGGATCAGACGGATGGAAACTTGGACAGAGCTAACGAACTGAACACGTTCTTCAATAGGTTCAGTTCAGGAACAAGCTCAGCATCCTCCTCTTTTGCCCACAGCCAAACATACATACCATCCTCCATTGACCCAAGGCTGTCCTGTCGGAATGTTCTATGAAATTATCTAAAAGTACAGGTTCGGGGAAAATGGTCGGAACAATGAATAAACACTCACAGGCTGTTTCTGCTAGAATAATAAAGTGTCATTTTATTACACTGCCACAGATACAGCGAAGCAAAGCACAAGTACATTCAGTACAAATCAAACATTGATGTAAAGCCCCTCACCGTGACACCAGACCGGGAAGCCATTTCAGTCCGAGTAAAAAGGTAACATCAATTGGCTGGGCATCGGATCAGGATCCACAGCAGACTTCAACTCTAATTCTGAGTGTCACACTTTAATACTCTCTGCATTACATGGGAACATCTCCCAGTAAACAGAACATGCCCACCTGGACTTAAAGTCTGTGAAAAACCCTTGAGATAGCGTGAGAGCGTGAGAAGCTTAAAAAACCTCTAGATAACGAGAGAGCGTGAGAAGCTAGGGTGAGAAACCTCTATATAGCGTGCGGGAGGAGACGGGCCGGGCCTCCTCCTCAGGCCTCTGGGTAACTCACAACAACATGCACAAAAAAACACTTTATATCACAGGTTAAATAGTCAGAAAAACAACATTTTATTAAACTCTCAACTCACACACCTCAAATACTGTATCTACCACCTCAGTTATGGACCCTTCTTCTACATATTGGTCTTCAACCAAATCAGAAGATGCTGATACCTCCTTTGCCTCCCCCCTCTGCGTCTCCAGAAGTCAGGTGAGGAAGCAGCTGGAGAGACTAAACCGGAATAAGACTGCAGGTCCAGATGGTGTCAGTCCCAGAGTCCTGAAGGTCTGTGCAGAGCAGCTCTGTGGGGTTCTGCAGCACCTATTCAACCTTAGCCTGACCCAGGGGAAAGTTCCAGTGTTGTGGAAAACATCCTGCCTTGTTCCAGTGCCAAAGAAAACTCACCCATCAGTCCTCAATGACTATAGACCTGTTGCCCTGACATCCCACATCATGAAGGTCCTAGAGAGACCTGTTGACCCACCTGACTAGACAAACAAGCACATATCAGGACCCACTGCAGTTTGCTTATCAGAGTGGACTTGGAGTTGAAGATGCCATCATACACCTGCTTCAGCAAACTCACTGTATTTTAGAAATGGCAGACAGCACTGTGAGAGTCATGTTCTTTGATTTCTTCAGTGCATTTAACACAATCCAGCCTGATTTGCTTTGTCAGAAACTCCAGAAGACTCAGGTGCAGGCTTCAACAATCACCTGGATCAAAGACTACCTGACAAGCAGACCACAGTTTGTGAGACTGAATGGTTGTGTGTCTAACCAGGTGGTCAGTGGCTCAGGAGCACCACAGGGGACTGTACTATCACCATTCCTTTTCACTCTGTACACCTCAGATTTCAAGTATAAAACAGACTCCTGTCATCTGCATAAATATTCCGATGACTCTGCAGTGGTCAGGTGTATCAGAGATGGACAAGAAGCTGAGACAGGGAACTGGTGGACCACATTGTGGCATGGTGTGGAAACAATCATCTCATCTTGAACGTGAACAAAACAAAGGAGATGATTGCAGATTTCAGGAGAAATAGGAACAGGTCCAACCCTATTTCCATCATGGGAGAAGAAGTGGAGGAGAAGTATAAATACCTTGGAGTTCACCTGGACAACAGACTGGACTGGAAATGCAACAGTGAAGCCGTCTACAAGAAGGGACAGAGCAGACTGTACTTCTTGAGGAAGCTGAAGTCCTTCAACGTTTGCAGCAAGTTTGCTGCATATCTTCTATAAGTCTGTTCTAGAGAGCGCTATCTCTTTTGCCATCATCTGCTGGAGTAGCAGCACCAGAGCAAGTGACTTAAAAATGATCAACAAGCTCATTAAGAAGGCTGGCTCAATTCTGAGGAATCCTCTAGAACCTTTGGAGATGATTGTTCAAAGAAGGATTCTTCATAAAATGAAGAACATTATAGACAACCCTCAGCACCTTCTTCATTAGACTGTCATACAACAACAAAGGGTCTTCAGTCAGAGGCTTCTTCAAATCCGTTGTAGGACAGACTGCTACAAGAGATCCTTCCTGCCCACAGCCATCAGCATCTATAACAACTCTTTAATGAAACCAGGATGATGAGTTACAACAACATTTAATTTCCCTCTGGGATTAATAAAGTATTTTTGAATTTACTTGAATTTAAGATTAAAATCAGACACCAATCTGAGCAGCAGGACCATGCTTTCCACATAACAACTGTGTCAAGTCTTGAAACTGTGCCTGCAGTCAACCTACTTCACAAATGGGGGCCAATATTATAGGCAGAAACATGGGTGTACTATGGGGTCTCCAGTTTCTTCTAATGTTGCCAACCTGTACAAGGAGGTAGAAAAAAGAGCCTCGACGTCCTTTTCAGGGACACCACCAAGCCATTGGTTCGGTATGTTGACGACACCTGGATAAAAATTTAATCTCAGGAAGTCCAACATTTTACTGATCACATCAACTCTGTGGATAAAATATATCAAGTTCACACGAGAAGATGTAAAAAATGGCAGGCTGGCTTTCTTGGACTGTGAGGTCTCAGTCTCTGATAGAGGACATTTGCAAACTGAGGTGTACTGCAAACCCACCCACACAGACCAGTATTTGCAGTTTGACTCCCATCACCCTTTGATGCACAAGTTAGGAGTCATCAGGACTCTATACCACAGAGCAGACAGCGTCCCCACTAATTCAGTAGCCAGGTAGAAGGAGAAATCCCACACAAGACAGGCTCTAGAGCAATGTGGATATCATAACTGAGCCTTCTTGAAAGCAGAGAAGAAACCCAAACAGGACTCCAGTCAGCCATCAGGTGAAAAGGAGGAACCCAGACCAGTGGTCATTCCATATGTTGTGGGAGTATCAGAGAAACTGAGACGTTCATTTTCTAAACACAACGTCCCAGTGGCATTTAAACCCCAAAATACATTACGGCAAAGACTGGTTCATCCCAAAGATCCAGTCCCCCAGCACAAACAGAGTAATACTGTGTATGCTGTTCAGTGTCAGGAGGGCTGTGATCAGTCTTACATCGGGGAAACTAAACAGCCACTGGCCAAAAGGAAGGCCCAGCACAGATCAACATCATCAGGCCAGGACTCTGCGGTCTACACTCATCTCCAGGTCAGTGGTCACTCTTTCAGGGATGAAGATGTTCACGGGAGGCTGTGGCTGAGTGGTTAGAGCAGTCGTCCTCTAATGCGAGAGTTGGGGATTCGAATCCACCAGCAGTCACATGCCGACGTGTTCCTGGGCAAGACACTGAACCCCTCATAGCCTCTGATGTGTGTCCCATCAGTGTATGAATGTGACAAAGCTCTGATTAGTCTCTTTAGAATGATTTGTTCAATTAGCTTTGTAGAGATCTAGTACAGTGCTTTATGAATGGGTAAATGAGGACACAGATTGTAGTGTAAAGCGCTTTGAGTATCTTGAAATAAGATAGAAAAGCGCTATATAAGTACAGTCCATTTACCATTTACATCCTGGATAGAGAGGAACAATGGTTTGAGAGAGGAGTAAAGGAGGCCATCTTCGTGAAAAGAAATTGTCCATCATTAAACAGGGGTGGAGGCCTCCGTGTTCAACTGTCCCCCACTTACAATGCTGTTATTGCTAGTATCACTCAGCCTCCTGTGAATAGTAAACAGCCATCAGTGTGCTAATGATCCATCGTTAGGCTGATGGTCCTTCTTGATCATGTGAGCAGCTGGTTTTGGTTGTCAGCAGCAAACTGGTTGATCCACTCTGAGAAGGTGCTATTTATAAGACTGAGCTGAATACAGCACCTCAGACTGAGGAAGTCTTTCGGATGAAAGACGAAACGTTTCTACTTTTTATTTTGGTTTTTTTTGCTTTGTATTTTGAATGTCCACAGGACCAGACTTAACTTTTTAAGAAATAATAAATTATCTTCAATCCTCTAACCTGCTTGTCATTAGCTATGTGCCTCTCAAATTAGCAAGCTAACGTTTAGATAACCTAGCGTAGGCTATTGCCTTGTAAAACTTTATCCAGAACAATAAATCTAACATAGCAGTAAATATGAGTTAGTAACATTATCTTTGTCGTCCTCACTGAAATGCATAGTTTGAAGACATTCAAGACTTCATGTTATAACAGGTTTAAAAGTACCAGCTCACTAAGATTCATGGGGGTGGACAAAAATTTCAGCCATTATATCAGTTATCAGCATTCAGTGCATACGTTCTTTACAAGTATAAATTAACTTAATATAATAGTTTTCTTTTCTTTTTTTTTTTTTTGCCAGAATGGCTGATTTCTTCCCTAAAATGACTATTTCATTCAAAAGGATTATAATTACAGGATTTCAGTTCATTTAGTCATTTAATACTATTTATTTTTATATTTGATCATTTGTTAAAGTACATTTATCACAGTACAGTTACCTCTCAGTATGGTTCTAAATATAATCAGGTTTAGCTCATCCAAACAGCCACACCTTGTTGTTGTTAAAACACCATGCAGAATTAAGTTTAGCATATATTTAATATAAACTACAAACACTTAAAACTGACTCTCACAGAGAGAACTATGTGAATTTGGGAGAAAAACCATCCATCCATACAACCATCTATTTTCTTCCGCTTATCCGGTGTCGGGTCGTGGGGTAGCAGCCTAAGTAGGGAGGCCCAGACTTCCCTCTCCACAGTCACTTGGGCCAGCTCCTCCGGGGGAATCCAAAGGAGTTCCCAGGCCAGCTGAGAAACAGTCCCTCCAGCGTGTCCCGAGTCTTCCTGTGGGTCTCCTCCTGGTGGGAGGTGCCCGGAACACCTTGCCAGGGAGGTGTCCAGGAGGCATCCTAACCAGAAGCCCGAGCCACCTCAACTGACTCCTCTCGATGTCGAGAAGCAGCGGCTCTACTCTGAGTCCCTCCCGGATGACCGAGCTTCTCACCCTATCTCTAAGGGAGAGCCCAGACACCCTGCGGAGAAAACTAAATTCGGCCACCTGTATCCGTGTTCTTGTTCTTTCGGTCACAACCCAAAACTCATGACCATAGATGAGGGTAGGAACATAGATCGATCGGTAAATTGAGTGCTTCGCTTTTTGACTCAGCTCTCTCTTCACCACAACAGACCAATACAGCTCCCGCTTTACTATAGACACTGAACCTATCCGCCTATCGATCTCACGCACCATTTTCCCTCATTCGTGAACAAGACCCCAATATACTTAAACTCCTCCACTTGGGGCAGGAACTCCTCCCTGACCCGGAGAGGGTACTCTACCCTTTTTCTAGCTCAAGACCATGGCCTCGGATTTGGAGGAACTGATCCTTATCCCGGCCGCGTCACACTTGGCTGCGAACCGCTCCAGCGAAAGCTGTAGATCACGACCTGATGAAGCCAATAGGACTACATTATCTGCAAAAAACAGAGAAGCGATCCTAAGGCCACCAAAACAGATCCCCTCAACACCTTGGCTGCGCCTAGAAATTCTGTCCATAAAAGTTATGAACAGAATCGGTGAAAAGGGCAACTTTGGTGGAGTCCAACTCTCACTGTGAACAAGCCCGACTTACTGCCGGCAAAGCGGACCAAGCTCTGACACCGGTCGTACAGGGACTTAACAGCCCATATCAAAGGGCCTGGTACCCCATACTCCCCGAGTA
The DNA here is from genome assembly GCF_014905685.2 of Nematolebias whitei. Taxonomy (NCBI): domain Eukaryota; kingdom Metazoa; phylum Chordata; class Actinopteri; order Cyprinodontiformes; family Rivulidae; genus Nematolebias; species Nematolebias whitei. The sequence continues at coordinate 4,400,003 of NC_056498.1, forward strand.
CCCCCCCCCCCCCCCCCAGGGCTCCCCAAGGGACGCAGTTGAATGCCTTCTCCAAGTCCACAAAGCACATGTCGAACGGTTGGGCAAACTCCCACGCACCCTCCAGGACCCTGCTGAGGGTGTAGAGCTGGTCCATTGTTCAACGACCAGGACGAAAACCGCACTGCTCCTCCTGAATTCAAGAATCGACTATCCGACGCACCCTCCTCTCCAGAACTCCTGAACAGACCTTGCCAGGGAGGCTTAAGAGCGTGATCCCCCTGTAATTGGAACACACTCTACGGTCCCCCTTTTTGAATAGGGGGACCACCACCCCAGTCTGCCAATGCATGGGAACTGCCCTCGATGTCCACGCAATATTGTAGAGTTGTGTAAGCCAGCACAACCCCACAACATCCAGAGCCTTAAGGAACTCCGAGTGAATCTCATCCACCCCTGGGGCCCTTCCACCGAGGAGCTTTTTAACCACCTCGGTGACCTCAGCACCAGAGATTGGAGAGCCTGACCCAAAGTCCCCAGGCTCCGCTTCCTCAGTGGAAGACGTGCCGGTGGGATTGAGGAGGTCTTCAAAGTATTTTGCCCACTGACTCACGACATCCTGAGTTGAGGTCAGTAGCACATCACCTCCACTATAAATAGTGTTTGTGGCATACCGCTCCCCCACTGCCCGAGATGCCAGATGGTGGACCAGAATCGTCTCGAAGCTGTACAGAAGGCATTTTCCATGGCCTCTCCGAACTCCTCCTACGCCCGAGTTTTTGCCTCAGCGACCACCCGAGGCACATGCCACTTCAACTGCTGGTACCTATCAGCTGCTTCTGGGGTCCCACAGGCCAAATAGGCTCGATAGGACTCCTCCTTCAGCCTGACGGCATCCCTCACTGACGGTGTCCACCACCGGGTACAAGGGTTACTGCCGCGACAGGCACAGACAACCTTGCGGCCCCAGCTCCGATAAGCCGCCTCGACAATAGAGGCGCGGAACATGGCCCACTCGGACTCAATGTCCCCCATCTCCCCCGTAATGTGTTCAAAGCTCTCCTGGAGGTAGGAGATAAAGCTATGGGAGAAAAACATTTAAGTTAAATGGAGACAAACATCTTTGTCATAATTTGGGGCCTAAATATTCATCTTTTAGCATCATCACTGTTTAATTATGAGAACTAAATCAGCAGACACAGCCTCTATCAACCGCGAGAGACATCAAGGCTGTGCGCGCTCCCGTGGTGGCACGCTGTCTCTCTCTGACCGTGAGTTTGTTCTCATGCGCAGGTTGCAAGTCTATACAATGATGACGAAGCTCCAAACACGTTGACATTTAATAGCAAGTTGAATTTTAGTTATAAAAGTCTCGGAGAGGTGGGTGCACATTGTGGGAGGACGGTGTGGTGGGGTGATGGTGTATAAGTTCTGGTATCTCCCCTGGCTGCAGTGAATTAGTCACATGTTGGCCACGTGTGAACACAAACGTTTAATTCATAGACATTTAATAATTGATTATGTCATCACCTTTGGTTAGGGTAGCGGGGTGTTCTCTTTAGAAAATAGTCCAGGAAACTGACTACACATGTGAATGTTTCTGTTCAGTGTCCTGAGATGACTTCTGTTGTGACTTGGCACTATATAAATAAACTGTATTAAATTGAACTGAAACACAGATTGGTGCTCTCACCTGCTGTCTGACTCCAAATTAGGAACACTGGAATCACCCACCATGTACCAGACAGCACAACCTGCCCTGCTCAGCTCTGACTTAGGAATGTACGATATGGCATAAAATTCATATCACAATATGTATTGTGAAGGGTGGCGATAACGATATATATCGCATTATGTTTTTGGTATGAAACGTAATGGGAATTTTAAAAAGCATAGGGTGTCCTTTTGCCATCATATATTTTGAATTAAAAAAAATTCCACTACTAGGTCCAGAGATTTTTAAAATAAAAAACAAATCAAGTATAAGGCTTCTTCCAAAAAAGTTCAATCTGGTCCTCTGGACATTCAAAAAAAACAAAAAACAAAACAAAGCAAAAAAATGTAGAAACGTTTCGTCTCTCATCCAAGAGACTTCCTCAGTCTGAGGTGCTGTTTTCAGCTCAGTCTCTTAAATAGCACCTTCTCAGAGTGGATCAACCAGTTTGCTGCTGACAACCAAAACCAGCTGATCACATGCTCAAGAAGGACCATCAGCCTAACAATGGATCATTAGCACACTGATGGCTGTTTACTATTCACAGAGGGCTGAGTGATACTAGC